>NC_134362.1:5034804-5358971 GCF_048569485.1 Anomaloglossus baeobatrachus | reverse complement strand
GACCCCTGTATAAACCCTCAGCTGTGACAAGCCCCAGGTCAGGAGGGCAGTGACGCCTGTGCAGGGAGGTGTGGCGCTCACATTGCTTGTACTGACCCCTGTACATACCCTCAGCTGTGACAAGCCCCAGGTCAGGAGGGCAGTGACGCCTGTGCAGGGAGGTGTGGCGCTCACATTGCTTGTACTGACTCCTGTACATAGCCTCAGCTGTGACAAGCCCCAGGTCAGGAGGGCAGTGACGCCTGTGCAGGGAGGTGTGGCGCTCACATTGCTTGTACTGACCCCTGTATAAACCCTCAGCTGTGACAAGCCCCAGGTCAGGAGGGCAGTGACGCCTGTTCAGGGAGGTGTGGTGCTCACATTGCTTGTACTGACCCCTGTACATACCCTCAGCTGTGACAAGCCCCAGGTCAGGAGGGCAGTGACGCCTGTGCAGGGAGGTCTGGCGCTCACATTGCTTGTACTGACCCCTGTATAAACCCTCAGCTGTGACAAGCCCCAGGTCAGGAGGGCAGTGACGCCTGTGCAGGGAGGTGTGGCACTCACATTGCATGTACTGACCCCTGTATAAACCCTCAGCTGTGACAAGCCCCAGGTCAGGAGGGCAGTGACGCCTGTGCAGGGAGGTGTGGAGCTCACATTGCTTGTACTGACCCCTGTACATACCCTCAGCTGTGACAAGCCCCAGGTCAGGAGGGCAGTGACGCCTGTGCAGGGAGGTGTGGCGCTCACATTGCTTGTACTGACCCCTGTATATACCCTCAGCTGTGACAAGCCCCAGGTCAGGAGGGCAGTGACGCCTGTGCAGGGAGGTGTGGAGCTCACATTGCTTGTACTGACCCCTGTACATACCCTCAGCTGTGACAAGCCCCAGGTCAGGAGGGCAGTGACGCCTGTGCAGGGAGGTGTGGCACTCACATTGCTTGTACTGACCCCTGTACAAACCCTCAGCTGTGACAAGCCCCAGGTCAGGAGGGCAGTGACGCCTGTGCAGGGAGGTGTGGCGCTCACATTGCTTGTACTGACCCCTGTATAAACCCTCAGCTGTGACAAGCCCCAGGTCAGGAGGGCAGTGACGCCTGTGCAGGGAGGTGTGGCGCTCACATTGCTTGTACTGACCCCTGTATATACCCTCAGCTGTGACAAGCCCCAGGTCAGGAGGGCAGTGACGCCTGTGCAGGGAGGTGTGGAGCTCACATTGCTTGTACTGACCCCTGTACATACCCTCAGCTGTGACAAGCCCCAGGTCAGGAGGGCAGTGACGCCTGTGCAGGGAGGTGTGGCACTCACATTGCTTGTACTGACCCCTGTACAAACCCTCAGCTGTGACAAGCCCCAGGTCAGGAGGGCAGTGACGCCTGTGCAGGGAGGTGTGGCGCTCACATTGCTTGTACTGACCCCTGTATAAACCCTCAGCTGTGACAAGCCCCAGGTCAGGAGCGCAGTGACGCCTGTGCAGGGAGGTGTGGAGCTCACATTGCTTGTACTGACCCCTGTACATACCCTCAGCTGTGACAAGCCCCAGGTCAGGAGGGCAGTGACGCCTGTGCAGGGAGGTGTGGCGCTCACATTGCTTGTACTGACCCCTGTACATACCCTCAGCTGTGACAAGCCCCAGGTCAGGAGGGCAGTGACGCCTGTGCAGGGAGGTGTGGCGCTCACATTGCTTGTACTGACCCCTGTACATACCCTCAGCTGTGACAAGCCCCAGGTCAGGAGGGCAGTGACGCCTGTGCAGGGAGGTGTGGCGCTCACATTGCTTGTACTGACCCCTGTATATACCCTCAGCTGTGACAAGCCCCAGGTCAGGAGGGCAGTGACGCCTGTGCAGGGAGGTGTGGCGCTCACATTGCTTGTACTGACCCCTGTATATACCCTAAGCTGTGACAAGCCCCAGGTCAGGAGGGCAGTGACGCCTGTGCAGGGAGGTGTGGCGCTCACATTGCTTGTACTGACCTCTGTATAAACCCTCAGCTGTGACAAGCCCCAGGTCAGGAGGGCAGTGCCGCCTGTGCAGGGAGGTGTGGCGCTCACATTGCTTGCACTGACCCCTGTACATACCCTCAGCTGTGACAAGCCCCAGGTCAGGAGGGCAGTGACGCCTGTGCAGGGAGGTGTGGTGCTCACATTGCTTGTACTGACCCCTGTATAAACCCTCAGCTGTGACAAGCCCCAGGTCAGGAGGGCAGTGACGCCTGTGCAGGGAGGTGTGGCGCTCACATTGCTTGCACTGACCCCTGTACATACCCTCAGCTGTGACAAGCCCCAGGTCAGGAGGGCAGTGACGTCTGTGCAGGGAGGTGTTGCGCTCACAATGCTTGTACTGACCCCTGTACATACCCTCAGCTGTGACAAGCCCCAGGTCAGGAGGGCAGTGACGCCTGTGCAGGGAGGTGTGGCACTCACATTGCTTGTACTGACCCCTGTACATACCCTCAGCTGTGACAAGCCACAGGTCAGGAGGGCAGTGACGCCTGTGCAGGGAGGTGTGGAGCTCACATTGCTTGTACTGACCCCTGTACATACCCTCAGCTGTGACAAGTCCCAGGTCAGGAGGGCAGTGACGCCTGTGCAGGGAGGTGTGGAGCTCACATTGCATGTACTGACCCCTGTACATACCCTCAGCTGTGACAAGCCCCAGGTCAGGAGGGCAGTGACGCCTGTGCAGGGAGGTGTGGCGCTCACATTGGTTGTACTGACCCCTGTACATACCCTCAGCTGTGACAAGCCCCAGGTCAGGAGGGCAGTGACGCCTGTGCAGGGAGGTGTGGTGCTCACATTGCTTGTACTGACCCCTGTATAAACCCTCAGCTGTGACAAGCCCCAGGTCAGGAGGGCAGTGACGCCTGTGCAGGGAGGTGTGGCGCTCACATTGCTTGCACTGACCCCTGTACATACCCTCAGCTGTGACAAGCCCCAGGTCAGGAGGGCAGTGACGCCTGTGCAGGGAGGTGTGGCGCTCACATTGCTTGTACTGACCCCTGTACATACCCTCAGCTGTGACAAGCCCCAGGTCAGGAGGGCAGTGACGCCTGTGCAGGGAGGTGTGGCGCTCACATTGCTTGTACTGACCCCTGTACAAACCCTCAGCTGTGACAAGCCCCAGGTCAGGAGGGCAGTGACGCCTGTGCAGGGAGGTGTGGCGCTCACATTGCTTGTACTGACCCCTGTACAAACCCTCAGCTGTGACAAGCCCCAGGTCAGGAGGGCAGTGACGCCTGTGCAGGGAGGTGTGGCGCTCACATTGCTTGTACTGACCCCTGTACATACCCTCAGCTGTGACAAGCCCCAGGTCAGGAGGGCAGTGACGCCTGTGCAGGGAGGTGTGGCGCTCACATTGCTTGTACTGACCCCTGTACATACCCTCAGCTGTGACAAGCCCCAGGTCAGGAGGGCAGTGACGCCTGTGCAGGGACGTGTGGCGCTCACATTGCTTGCACTGACCCCTGTACATACCCTCAGCTGTGACAAGCCCCAGGTCAGGAGGGCAGTGACGCCTGTGCAGGGAGGTGTGGTGCTCCCATTGCTTGTACTGACCCCTGTACATACCCTCAGCTGTGACAAGCCCCAGGTCAGGAGGGCCGTGACGCCTGTGCAGGGAGGTGTGGCGCTCACATTGCTTGCACTGACCCCTGTACAAACCCTCAGCTGTGACAAGCCCCAGGTCAGGAGGGCAGTGACGCCTGTGCAGGGAGGTGTGGCGCTCACATTGCTTGTACTGACCCCTGTACAGACCCTCAGCTGTGACAAGCCCCAGGTCAGGAGGGTAGTGACGCCTGTGCAGGGAGGTGTGGCGCTCACATTGCTTGTACTGACCCCTGTACATACCCTCAGCTGTGACAAGCCCCAGGTCAGGAGGGCAGTGACGCCTGTGCAGGGACAAGTGGCGCTCACATTGCTTGTACTGACCCCTGTACATACCCTCAGCTGTGACAAGCCCCAGGTCAGGAGGGCAGTGACGCCTGTGCAGGGAGGTGTGGAGCTCACATTGCTTGTACTGACCGCTGTACATACCCTCAGCTGTGACAAGTCCCAGGTCAGGAGGGCAGTGACGCCTGTGCAGGGAGGTGTGGCGCTCACATTGCTTGTACTGACCCCTGTACATACCCTCAGCTGTGACAAGCCCCAGGTCGGGAGGGCAGTGACGCCTGTGCAGGGAGGTGTGGCGCTCACATTGCTTGTACTGACCCCTGTATAAACCCTCAGCTGTGACAAGCCCCAGGTCAGGAGGGCAGTGACGCCTGTGCAGGGAGGTGTGGCGCTCACATTGCTTGTACTGACCCCTGTACAAACCCTCAGCTGTGACAAGCCACAGGTCAGGAGGGCAGTGACGCCTGTGCAGGGAGGTGTGGCGCTCACATTGCTTGTACTGACCCCTGTATAAACCCTCAGCTGTGACAAGCCCCAGGTCAGGAGGGCAGTGACGCCTGTGCAGGGAGGTGTGGCGCTCCCATTGCTTGCACTGATCCCTGTATAAACCCTCAGCTGTGACAAGCCCCAGGTCAGGAGGGCAGTGACGCCTGTGCAGGGAGGTGTGGCGCTCACATTGCTTGCACTGACCCCTGTACATACCCTCAGCTGTGACAAGCCCCAGGTCAGGAGGGCAGTGACGCCTGTGCAGGGAGGTGTGGCGCTCACATTGCTTGTACTGACCCCTGTACATACCCTCAGCTGTGACAAGCCCCAGGTCAGGAGGGCAGTGACGCCTGTGCAGGGAGGTGTGGCGCTCACATTGCTTGTACTGACCCCTGTACAGACCCTCAGCTGTGACAAGCCCCAGGTCAGGAGGGCAGTGACGCCTGTGCAGGGAGGTGCGGCGTTCACATTGCATGTACTGACCCCTGTACAGACCCTCAGCTGTGACAAGCCCCAGGTCAGGAGGGCAGTGACGCCTGTGCAGGGAGGTGTGGCGCTCACATTGCTTGTACTGACCCCTGTACAGACCCTCAGCTGTGACAAGCCCCAGGTCAAGAGGGCAGTGACGCCTGTGCAGGGAGGTGTGGCGCTCACATTGCTTGTACTGACCCCTGTATAAACCCTCAGCTGTGACAAGCCCCAGGTCAGGAGGGCAGTGACGCCTGTGCAGGGAGGTGTGGAGCTCACATTGCTTGCACTAACCCCTGTATAAACCCTCAGCTGTGACAAGCCCCAGGTCAGGAGGGCAGTGACGCCTGTGCAGGGAGGTGTGGAGCTCACATTGCTTGTACTGACCCCTGTACATACCCTCAGCTGTGACAAGCCCCAGGTCAGGAGGGCAGTGACGCCTGTGCAGGGAGGTGTGGCGCTCACATTGCTTGTACTGACCCCTGTATATACCCTCAGCTGTGACAAGCCCCAGGTCAGGAGGGCAGTGACGCCTGTGCAGGGAGGTGTGGAGCTCACATTGCTTGTACTGACCCCTGTACATACCCTCAGCTGTGACAAGCCCCAGGTCAGGAGGGCAGTGACGCCTGTGCAGGGAGGTGTGGCACTCACATTGCTTGTACTGACCCCTGTACAAACCCTCAGCTGTGACAAGCCCCAGGTCAGGAGGGCAGTGACGCCTGTGCAGGGAGGTGTGGCGCTCACATTGCTTGTACTGACCCCTGTATAAACCCTCAGCTGTGACAAGCCCCAGGTCAGGAGGGCAGTGACGCCTGTGCAGGGAGGTGTGGCGCTCACATTGCTTGTACTGACCCCTGTACATACCCTCAGCTGTGACAAGCCCCAGGTCAGGAGGGCAGTGACGCCTGTGCAGGGAGGTGTGGCGCTCACATTGCTTGTACTGACCCCTGTATATACCCTCAGCTGTGACAAGCCCCAGGTCAGGAGGGCAGTGACGCCTGTGCAGGGAGGTGTGGCGCTCACATTGCTTGTACTGACCCCTGTACATACCCTCAGCTGTGACAAGCCCCAGGTCAGGAGGGCAGTGACGCCTGTGCAGGGAGGTGTGGCGCTCACATTGCTTGTACTGACCCCTGTATATACCCTCAGCTGTGACAAGCCCCAGGTCAGGAGGGCAGTGACGCCTGTGCAGGGAGGTGTGGCGCTCACATTGCTTGTACTGACCCCTGTATATACCCTCAGCTGTGACAAGCCCCAGGTCAGGAGGGCAGTGACGCCTGTGCAGGGAGGTGTGGCGCTCACATTGCTTGTACTGACCCCTGTATATACCCTCAGCTGTGACAAGCCCCAGGTCAGGAGGGCAGTGACGCCTGTGCAGGGAGGTGTGGCGCTCACATTGCTTGTACTGACCCCTGTATATACCCTAAGCTGTGACAAGCCCCAGGTCAGGAGGGCAGTGACGCCTGTGCAGGGAGGTGTGGCGCTCACATTGCTTGTACTGACCCCTGTATAAACCCTCAGCTGTGACAAGCCCCAGGTCAGGAGGGCAGTGCCGCCTGTGCAGGGAGGTGTGGCGCTCACATTGCTTGCACTGACCCCTGTACATACCCTCAGCTGTGACAAGCCCCAGGTCAGGAGGGCAGTGACGCCTGTGCAGGGAGGTGTGGTGCTCACATTGCTTGTACTGACCCCTGTATAAACCCTCAGCTGTGACAAGCCCCAGGTCAGGAGGGCAGTGACGCCTGTGCAGGGAGGTGTGGCGCTCACATTGCTTGCACTGACCCCTGTACATACCCTCAGCTGTGACAAACCCCAGGTCAGGAGGGCAGTGACGTCTGTGCAGGGAGGTGTTGCGCTCACAATGCTTGTACTGACCCCTGTACATACCCTCAGCTGTGACAAGCCCCAGGTCAGGAGGGCAGTGACGCCTGTGCAGGGAGGTGTGGCGCTCACATTGCTTGTACTGACCCCTGTACATACCCTCAGCTGTGACAAGCCACAGGTCAGGAGGGCAGTGACGCCTGTGCAGGGAGGTGTGGAGCTCACATTGCTTGTACTGACCCCTGTACATACCCTCAGCTGTGACAAGTCCCAGGTCAGGAGGGCAGTGACGCCTGTGCAGGGAGGTGTGGAGCTCACATTGCATGTACTGACCCCTGTACATACCCTCAGCTGTGACAAGCCCCAGGTCAGGAGGGCAGTGACGCCTGTGCAGGGAGGTGTGGCGCTCACATTGCTTGTACTGACCCCTGTACATACCCTCAGCTGTGACAAGCCCCAGGTCAGGAGGGCAGTGACGCCTGTGCAGGGAGGTGTGGTGCTCACATTGCTTGTACTGACCCCTGTATAAACCCTCAGCTGTGACAAGCCCCAGGTCAGGAGGGCAGTGACGCCTGTGCAGGGAGGTGTGGCGCTCACATTGCTTGCACTGACCCCTGTACATACCCTCAGCTGTGACAAGCCCCACGTCAGGAGGGCAGTGACGCCTGTGCAGGGAGGTGTGGCGCTCACATTGCTTGTACTGACCCCTGTACATACCCTCAGCTGTGACAAGCCCCAGGTCAGGAGGGCAGTGACGCCTGTGCAGGGAGGTGTGGCGCTCACATTGCTTGTACTGACCCCTGTACAAACCCTCAGCTGTGACAAGCCCCAGGTCAGGAGGGCAGTGACGCCTGTGCAGGGAGGTGTGGCGCTCACATTGCTTGTACTGACCCCTGTACAAACCCTCAGCTGTGACAAGCCCCAGGTCAGGAGGGCAGTGACGCCTGTGCAGGGAGGTGTGGCGCTCACATTGCTTGTACTGACCCCTGTACATACCCTCAGCTGTGACAAGCCCCAGGTCAGGAGGGCAGTGACGCCTGTGCAGGGAGGTGTGGCGCTCACATTGCTTGTACTGACCCCTGTACATACCCTCAGCTGTGACAAGCCCCAGGTCAGGAGGGCAGTGACGCCTGTGCAGGGACGTGTGGCGCTCACATTGCTTGCACTGACCCCTGTACATACCCTCAGCTGTGACAAGCCCCAGGTCAGGAGGGCAGTGACGCCTGTGCAGGGAGGTGTGGTGCTCCCATTGCTTGTACTGACCCCTGTACATACCCTCAGCTGTGACAAGCCCCAGGTCAGGAGGGCCGTGACGCCTGTGCAGGGAGGTGTGGCGCTCACATTGCTTGCACTGACCCCTGTACAAACCCTCAGCTGTGACAAGCCCCAGGTCAGGAGGGCAGTGACGCCTGTGCAGGGAGGTGTGGCGCTCACATTGCTTGTACTGACCCCTGTACAGACCCTCAGCTGTGACAAGCCCCAGGTCAGGAGGGCAGTGACGCCTGTGCAGGGAGGTGTGGCGCTCACATTGCTTGTACTGACCCCTGTACATACCCTCAGCTGTGACAAGCCCCAGGTCAGGAGGGCAGTGACGCCTGTGCAGGGACAAGTGGCGCTCACATTGCTTGTACTGACCCCTGTACATACCCTCAGCTGTGACAAGCCCCAGGTCAGGAGGGCAGTGACGCCTGTGCAGGGAGGTGTGGAGCTCACATTGCTTGTACTGACCCCTGTACATACCCTCAGCTGTGACAAGCCCCAGGTCAGGAGGGCAGTGACGCCTGTGCAGGGAGGTGTGGCGCTCCCATTGCTTGTACTGACCCCTGTACATACCCTCAGCTGTGACAAGCCCCAGATCAGGAGGGCAGTGACGCCTGTGCAGGGAGGTGTGGAGCTCACATTGCTTGTACTGACCGCTGTACATACCCTCAGCTGTGACAAGTCCCAGGTCAGGAGGGCAGTGACGCCTGTGCAGGGAGGTGTGGCGCTCACATTGCTTGTACTGACCCCTGTACATACCCTCAGCTGTGACAAGCCCCAGGTCGGGAGGGCAGTGACGCCTGTGCAGGGAGGTGTGGCGCTCACATTGCTTGTACTGACCCCTGTATAAACCCTCAGCTGTGACAAGCCCCAGGTCAGGAGGGCAGTGACGCCTGTGCAGGGAGGTGTGGCGCTCACATTGCTTGTACTGACCCCTGTACAAACCCTCAGCTGTGACAAGCCACAGGTCAGGAGGGCAGTGACGCCTGTGCAGGGAGGTGTGGCGCTCACATTGCTTGTACTGACCCCTGTATAAACCCTCAGCTGTGACAAGCCCCAGGTCAGGAGGGCAGTGACGCCTGTGCAGGGAGGTGTGGCGCTCACATTGCTTGTACTGACCCATGTATAAACCCTCAGCTGTGACAAGCCCCAGGTCAGGAGGGCAGTGACGCCTGTGCAGGGAGGTGTGGCGCTCCCATTGCTTGCACTGATCCCTGTATAAACCCTCAGCTGTGACAAGCCCCAGGTCAGGAGGGCAGTGACGCCTGTGCAGGGAGGTGTGGCGCTCACATTGCTTGCACTGACCCCTGTACATACCCTCAGCTGTGACAAGCCCCAGGTCAGGAGGGCAGTGACGCCTGTGCAGGGAGGTGTGGCGCTCACATTGCTTGTACTGACCCCTGTACATACCCTCAGCTGTGACAAGCCCCAGGTCAGGAGGGCAGTGACGCCTGTGCAGGGAGGTGTGGCGCTCACATTGCTTGTACTGACCCCTGTACAGACCCTCAGCTGTGACAAGCCCCAGGTCAGGAGGGCAGTGACGCCTGTGCAGGGAGGTGCGGCGTTCACATTGCATGTACTGACCCCTGTACAGACCCTCAGCTGTGACAAGCCCCAGGTCAGGAGGGCAGTGACGCCTGTGCAGGGAGGTGTGGCGCTCACATTGCTTGTACTGACCCCTGTACAGACCCTCAGCTGTGACAAGCCCCAGGTCAGGAGGGCAGTGACGCCTGTGCAGGGAGGTGTGGCGCTCACATTGCTTGTACTGACCCCTGTATAAACCCTCAGCTGTGACAAGCCCCAGGTCAGGAGGGCAGTGACGCCTGTGCAGGGAGGTGTGGAGCTCACATTGCTTGCACTAACCCCTGTATAAACCCTCAGCTGTGACAAGCCCCAGGTCAGGAGGGCAGTGACGCCTGTGCAGGGAGGTGTGGCGCTCCCATTGCTTGCACTGATCCCTGTATAAACCCTCAGCTGTGACAAGCCACAGGTCAGGAGGGCAGTGACGCCTGTGCAGGGAGGTGTGGCGCTCACATTGCTTGCACTAACCCCTGTATAAACCCTCAGCTGTGACAAGCCCCAGGTCAGGAGGGCAGTGACGCCTGTGCAGGGAGGTGTGGCGCTCCCATTGCTTGCACTGATCCCTGTATAAACCCTCAGCTGTGACAAGCCACAGGTCAGGAGGGCAGTGACGCCTGTGCAGGGAGGTGTGGCGCTCACATTGCTTGTACTGACCCCTGTATAAACCCTCAGCTGTGACAAGCCCCAGGTCAGTAGGGCAGTGACGCCTGTGCAGGGAGGTGTGGCGCTCACATTGCTTGTACTGACCCCTGTATAAACCCTCAGCTGTGACAAGCCCCAGGTCAGGAGGGCAGTGACGCCTGTGCAGGGAGGTGTGGAGCTCACATTGCTTGCACTAACCCCTGTACATACCCTCAGCTGTGACAAGCCCCAGGTCAGGAGGGCAGTGACGCCTGTGCAGGGAGGTGTGGCGCTCCCATTGCTTGCACTGATCCCTGTATAAACCCTCAGCTGTGACAAGCCCCAGGTCAGGAGGGCAGCGACGC
This sequence comes from Anomaloglossus baeobatrachus, assembly GCF_048569485.1. Lineage (NCBI taxonomy): Eukaryota > Metazoa > Chordata > Amphibia > Anura > Aromobatidae > Anomaloglossus > Anomaloglossus baeobatrachus. Next base: position 5,348,499 of record NC_134362.1, on the reverse strand, counting down.
CTGTGCAGGGAGGTGTGGCGCTCCCATTGCTTGCACTGATCCCTGTATAAACCCTCAGCTGTGACAAGCCACAGGTCAGGAGGGCAGTGACGCCTGTGCAGGGAGGTGTGGCGCTCACATTGCTTGTACTGATCCCTGTATAAACCCTCAGCTTTGACAAGCCCCAGGTCAGGAGGGCAGTGACGCCTGTGCAGGGAGGTGTGGTGCTCACATTGCTTGTACTGACCCCTGTACATACCCTCAGCTGTGACAAGCCCCAGGTCAGGAGGGCAGTGACGCCTGTGCAGGGAGGTGTGGCGCTCACATTGCATGTACTAACCCCTGTATAAACCCTCAGCTGTGACAAGCCACAGGTCAGGAGGGCAGTGACGCCTGTGCAGGGAGGTGTGGCGCTCACATTGCTTGCACTGACCCCTGTACATACCCTCAGCTGTGACAAGCCCCAGGTCAGGAGGGCAGTGACGCCTGTGCAGGGAGGTGTGGTGATCACATTGCATGTACTGACCCCTGTACATACCCTCAGCTGTGACAAGCCCCAGGTCAGGAGGGCAGTGACGCCTGTGCAGGGAGGTGTGGCGCTCACATTGCTTGTACTGACCCCTGTATAAACCCTCAGCTGTGACAAGCCCCAGGTCAGGAGGGCAGTGACGCCTGTGCAGGGAGGTGTGGTGCTCACATTGCTTGTACTGACCCCTGTACATACCCTCAGCTGTGACAAGCACCAGGTCAGGAGGGCAGTGACGCCTGTGCAGGGAGGTGTGGAGCTCACATTGCTTGTACTGACCCCTGTACATACCCTCAGCTGTGACAAGCCCCAGGTCGGGAGGGCAGTGACGCCTGTGCAGGGAGGTGTGGCGCTCCCATTGCTTGTACTGACTCCTGAATAAACCCTCAGCTGTGACAAGCCCCAGGTCAGGAGGGCAGTGACGCCTGTGCAGGGAGGTGTGGCGCTCCCATTGCTTGTACTGACCCCTGTACATACCCTCAGCTGTGACAAGCCCCAGGTCAGGAGGGCAGTGACGCCTGTGCAGGGAGGTGTGGCGCTCACATTGCTTGTACTGACCCCTGAATAAACCCTCAGCTGTGACAAGCCCCAGGTCAGGAGGGCAGTGACGCCTGTGCAGGGAGGTGTGGCGCTCACATTGCTTGTACTGACCCCTGTATAAACCCTCAGCTGTGACAAGCCCCAGGTCAGGAGGGCAGTGACGCCTGTGCAGGGAGGTGTGGCGCTCACATTGCTTGTACTGACCCCTGTACATACCCTCAGCTGTGACAAGCCCCAGGTCAGGAGGGCAGTGACGCCTGTGCAGGGAGGTGTGGCGCTCACATTGCATGTACTGGCCCCTGTACATACCCTCAGCTGTGACAAGCCCCAGGTCAGGAGGGCAGTGACGCCTGTGCAGGGAGGTGTGGCGCTCACATTGCTTGTACTGACCCCTGTACATACCCTCAGCTGTGACAAGCCCCAGGTCAGGAGGGCAGTGACGCCTGTGCAGGGAGGTGTGGCGCTCACATTGCTTACACTGACCCCTGTACAAACCCTCAGCTGTGACAAGCCCCAGGTCAGGAGGGCAGTGACGCCTGTGCAGGGAGGTGTGGCGCTCCCATTGCTTGCACTGACCCCTGTATAAACCCTCAGCTGTGACAAGCCCCAGGTCAGGAGGGCAGTGACGCCTGTGCAGGGAGGTGTGGCGCTCACATTGCTTGTACTGACCCCTGTACATACCCTCAGCTGTGACAAGCCCCAGGTCAGGAGGGCAGTGACGCCTGTGCAGGGAGGTGTGGCGCTCACATTGCTTGTACTGACCCCTGTACATACCCTCAGCTGTGACAAGCCCCAGGTCAGGAGGGCAGTGACGCCTGTGCAGGGAGGTGTGGAGCTCACATTGCTTGTACTGACCCCTGTACATACCCTCAGCTGTGACAAGCCCCAGGTCAGGAGGGCAGTGACGCCTGTGCAGGTAGGTGTGGCGCTCACATTGCTTGTACTGACCCCTGTACATATCCTCAGCTGTGACAAGCCCCAGGTCAGGAGGGCAGTGACGCCTGTGCAGGGAGGTGTGGCGCTCACATTGCATGTACTGACCCCTGTACATACCCTCAGCTGTGACAAGCCCCAGGTCAGGAGGGCAGTGACGCCTGTGCAGGGAGGTGTGGCGCTCACATTGCATGTACTGACCCCTGTACATACCCTCAGCTGTGACAAGCCCCAGGTCAGGAGGGCAGTGACGCCTGTGCAGGGAGGTGTGGAGCTCACATTGCTTGCACTGACCCCTGTATAAACCCTCAGCTGTGACAAGCCCCAGGTCAGGAGGGCAGTGACGCCTGTGCAGGGAGGTGTGGCGCTCACATTGCTTGTACTGACCCCTGTACATACCCTCAGCTGTGACAAGCCCCAGGTCAGGAGGGCAGTGACGCCTGTGCAGGGAGGTGTGGCGCTCACATTGCTTGCACTGACCCCTGTACAAACCCTCAGCTGTGACAAGCCCCAGGTCAGGAGGGCAGTGACGCCTGTGCAGGGAGGTGTGGCACTCCCATTGCTTGCACTGACCCCTGTATGGACCCTCAGCTGTGACAAGCCCCAGGTCAGGAGGGCAGTGACGCCTGTGCAGGGAGGTGTGGCGCTCACATTGCTTGTACTGACCCCTGTATAAACCCTCAGCTGTGACAAGCCCCAGGTCAGGAGGGCAGTGACGCCTGTGCAGGGAGGTGTGGCGCTCACATTGCTTGTACTGACCCCTGTACAGACCCTCAGCTGTGACAAGCCCCAGGTCAGGAGGGCAGTGACGCCTGAGCAGGGAGGTGTGGCGCTCACATTGCTTGCACTGACCCCTGGACATACCATCAGCTGTGACAAGCCCCAGGTCAGGAGGGCAGTGACGCCTGTGCAGGGAGGTGTGGCGCTCACATTGCTTGTACTGACCCCTGTACATACCCTCAGCTGTGACAAGCCCCAGGTCAGGAGGGCAGTGACGCCTGTGCAGGGAGGTGTGGCGCTCACATTGCATGTACTGACCCCTGTACATACCCTCAGCTGTGACAAGCCCCAGGTCAGGAGGGCAGTGACGCCTGTGCAGGGAGGTGTGGCGCTCACATTGCTTGTACTGACCCCTGTACATATCCTCAGCTGTGACAAGCCCCAGGTCAGTAGGGCAGTGACGCCTGTGCAGGGAGGTGTGGCGCTCACATTGCTTGTACTAACCCCTGTACATACCCTCAGCTGTGACAAGCCCCAGGTCAGGAGGGCAGTGACGCCTGTGCAGGGAGGTGTGGCGCTCACATTGCTTGCACTGACCCCTGTACATACCCTCAGCTGTGACAAGCCCCAGGTCAGGAGGGCAGTGACGCCTGTGAAGGGAGGTGTGGCGCTCACATTGCTTGTACTGACCCCTATATAAACCCTCAGCTGTGACAAGCTCCAGGTCAGGAGGGCAGTGACGCTTGTGCAGGGAGGTGTGGCGCTCACATTGCTTGTACTGACCCCTGTACAGACCCTCAGCTGTGACAAGCCCCAGGTCAGGAGGGCAGTGACGCCTGTGCAGGGAGGTGTGGCGCTCACATTGCTTGTACTGACCCCTGTATAAACCCTCAGCTGTGACAAGCCCCAGGTCAGGAGGGCAGTGACGCCTGTGCAGGGAGGTGTGGCGCTCACATTGCTTGTACTGACCCCTGTATAAACCCTCAGCTGTGACAAGCCCCAGGTCAGGAGGGCAGTGACGCCTGTGCAGGGAGGTGTGGCGCTCACATTGCTTGTACTGACCCCTGTACATATCCTCAGCTGTGACAAGCCCCAGGTCAGGAGGGCAGTGACGCCTGTGCAGGGAGGTGTGGCGCTCACATTGCTTGTACTGACCCCTGTACATATCCTCAGCTGTGACAAGCCCCAGGTCAGGAGGGCAGTGACGCCTGTGCAGGGAGGTGTGGCGCTCACATTGCATGTACTGACCCCTGTACATACCCTCAGCTGTGACAAGCCCAAGGTCAGTGACGCCTGTGCAGGGAGGTGTGGCGCTCACATTGCTTGCACTGACCCCTGTACATACCCTCAGCTGTGACAAGTCCCAGGTCAGGAGGGCAGTGACGCCTGTGCAGGGAGGTGTGGCGCTCACATTGCATGTACTGACCCCTGTACATACCCTCAGCTGTGACAAGCCCAAGATCAGGAGGGCAGTGACGCCTGTGCAGAGAGGTGTGGCGCTCACATTGCTTGCACTGACCCCTGTACATACCCTCAGCTGTGACAAGCCCCAGGTCAGGAGGGCAGTGACGCCTGTGCAGGGAGGTGTGGCGCTCACATTGCTTGCACTGACCCCTGTATAAACCCTCAGCTGTGACAAGCCCCAGGTCAGGAGGGCAGTGACGCCTGTGCAGAGAGGTGTGGCGCTCACATTGCTTGCACTGACCCCTGTATAAACCCTCAGCTGTGACAAGCTCCAGGTCAGGAGGGCAGTGACGCCTGTGCAGGGAGGTGTGGCGATCACATTGCTTGCACTGACCCCTGTACATACCCTCAGCTGTGACAAGCCCCAGGTCAGGAGGGCAGTGACGCCTGTGCAGGGAGGTGTGGCGCTCACATTGCTTGTACTGACCCCTGTATGAACCCTCAGCTGTGACAAGCCCCAGGTCAGGAGGGCAGTGACGCCTGTGCAGGGAGGTGTGGCACTCACATTGCTTGTACTGACCCCTGTATAAACCCTCAGCTGTGACAAGCCCCAGGTCAGGAGGGCAGTGACGCCTGTGCAGGGAGGTGTGGCGCTCACATTGCTTGTACTGACCCCTGTACATACCCTCAGCTGTGACAAGCCCCAGGTCAGGAGGGCAGTGACGCCTGTGCAGGGAGGTGTGGCGCTCACATTGCTGGCACTGACCCCTGTACATACCCTCAGCTGTGACAAGCCCCAGGTCAGGAGGGCAGTGACGCCTGTGCAGGGAGGTGTGGCGCTCCCATTGCTTGTACTGACCCCTGTACATACCCTCAGCTGTGACAAGCCCCAGGTCAGGAGGGCAGTGACGCCTGTGCAGGGAGGTGTGGCGCTCACATTGCTTGTACTGACCCCTGTACATACCCTCAGCTGTGACAAGCCCCAGGTCAGGAGGGCAGTGACGCCTGTGCAGGGAGGTGTGGCGCTCACATTGCTTGTACTGACCCCTGTACATACCCTCAGCTGTGACAAGCCCCAGGTCAGGAGGGCAGTGACGCCTGTGCAGGGAGGTGTGGCGCTCACATTGCTTGCACTGACCCCTGTACATACCCTCAGCTGTGACAAGCCCCAGGTCAGGAGGGCAGTGACGCCTGTGCAGGGAGGTGTGGCGCTCACATTGCTTGTACTGACCCCTGTATAGACCCTCAGCTGTGACAAGCCCCAGGTCAGGAGGGCAGTGACGCCTGTGCAGGGAGGTGTGGCGCTCACATTGCTTGTACTGACCCCTGTATAAACCCTCAGCTGTGACAAGCCCCAGGTCAGGAGGGCAGTGACGCCTGTGCAGGGAGGTGTGGCGCTCACATTGCTTGTACTGACCCCTGTACATACCCTCAGCTGTGACAAGCCCCAGGTCAGGAGGGCAGTGACGCCTGTGCAGGGAGGTGTGGCACTCACATTGCTTGTACTGACCCCTGTACATACCCTCAGCTGTGACAAGCCCCAGGTCAGGAGGGCAGTGACGCCTGTGCAGGGAGGTGTGGCACTCACATTGCTTGCCCTGACCCCTGTACAAACCCTCAGCTGTGACAAGCCCCAGGTCAGGAGGGCAGTGACGCCTGTGCAGGGAGGTGTGGCGCTCACATTGCTTGTACTGACCCCTGTACATACCCTCAGCTGTGACAAGCCCCAGGTCAGGAGGGCAGTGACACCTGTGCAGGGAGGTGTGGCGCTCACATTGCTTGTACTGACCCCTGTACATACCCTCAGCTGTGACAAGCCCCAGGTCAGGAGGGCAGTGACGCCTGTGCAGGGAGGTGTGGCGCTCACATTGCTGGCACTGACCCCTGTACATACCCTCAGCTGTGACAAGCCCCAGGTCAGGAGGGCAGTGACGCCTGTGCAGGGAGGTGTGGCGCTCCCATTGCTTGTACTGACCCCTGGACATACCCTCAGCTGTGACAAGCCCCAGGTCAGGAGGGCAGTGACGCCTGTGCAGGGAGGTGTGGCGCTCACATTGCTTGTACTGACCCCTGTACATACCCTCAGCTGTGACAAGCCCCAGGTCAGGAGGGCAGTGACGCCTGTGCAGGGAGGTGTGGCGCTCACATTGCTTGTACTGACCCCTGTACATACCCTCAGCTGTGACAAGCCCCAGGTCAGGAGGGCAGTGACGCCTGTGCAGGGAGGTGTGGCGCTCACATTGCTTGCACTGACCCCTGTACATACCCTCAGCTGTGACAAGCCCCAGGTCAGGAGGGCAGTGACGCCTGTGCAGGGAGGTGTGGCGCTCACATTGCTTGTACTGACCCCTGTGTAGACCCTCAGCTGTGACAAGCCCCAGGTCAGGAGGGCAGTGACGCCTGTGCAGGGAGGTGTGGCGCTCACATTGCTTGTACTGACCCCTGTATAAACCCTCAGCTGTGACAAGCCCCAGGTCAGGAGGGCAGTGACGCCTGTGCAGGGAGGTGTGGCGCTCACATTGCTTGTACTGACCCCTGTACATACCCTCAGCTGTGACAAGCCCCAGGTCAGGAGGGCAGTGACGCCTGTGCAGGGAGGTGTGGTGCTCACATTGCTTGTACTGACCCCTGTACATACCCTCAGCTGTGACAAGCCCCAGGTCAGGAGGGCAGTGACGCCTGTGCAGGGAGGTGTGGAGCTCACATTGCTTGTACTGACCCCTGTACATACCCTCAGCTGTGACAAGCCCCAGGTCAGGAGGGCAGTGACGCCTGTGCAGGGAGGTGTGGCGCTCACATTGCTTGTACTGACCCCTGTACATACCCTCAGCTGTGACAAGCCCCAGGTCAGGAGGGCAGTGACGCCTGTGCAGGGAGGTGTGGTGCTCACATTGCTTGTACTGATCCCTGTACATACCCTCAGCTGTGACAAGCCCCAGGTCAGGAGGGCAGTGACGCCTGTGCAGGGAGGTGTGGAGCTCACATTGCTTGTACTGACCCCTGTATAAACCCTCAGCTGTGACAAGCCCCAGGTCAGGAGGGCAGTGACGCCTGTGCAGGGAAGTGTGGCGCTCACATTGCTTGTACTGACCCCTGTATAAACCCTCAGCTGTGACAAGCCCCAGGTCAGGAGGGCAGTGACGCCTGTGCAGGGAGGTGTGGAGCTCACATTGCTTGTACTGACCCCTGTATAAACCCTCAGCTGTGACAAGCCCCAGGTCAGGAGGGCAGTGACGCCTGTGCAGGGAGGTGTGGTGCTCACATTGCTTGTACTGATCCCTGTACATACCCTCAGCTGTGACAAGCCCCAGGTCAGGAGGGCAGTGACGCCTGTGCAGGGAGGTGTGGCGCTCACATTGCTTGCACTGACCCCTGTACATACCCTCAGCTGTGACAAGCCCCAGGTCAGGAGGGCAGTGACGCCTGTGCAGGGAGGTGTGGCGCTCACATTGCTTGTACTGACCCCTGTATAAACCCTCAGCTGTGACAAGCCCCAGGTCAGGAGGGCAGTGACGCCTGTGCAGGGAGGTGTGGCGCTCACATTGCTTGTACTGACCCCTGTATAAACCCTCAGCTGTGACAAGTCCCAGGTCAGGAGGGCAGTGACGCCTGTATAAACCCTCAGCTGTAAGGAGCCTTTGTATCTTTTTGGATGTGAACAGAAATGTCCTATAACTGACAGCAAGCAGAGGTCTGAAGAGGGAAAAATTACACCACATACTATTAGGGAAAGTTTGCTGTTGGCAAAATTAGAGAGCAAACTTAAGACGGAGATCAGCCGTCCAATAATCGTCCGATAGAATAGATCCAGCAGAGATCACACATTCAGTAATTATCTGATAGAACAGCTGTAGCAGAGCTCACATGTCCAGTAATCGTCAGATAGAATGGATCCAGAAGAGATCGCATGTCCAGTAATCGTCAGAGAGAATGGATCCAGAAGAGATCGCATGTCCAGTAATCGTCAGATAGAATGGATCCAGAAGAGATCGCATGTCCAGTAATCGTCAGATAGAATGGATCCAGAAGAGATCGCACAGCTGACATCAACCCCATAAGTATTACCCCGATTGTCATCGCACTAGGGCAATCAGGAAGTGCCAGGCCACTTCAGGGGCGACTACGGGCTGCTATTTTTAGACTGGGAAGGGCACAATATCTATGGACTTTCCCAGCCTGATCACACCAGCCCCCAACTGTCTGCTTTATGTAGGCTGGTTATCAAAAATAGGGGGGAGCCCACATCATTTTTTTTAAATTATTTATTAGGTTGAACAAAGCTAAAAACACCCTTTAGTGCCACATGCCAGACACTACAGACTGCAAGTGTACAAACCCCGCTGTAATCTAAGCTCTGGCTCCTATATCACTCCTCACCCTGACAAAGTAACAGAGTAACTAAGTGACAAAATCACCAAGCTACAGAGTAACAAAGTAACAGAGTAATGCTGCAGACGGCGAATCTTCCAGGGATCTACGGAGGCAGCGGACAACCCCTGGGGATGTGGTATTGGAGGTTGCATTGGTGGTCACCCAGCTTTCTGAGGTGATGAATGGCGGACAGGCGAGCACTTCTATTTCTGGGGTTTCTCATTGCCAGGGCATGCTCTTCATTCATATTTTCTGCTGGATCGTTTCTTCATCCTTCAGACAATCAGTCACGTTAATAGTCGGCACATGAAAGCCGCCATGCTGAACCGGACTGCGCGCTTAGAGATACGGAGAACACAGACGCCAGGAGGAACAAAGAGGCGAGAGCGAGGTGAAGATGGACGACATCTGAAATAAGCCTGACCCCCTCCCCCGCAGGGCGATATAAACAAATCATCTGTAATAAACTCAATTTACTCCCAGAAAATAATCCGCGCAGCAGGTCGTGTGATGTCCGCACATAGTAATGAGATCACGTGTCCGCACTGAGCGCCAAACAGTGACAGAAACTCAACACCCCCCAGTATCTATAAACCAGGAGTAATGCTGACAACCCGAGAGCAGGGCTGACAACCTCTCCTTCATGTGTACAGGCAGGTTGTCAGCAATAATAGGAGGGGAGGGCTGTATTTAAGGGGTGTGGCCTCATGTCTGATCAATGTTATTATATCAGTGATGTCATCACCATGGGGCATATAAGGGGTGTGGTCCCATGTCTAATCACATGTCATTATATCAGTGATGTCATCACTAGGGGCAGGGCTAACACCTCACACGATAGACAGGCTGTGGGGGCCATCATACTGAGTGTGGGGCTGTGGAGGCCATCATACTGACTGTGGGGCTGTGGGGGCCATCATACTGACTGTGGTGCTGTGGAAGCCATCATACTGACTGTGGTGCTGTGGAAGCCATCATACTGAGTGTGGGGCCTTGGAAGCCATCATACTAAGTGTGGGGCTGTGGAGGCCATCATACTGAGTGTGGGGCTGTGGAGGCCATCATACTGAGTGTGGGGCTGTGGAAGCCATCATACTAAGTGTGGGGCTGTGGAGGCCATCATACTGAGTGTGGGGCTGTGGAGGCCATCATACTGACTGTGGGGCTGTGGGGGCCATCATACTGACTGTGGTGCTGTGGAAGCCATCATACTGAGTGTGGGGCCTTGGAAGCCATCATACTAAGTGTGGGGCTGTGGAGGCCATCATACTGAGTGTGGGGCTGTGGGGGCCATCATACTGAGTGTGGGGCTGTGGAGGCCATCATACTGACTGTGGGGCTGTGGGGGCCATCATACTGACTGTGGTGCTGTGGAAGCCATCATACTGAGTGTGGGGCCTTGGAAGCCATCATACTAAGTGTGGGGCTGTGGAGGCCATCATACTGAGTGTGGGGCTGTGGGGGCCATCATACTGAGTGTGGGGCTGTGGAGGCCATCATACTGAGTGTGGGGCTGTGGAAGCCATCATACTAAGTGTGGGGCTGTGGAGGCCATCATACTGAGTGTGGGGCTGTGGGGGCCATCATACTGAGTGTGGGGCTGTGGAGGCCATCATACTGAGTGTGGGGCTGTGGAAGCCATCATACTGAATGTGGGGCTGTGGAAGCCATCATACTAAGTGTGGGGCTGTGGGGGCCATCATACTGAGTGTAGGGCTGTGGAGGCTATCATACTGAATGTGGGGCTCATCATACTGAGTGTGGGGCTGTGGGGGCCAACATACTGACTGTGGGGCTGTGGGGGCCATCATACTGAGTGTTGGGCTGTGGGGGCCATCATACTGAGTGTGGGGCTGTGGGGGCCATCATACTGAGTGTGGGGCTGTGGAGGCCATCATACTGATTGTGGGTCTGTGAGGGCTATCATACTGAGTGTGGGGCTGTAGAAGCCATCATGCTGAGTGTAGGGCTGTGGGGGCCCTCATACTGAGTATGGGGCTGTGGAAGCCATCATACTGAGTGTGGGGGCTGTGGAGGCCATCATACTAAGTGTGTGGCTGTGGAAGCCATCATACTGAGTGTGGGGCTGTGGAGGCCATCATACTGAGTGTGGGGGCTGTGGAGGCCATCATACTAAGTGTGGGGCTGTGGAAGCCATCATACTGAGTGTGGTGCAGTGGGGGCCATCATACAGAGTGTGGGGCTGTGGAGGCCATCATACTGAGTGTGGGGCTGTGGAGGCCATCATACTGAGTATGGGGCTTCAGCTTCTATGAAGAGGTAAGTTCAAGTCTGGACCAGGGAAATGCAGTGGATGTTGTGTATATGGACTTTTCAAAAGCTTTTGATACGGTGCCACACAAAAGGTTGGTACATAAAATGAGAATAATGGGGATAGGGGAAAATATGTGTAACTGGGTTAAAAACTGGCTCAGTGATAGGAAACAAAGGGTGGTTATTAATGGTACGTACTCGGACTGGGTCTCAGTTCATAGTGGGGTACCACAGGGGTCAGTATTGGGCCCGCTTCTTTTCAACATATTTATAAATGACCTTGTTGGGGGCATGCGGAGTAGAATATCAATATTTGCAGATGATACTAAACTCTGCAGGGTAATCAATACAGAGGAGGATAATTTTATATTACAGGGAGATTTATGTAAATTGGAGGATTGGGCTGAGAAGTGGCAATTGAAGTTTAATGTAGATAAATGTAAGGTCATGCACTTGGGTAGAGGAAATAACATTTATGATTATGTACTTAATTGTAGAACACTGGGTAAAACAGACACAGAAAAAGACTTGGGTGTATGGGTGGATGGTAAACTTCACTTTAGTGGCCAGTGTCAGGCAGCTGCTGCCAGGGCTAATAAAATAATGGGATGTATTAAAAGAGGTAGAAGTGTTCATGAAAAAAATATAGTTCTACCTCTGTACAAGTCACTAGTGCGACCGCACTTATATACTGTGTACAATTCTGGTCACCGATATATAAGAAGGACATAGCTGAACTGGAGAGGGTGCAGAGAAGACCACCAAGATTATTAGAGGAATGGGGGGCTGCAATACCAAGACAGGAAAAACGAAGGCTTAGGGGGGATCTAATCACAATGTATAAATATATGAGGGGACAGTACAGAGACCTTTCCAAAGATCTTTTTACACCTAGGCCTGCGACTGGAACACGGGGGCATCCGCTACGTCTTGAGGAAAGAAGGTTTAATCATAACCACAGACGAGGATTCTTTACTGTACGAGCAGTGAGACTATGGAGCTCTCTGCCGCATGATGTTGTAATGAGAGATTCACTACTAACATTAAGCAGAGCCTGGACGCCTTTCCTGAAAAATGTAATATTACCAGTTATGTATATTAGATTTTATGACAGGGTATTGATCCAGGGAACTAGTCTGATTGCCGGATGTGGAGTCAGGAAGGAATTTTTTTCCCCATTGGAGCTTATTTGACACATTGGGGGGTTTTTTGCCTTCCTCTGGATCAACATGTTAGGCTACGGGTTGAACTAGATGGACTTACAGTCTCCCTTCAACCTTAAAAACTATGATACTATGATACTGAGTATGGGGCTGTGGAGGCCATTATACTGAGTGTGGGGCTATGGGGGCCCTCATACTGAGTATGGGGCTGTGGAGGCCATCATACTGAGTATGGGGCTGTGGAGGCCATCATACTGAGTATGGGGCTGTGGAGGCCATCATACTGAGTGTGGGGCTGTGGAGGCCATCATACTGAGTGTGGTTCTGTGGGGGCCCTCATACTGAGTGTGCTGCTTTCTATGTACACCCCATGTAGATCAAATGTGATAGGTGACCTCTAGACATGTGGATGCTTGTTACTCCTGGTATGTGGCGACAGTTCACACATAGCAGCCGCTGCACTTTACATATTCGCCTGTGTCTATTTTATTATCCTTTTCATTTGTATATGAATAAAGGGAATTATTCTGATTATATATGGGGAATGTTTGTTCATACTGAACACTTAATTGCATTTGTGAAAACAAAGCTTCATACATAGAAGAGTTAATGGTTCATTTTTAGTAATTAACAAAATACAAAGTGAATAAAGAAAAGAGAAGTGTAAAACATCTCAGTATTCGGTGACGGCTGTTGCCTCCATCACTTCCTCAGTATTCGGTGACGGCTGTTGCCTCCATCACTTCCTCAGTATTCGGTGACAGCTGTTACTTCTTCAGTATTCGGTGACGACTGTTTCCTCCATCACCTCCTCAGTATTCGGTGACAGCTGTTACTTCATCAGTATTCGGTGACGGCTGTTGCCTCCATCACCTCCTCAGTATTCGGTGACGGCTGTTACTTCATCAGTATTCGGTGACGGCTGTTGCCTCCATCACCTCCTCAGTATTCGGTGACGGCTATTATCTCCATCACTTCCTAAGTATTTAGTGACGGTTGTTACTTCCTCAGTATTCGGTGACGGCTGTTACTTCTTCTGTATTCGGTGACGGCTGTTGCCTCCATCACTTCCACAGTATTCGGTGATGGCTGTTACTTCTTCTGTATTCGGTGACGGCTGTTGCCTCCATCACTTCCTCAGTATTCGGTGACAGCTGTTACTTCTTCTGTATTCGGTGACGACTGTTGCCTCCATCACTTCCTCAGTATTCGGTGACGGCTATTATCTCCATCACTTCCTAAGTATTTAGTGACGGTTGTTACTTCCTCAGTATTCGGTGACGGCTGTTACTTCCTCAGTATTTGGTGACGGCTGTTGCCTCCATCACTTCCTCAGTATTCGGTGACGGCTGTTGCCTCCATCACTTCCTCAGTATTCGGTGACGGCTGTTACTTCTTCTGTATTCAGTGACGGCTGTTGCCTCCATCACTTCCTCAGTATTCGGTGACAGCTGTTACTTCTTCTGTAATCGGTGACGACTGTTGCCTCCATCACTTCCTCAGTATTCGGTGACGGCTGTTACTTCCTTAGTATTCAGTGACAGCTGTTACTTCCTCAGTATTCGGTGACGACTGTTGCCTCCATCACTTCCTCAGTATTTGGTGATGGCTGTTACTTCCTCAGTATTCGGTGACGGCTGTTGCCTCCATCACTTCCTCAGTATTCGGTGGCAGCTGTTATCTCCAGCACTTCCTCAGTATTCGGTGGCAGCTGTTATCTCCAGCACTTCTTCAGTATTCGGTGGCAGCTGTTGCCTCCATCACTTCCTCAGTATTCGGTGATGGCTGTTTTGTCCTCAGTATTCGGTGATGACTGTTGACTCCATCACTTCCTCAGTATTTGGTGATGGCTGTTACTTCCTCAGTATTCGGTGACGGCTGTTGCCTCCAGCACTTCCTCAGTATTTGGTGACGGCTGTTGCCTCCATCACTTCTTCAGTATTCGGTGGCAGCTGTTGCCTCCATCACTTCCTCAGTATTCGGTGACAGCTATTATCTCCATCATTTCCTAAGCATTTAGTGACAGTTGTTACTTCCTCAGTATTTGGTGATGGCTGTTACTTCCTCAGTATTCGGGGACGACTGTTGCCTCCATCACTTCCTCAGTATTTGGTGATGGCTGTTTTTTCCTCAGTATTCGGGGACGACTGTTGCCTCCATCACTTCCTCAGTATTTGGTGATGGCTGTTACTTCCTCAGTATTCGGTGACGACTGTTGCCTCCATCACTTCCTGTAACACCTGCCTGGATCCACAGACTCAGATGGGCTGTAATGGGGAGGCTTGAGGGAAGTCACTCACCAAGCAGGACCCCCAGAACCCTGAAACCCTTTAACCCCTTGTGAGGTAGCACGGTCGGCTGCGCAGCAGAAGACACGGGATCCAGGCATTAAGGTTCACAGCACACGGTTTTAATGTCCAAACAAAAGTCCATAACAAAAATACATGTGCCTCTCCAGCAGAAAACTCAGGGAGTTCTGTTCACTCCCTCACACCCGGCACACCTGTCCTTGTTCCTGATTCTATTTAACCCTTCCTTCAGCCTGTAAGGAAACAGCATTAACCCTATAGTGGATTTACTTTCTATCATGGAGTGAGCACAACCGGGGCGAGACATACCGGCCGTCATAGATAACCCCGGTCACAGTCTCACACACCCCCCCCCTCAGTTCAAGCGTGCGGGGTTGAACTCCAGCCATCAAACACGGGCCGCGGGACAAGGCATCGGCGTTGCCCTGCAACCCACCGGCCCTATGTTCAACCGTAAACCGGAAGTTCTGCAGAGAAAAGAACCACCGGGTAACCCGGGCATTCCGTTCCTTGGCGGACCTCATCCAGACCAGTGGAGAGTGATCCGTCACCAAGCGAAACTGCCGTCCCAGCAGGTAATAGCGTAGGGACTCCAAGGCCCACTTGATCGCCAGGCACTCCTTCTCAACTACGCTATAATTCCGCTCGGGAGGGGTGAGCTTCCTACTTAAGAAGGTGACGGGGTGTTCCTCCCCCTGAACCACCTGAGACAGCACTGCCCCCAGGCCGACCTCCGAGGCGTCAGTCTGTACTATGAACTCCTTCCGGAAATCAGGGTTGACCAGAACGGGCTGTCCGCACAGGACCTCCTTCAGGGCCCGGAAGGAGTCCTCGGCCTGCGGAGTCCAGCGCACCATGACGGACTTCTTGCCTTTGAGAAGGTCCGTCAAGGGGGCTGATAGTCCCGCAAAATCTTTTACAAACCTCCTGTAGTACCCCACGATACCCAGGAAGGCCCTAACCTGCTTCGTGGTCAGGGGTCTAGGCCACTTCTGGATCGCCTCAACCTTGTTAATTTAGGGCTTAATCACTCCTTGGCCTATCACGTAGCCCAAGTAGCGGGCTTCCGTGAGTCCCAATGCACATTTCTTGGGATTGGCTGTCAATCCGGCTGTTCGAAGCGCGTCCACCACCGCTTGTACCTGTTCCAAGTGAGTCTGCCAATCGGAGCTGTAAATAATGATGTCATCCAGGTACGCTGACGCATACGCCTGGTGGGGTTCCAGCACTAAGTCCATCAACCTCTGGAACGTGGCCGGAGCGCCATGTAACCCAAAAGGCAAGACAACATAGTGGAAGAGACCCTCCGGCGTAACAAAAGCGGTTTTCTCCTTGGCGGACTCCGTTAGTGGCACCTGCCAGTACCCCTTGGTCAGGTCGAGCGTGGTAAAATATCGCGCATGGGGTAGAGATCAAACTTGGATATTTCGTTCAATCTCCTAAAGTCATTGCAGAACCTTAAGGAGCCATCGGGTTTTGGTATTAGGACAATCGGACTAGCCCATTCACTCCGGGATTTTTCGATGACCCCCAGGCGTAACATTGTCTTTACTTCCTCCGATATGGCTTGTCGTCGAGCCTCCGGTACTCGGTATGACTTCAGGCGTACCTTCAGGTGGGGCTCGGTGACAATATCATGTCGTATCAGACTGGTCCTACCGGGCAGCTCGGAGAAGACATCGGGGTTCTGCTGAACCAACCGTCTGGCCTCTCGCCTCTGTGTCTTGGTGAGGGCTTCTCCAATCCTTACTTCCGGTTCGTCCTCTCCGGAGGTCGCTGGAGCCGGATGTGAACGACCCGAAGAGGAGGGAGGTGGGGAAAAAACAGCCATCAGGCTTTCCCGTTCCTGCCAAGGTTTTAATAGGTTGACATGGTATATTTGTTCAGGTTTCCGCCTACCGGGCTGCAATACTTTATAGTTAACCACCCCTACTCTTTCCTTTATCTCGTAGGGGCCTTGCCACTGAGCCAGGAATTTACTCTCCGCCGTGGGGATTAATACCAACACCCGATCCCCGGGTTTAAAGGTCCGCACGGTGGCTTGTCTATTGTAGCGGCCGCTTTGCGCGGCCTGACCCTCCTGTAAATGCTCCTTCACAATTGGCATGACCGCGCTTATGCGGTTCTGCATACCTAAAATGTGTTCGATCACACTTTTATGGGGGGTGGGCTCTTGTTCCCATGTTTCCTTTGCCAGGTCCAACAATCCCCGGGGATGTCGCCCGTATAACAATTCAAAAGGCGAAAACCCCGTGGATGCCTGTGGCACCTCTCGTATGGCAAACATTAAATAGGGAAGCATCATATCCCAGTCTTTCCCGTCTTTTGAAATCACCCTTCTTAGCATGGTTTTCAGGGTTTTATTGAAACGCTCGACTAAACCGTCCGTTTGAGGATGATACACAGACGTACGCAACTGCTTGATCTGGAGTAGCCGGCATAGCTCTTTGGTCACTTTAGACATGAATGGGGTCCCCTGATCCGTAAGGATCTCCTTGGGCAACCCCACCCGGCAGAACACAGCAAACAACTCCCGAGCTATAAGCTTTGCTGCAGTATGTCTGAGAGGTATCGCCTCGGGATACCGGGTGGCATAGTCAACGATCACTAGGATGTGTTGGTGCCCTCGAGCGGACTTTACGAGGGGCCCCACCAGATCCATCCCTATCCGTTCAAAAGGGACTTCTATAATGGGTAACGGTACCAACAGACTGCGAAAATGGGTCAGGGGTGCAGTAAGCTGACACTCCGGGCAGGTTTCGCAGAACCGTTTTACCTCCCCAAAGACCCCGGGCCAATAGAACCTTTGCAATATTCGCTCCTGCGTTTTCTTGACCCCTAGGTGGCCACTCATCAGGTGTTTATGAGCCAAGTCGAGGACCCGCCGGCGATGCGGCTGGGGCACCACCAACTGTTCTACCCCCACGCCCCGTATTTCATCTACCCGGTAGAGTAAATCCTGTTTAAGAGCGAAATGGGGGTACCTTACCTGGGCACCGGGCAGCTGTGCCACCCCGTCTACTACTGTCACCCGACTCCGAGCATGTATTAACGTAGGGTCCTGCAGTTGGGCTGTCCCAAACGTATCTGGGGATGCCTCCAACTCCGGGATGGGCTCGACCGTCTCAGCCTCTCCTGCCAATACCTCTAGGGGCGACCTATCGGGTTCACACTCTGTCCCTATCATGGTGACCCCTACGGCATGTGTCCCGGATTCAGGATTGTAGGGCTCAGGTCCCGGACCGACCAATATCTGAGGGGACTTAGGGGGTCCCCTCCATAAAGTCCAAAAATAGGGCAGATCCCTTCCTAGGATCACGTCATAAGGAAGAGTGTTAAGAAGTCCCACCTCATGTTGCACCTGACCGCAAGGTGCTGTGATGGTGACAATCCCCGTGGGATAGTCGCGGCGGTCCCCATGTATGCAAACCACCCCCACGGTGCGTCCTGTGGCCTTTACTTTAGCCCTCAAGGTGGATCGCACAAGGGTCACTAAGCTTCCGGAATCCAACAATCCTGTAACCGGACATCCATTCACCTGTATTTGGCACAAGTGGGGCTCCATCTCTGGGGAGACCAGTTCAGCGGTACACACCACCTGAGCATACATTGAACCCCGCCGGGTAACCCCACAATCCATGGGCTCCGTGGTGAGTGGACACTGGACTTCCATATGTCCCACCCGCTGGCACCGCCAACATCTAATGGGGACGGAAACCCCCTTGACGGGTTGTCGTTTAGGGTACAGAACCTTACGGACCTCAGGAATGGCGGCCGTGGCCTCAGACGGGACGGTAGGGGACTCCTGCACCGTTGTCAGCGGTGGGTCCTTGGCCCTAGGCTTGGAGGGGCCGGACCGACGGGCGGTACGCAAAGTCTCAGTGTCCCGTATCAAGTCCTGCGTAGCCACATGCCGCTCTACCAGGGACACTAATTGGTCCAGGGTACTCGGGTCACCCTGTCCGACCCACCGTTGAACGGTGTCGGGTAAAGTGCGCACAAAACGATCCACTACTACCCTTTCCACCATTTGCACCGGGCTCAGAGTGTCAGGCTGCAACCACTTTTTTACAAGATGCAACAAGTCATAGGCCTGGGAGCGTACGGGTTTGGCTTCCTCATAGAACCACTGATTTACCCGCTGAGCCCGTACATAGGTATTCACCCCCAACCGAGCCAGTATTTCGGCTTTCAGGGTCACATAGTCAATGGCGTCCTCGGTACAGAGGTCCAGGTACGCTTTTTGGGGTTCCCCTGTCAGATAGGGCGACAATACCTCAGCCCACTGCGGGGTCGGCAGCTTTTCCCGCTCGGCCACCCGCTCAAACACCGCCAGGAACGCTTCCACATCATCCCCCGGGGTCATCTTTTGCAACGCTTGTCTCACCGCTTTCCGGACGCTGCCGTCGTCACCCGGTCCCGGGGTTGTTGCTGCCGGTCCGGCACGGATCGACTTGGCCAGGAGAACCATCTGTTCTTGGTGCCTTTTTTCCTGCAATTGCAAGGCTTGCTGCTGACGTGCATTGGCTTGATCCATCTGTTCTTGGAGTTTTTTTTCCTGCACTTGCAAGGATTGGAGCAGGTGTGCATTGGTCTGTTGCTGCTGTGCATTAGCCTGAGCCAAATGCTTTAGTATGTCCTCCATGGCGTCGCCGGGTTTGGGCTGTAGTATAGCCGCTCGAATCCAGGACATGCGCAGCTGGGTCACCAGGGATGGATGCTACACCTCACCGGCTGTCATGCCCGCATTCTCCACCATATGTGAGGTAGCACGGTCGGCTGCGCAGCAGAAGACACGGGATCCAGGCATTAAGGTTCACAGCACACGGTTTTAATGTCCAAACAAAAGTCCATAACAAAAATACATGTGCCTCTCCAGCAGAAAACTCAGGGAGTTCTGTTCACTCCCTCACACCTGGCACACCTGTCCTTGTTCCTGATTCTATTTAACCCTTCCTTCAGCCTGTAAGGAAACAGCATTAACCCTATAGTGGATTTACTTTCTATCATGGAGTGAGCACAACCGGGGCGAGACATACCGGCCGTCATAGATAACCCCGGTCACAGTCTCACACCCTATACAGGGATTTGGAATTACACAGGGCTCTGGTGATCACTACATGTGGAAGGCTGCAGTCCAATGAGAGTAGTAGTCAGGCAGGGTCAAACCAGGAATTGCGGAACAGGGACAGAATCGGCAGGCAATGACGTAGTCAGCAAACATAGCAGAGGTCAAATCTGGATCGGGCAGCGAGGTACAGAAACAGTAGGCAGGTGGGTTGTCAGAAAACACGCAGAAGTCAGCACACAGGAATAACCAAACCGAATAGGACGTAACAGGAGACAGGAAAATCAGAAATATCTCTGGCAGTGGTCATGTGACAGGAGGGGGAATAAGAAGGGTGTGGTGTCTTTCCATTGGCTGTAGGTGAACGCTGGCAACTTCAGCTGGAAGACACATGCCACCCACAGTCAGCCAGCGGTACTGCAGATCTCAAGATAACCCAGCCCAGTGGATGATCGGAGCCTGCGCCCACCGGTGCCGCTGGCATCGACTCCTCTCCCATCACCCGCACCATCCACGGCAGGAACACGGCTTTGCCTGGCGATCGGAGCAGAAGTCGCTGGAGCAGACTCCGGCGGTGACGGCTGTTACTTGGCTGTTGCCTCCATCCGCCTAATGGCTGTTGCCTCCATCACTACCTCAGTATTTGGTGATGGCTGTTACTTCCTCAGTATTCGGTGACGGCTGTTACTTCCTCAGTATTCGGTGACAGCTGTTACTTCCTCAGTATTCGGTGACGAATGTTGCCTCCATCACTTCCTCAGTATTTGGTGATGGCTGTTACTTCCTCAGTATTCGGTGACGGCTGTTGCCTCCATCACTTCCTCAGTATTCGGTGGCAGCTGTTATCTCCAGCACTTCCTCAGTATTTGGTGACGGCTGTTGCCTCCATCACTTCCTCAGTATTCGGTGACGGCTGTTGCCTCCATCACTTCCTCAGTATTCGGTGGCAGCTGTTGCCTCCATCACTTCCTCAGTATTCGGTGACGGCTGTTGCCTCCATCACTTCCTCAGTATTCGGTGATGGCTGTTGCCTCTATCACTTCCTCAGTATTCGGTGACAGCTGTTTCCTCCATAACTTCCTCAGTATTCGGTGACAGCTGTTTCCTCCATCACTTCCTCAGTATTCGGTGACGGCTGTTGCCTCTATCACTTCCTCAGTATTCGGTGACAGCTGTTTCCTCCATCACATCCTCAGTATTCGGTGACAGCTGTTTCCTCCATCACTTCCTCAGTATTTGGTGACAGCTGTTTCCTCCATCACTTCCTCAGTATTCGGTGATGGCTGTTGCCTCCAGCACTTCCTCAGTATTCGGTGACGGCTGTTGCCTCTATCACTTCCTCAGTATTCGGTGATGGCTGTTGCCTCCAGCACTTCCTCAGTTCTGGTTACACTTGCAGTCAGGGATGTTGTAGGATTATACTTAGGTGTCATTAACAGACACAGAAACAGCTGTGCAGGAGGCTTTGAACTATGTGATGATCAGCCAAACTCTGCTACATAGGTGATAATGATCATATTCAGTCATGAACAGAAACGTGTCTCCTGCACATGTACGGTGCCACCATAACTAGGATATACAATTACAATAGTTTCAATTAAGGGTCCTTTGGTAAAAACAAGTTATCACCAATCCACAGTCCACAGGATCGGTGATAACTTATTAATTAGTGTAATTCAACCATTGGAACTTGCCCTGATCAGAAGGATGGGGACCTTTATCCCTGAGGGGGCACGTTTATCCCCACTGTATAATGCAGCGGCAGTTCGGTGGTGTGACCGCAGCTCCATTCATCCTCTTTGGGGCTTAAAAAAAAGCCAAGTACAGCCACTGAGGGAACGAAAGAATCAGGGGTTGAGTTGTACTCCAGCTGCAGCCTAATGGGGATAAAAGTTCCTCATGCTGCCGATCGATCGGTGCAGTCCCAACAGTTGGAACCCCCATCATCATTTATCCTGTGGAAAGGCGATAACTTGTTTTCAGCAGAGAACCCGGTAAGGGCATCACTGCCGCAGTGTAATAGCCACAGGACAGGAAGGGGTTAAGCTTCCAAGTATTTTATCTCTAATGGAAATAAATAATTTTCTCCTAATTAATGTCATAGGAAACAAACGACCTCCATACACCATGCAATCCACTATACCAAGACCAATAATACCACATACAAGGGAGAAATACCACCACACTGTGACCAGATCACATATTACCACGTGACAGACTACCACATACAAAAGAAAAATACCACCACACGTGACCAGACCACTTATTACAACCATATAGTGACTGAATAATACCACACACGAGAGAAATACCACCACATTGTCCAGACCACATATTACCACCACATAGTGACAGAATACCACATACAAAAGAGAAATACCACCACACCGTGACCAGACCAGATATTACCACCACATAGTGACAGAATAATACTAATAACACTTATAATACCACCAATATACACACCTGATCTGTATATAGTGAACCGTGTATAGCAGGGGTAGGCAATTAATTTTCCCAAAGGGCCACATAATAGACCGTGACTGTTGTGGAGGCTGAACCAATAGACTCAAATTTATTATGCTTAATATTAATCATATTATTTAATAATATTAAGTGTATCATTTAATATGGAGCAGAAATAAATGTTCTGACACCCCTAAATACAACATGAGCCCCACACAGCCCTCTATATAAAGTATGAGCCCTCATACAGTTTATATAGAGTATCAGCCTCATATAGCCCTTTATATACACTATGAGCCCCCATATATCATCCTATATACAGTGTGAGCCCCACATACTCTCCTATATACTGTATGAGCCCCCACATAGCATCCTATATACAGTATGAACCACCACTTAGCCTCCTATATGCAGTATGAGCCCAGACACAACCCCACTATATAACGTATGATCGTAATACCAGTCCACACACCTAGCATAAACCCTCATCTTTATGTAGCATGACTACATCACTCACAGCTACCGCCCCGCGCCACGTTTCAGTTTCATGCCATAAATCATCCACCATGGCAACACTGAGTACAGCAACAAGACACATGGCAGTAAAACTGCATCAGCAAGGTATCTCCCAGGGAAAAATGTTTAAAGCTGTTAAAAAGAAGAAGCACCAAAAACCATGCCTAAAGATGCAGTGGTCATCCAAGAAAACGTAGTGCAGTGGATGAAAAACATCTCATACTTCTCAGAAGATGTCCAGCAGCACAATCAGCTCCGAACTAGCAGCAACCTGAGCGAGCATTGCCACCATCTACTGTTCAGAGATGCTCAGCCAGCAGTCAACTTCATGGAAAAATTGTAGCCAAAAATCTCAAACCTTCTACAAGGAAACAAGACAAGTGATTCAACAATGCACGAAAACATTGCAACTGGGGACCAATAAATGGCAGATCTCCGACCTAAGTAGTAAAATATAAAATATTCAGCGGTGACAGAAGCAGATTGCTCCTGAATGGCTGGAGGTGACAGGCGCTCACTGAATACTGAGGATAGAGGTGACGGGCGGTCATTGAATACTGAGGATGGAGGAGACGGACAGTCACCGAATACTGAGGACGAAGGAGACGGGCGGTCACCGAATACGGAGGACGGAGGAGACGGGCGGTCACCGAATACTGAGGACAGAGGAGACGGGCGGTCACCGAATACTGAGGACAGAGGAGACGGGCGGTCACCGAATACTGAGGACGGAGGAGACGGGCGGTCACCGAATACTGAGGACGGAGGAGACGGGCGGTCACCGAATACTGAGGATGGAGGAGATGGGCGGTCACTGAATACTAAGGACGGAGGAGACCGGCAGTCACTGAATACTGAGGACGGAGGAGACCGGCAGTCACTGAATACTGAGGACGGAGGAGACGGACGGTCACCGAATACTGAGGACGAAGGAGACGGGCGGTCACCGAATACGGAGGACGGAGGAGACGGGCGGTCACCGAATACTGAGGACAGAGGAGACGGGCGGTCACCGAATATTGAGGACGGAGGAGACGGGCGGTCACCGAATACTGAGGACGGAGGAGACAGGCAGTCACCGAATACTGAGGACGGAGGAGACAGGCGGTCACCGAATACTGAGGACGGAGGAGACGGGCGGTCACCGAATACTGAGGATGGAGGAGATGGGCGGTCACTGAATACTAAGGACGGAGGAGACGGGCAGTCACTGAATACTGAGGACGGAGGAGACGGACGGTCACTGAATACTGAGGACGGAGGAGACGGGCGGTCACTGAATACTGAAGATAGAGGCGATGGGCGGTCACTGAATACTGAGGACGGAGGAGACGGGCGGTCACCGAATATTGAGGACGGAGGAGACGGGCGGTCACCGAATACTGAGGACGGAGGAGACGGGCGGTCACCGAATACTGAGGACGGAGGAGACGGGCGGTCACCGAATACTGAGGACGGAGGAGACGGGCGGTCACCGAATACTGAGGATGGAGGAGATGGGCGGTCACTGAATACTAAGGACGGAGGAGACGGGCAGTCACTGAATACTGAGGACGGAGGAGACGGACGGTCACTGAATACTGAGGACGGAGGAGACGGGCGGTCACTGAATACTGAAGATAGAGGCGATGGGCGGTCACTGAATACTGAGGATGGAGGAGACGGGCAGTCACTGAATACTGAGGACGGAGGAGAGGGATGGTCACCGAATACTGAGGACGGAGGAGACGGGCGGTCACCGAATACTGAGGATAGAGGACTGAGGATAGAAAAAAAAGGAAACAAAACAGCACATAAAGTTAGCTGCAGGGTCCGCCTGCTCTGAATTGGGGGTATACGCTCTGAAAACAAGAGCTCAGCTCTGGAGGTTCTGCTACCTCCATACACAGCACAACAAGTGATTCCAGAGACCTTCATCTTACCTGCTCGACCACAGAGTAGGGTGGAGATATGTGAACAGTCATCCCACCCATCTTTTTGACTGGTCACAAAAAACCCGGTTCTTGTCATGGCCGAATAAATAAGTATTGAACACATAAAAAAAAGAGAAGAGCAAAAAGCCCCAGAAAGTCCTGAGACCAGCAGAAATCTGCTAGTAATTAGAAAAATAATATCAGCTGTTCAACTGATGCCGATAAAAAGGTGTCTCATTACCAAGGTGTCACACAAGAAACATCTCATGGTGGGTAAAACCAGTCAGCTGTATCAAGACCTTCACAACCTTTTTGTTGCAAAACATTGCCTCTGTGGATTGGATGGGTTGTTATTGATCTCTGCTGAGAAATTCATGACAATAGCACCTTTAAAAATATATTTGCTTAGAAAATTGGTCATGTGTTCAATAATTATTTCACGCACTCTGTGTACCCTTCCATCTCTAATAACTGTAAGTATTGCCACAGTAAGTTCTCCAATAAGTCTCCTTCCCCGTCTGGCAGATATGGATATAGTCCCCAGTTAGCCTTCTGGTCAGTACCGTTACATCTCTAATAACTATAAGTATTGTCACAGTAAGTTCTCCAATCAGTCTCCTTCCCCTTCTGGCAGCTATGGATACATCCTCCAGTTCGCTTTCTGTTCCATTTCCTTTCCCTTCGATTGGCTGTAAATATAGTTCTCAGAAAGCTTCCCAGTCATTCTCCTTCCCCCTCTTGCAGTTATAAATACCAGTAAGTTTCCCTGATAGATCCTACCATTACAAAGTCTCATTCACACACTGCAAAAAAATGTTGTGGCATAAATTGACTGATGCGAATGATAAAATCCGTGAACATCTGTGGACATCAAACAGTGGACATGAGCAGTGTGAACACATCCTAGTGGTGCACGGTGCTGGACTTGTTAGCATAGTAGTTGTGGTGTCACTGGCTGGGACTGAAGCTCGTCAGTGGTTGCATTGGGGTGAAATCTTGCGGGCCCCTCGGTATGGCTGCACCTCGCCCCTCCTGCCCCCCCCCGCTGCACCAGCATGGGGTCTTGTGAGCTGCAGATGAGGCACAAATAAAATGACATGATAAACATCTTGAGAGGATGAGACCTCTTTGATCTCTCAAATATTCTAAATATTTACCATCTCTTATCAATGCGGCTTCCAACCATCTCACACGAGCCCACAGGGAGGGCGAAGGAGCAGACGATGCGCACACAAAGACCCGCATTATAACGATTTCTTCTTCTTTTAATCTTCAAAGATAATGTAAAATTGAAGTCATAAATGACCGCGCTATGTAGCGGAGCGTCCAACGCGGCTTTAATAATTCAATTAGGTAGGTCCTGAGAATAGAGGCTGATATAATTAGTCATTAGTGCGGGGAGCGGTCCTGAACCTGGTGCTATGTGCGCGCGGCCCCCCATTTACATATGTGCGCGCAGCCCCCCATTTACATTAGATGCTTCATTTAAATGGATTAAGATCAACTTCCCGTCTCCAGAAAGTAAAAAACTTCTCCTGTGGGGAAAAATGTCTTGTTGACAGCGCCGACGTCTCGCAGAGATTTGCTTCATCAATTATACAGCCGCAGTACAGTAAATACTGTGTTTCCCCATAAATCACAAAAACGCTGGTGAGGCCTGTGCACGGCAATGTGGCTACCAATGGGACTCATGTCTATGTGGCTACCAATGGGAGTCATGTCTATGTGGCTACCAATGGGGATCATGACTATGTGGCTCAAAATGGGGCTCATGACTATGTGGCTCAAAATGGGGCTCATGACTATGTGGCTCAAATTGGGGCTCATGACTTTGTGGCTACCAATGGGACTCATGACTATGTGGCAAACAATGGGGCTCCTGACTATACTGTACTAATAAGACTTATAACTATATGGCTACCAATGGGACTCATGACTCATTTCTATACATCACACAATCAACAGAACGAGACATGATTAAACAATCCAAAGAACATTTATTCCAAGCAAAATAAGACAGTCCATAAAATAATCCACCACACAGAGGGTAAAATAGTCCAGGAACACGGCTACAGTCCAGTAAGCGATAAGTGTCCAGGTCTCTCTGGGGAGCCTCAGCTTAAATAAATCTTACTCGTTCTCTCTTGTCTATCTCAGCCAGAATGAATAATCCCCCAGGTAAGCAGAGAGTTTAGGTGGATCCCAGGCCCCCCTCCCCCAGACTTAGGGACAAAAGCCCAGCAGGAGGTGATTGACCTGCAAATAGGACAATGTACACACAAGGAATACACCGAATGGCCACAGCAAGATGCCTAAAATACGAACCTACACAAAATTATACACAACCCCTCATATTCCACCATCATAAGCCCCACTGTATAACAGTGACGACTGTGGCATATCCTCAATATTGCTGATCCCCTCCGAGTACAGAAATCTGCATCCCTGAGATATCAGGGCTCATTCAGACGCCAGGTTTCCTTGTACCCAAGCTGTGATTTTCAAGGACAGAACTTAAACTTATTAAGTATGTGCCCCCATCCACCTCCGGGGGCTTCTCTGTCCACATCCATAGACATTAATATGGAGAAAAGTATGTGCGCCCCCCCACACCCACTTCCTGGGGCTTCTGTGTCCTCTTC
Organism: Anomaloglossus baeobatrachus; assembly: GCF_048569485.1. Classification (NCBI taxonomy): domain Eukaryota; kingdom Metazoa; phylum Chordata; class Amphibia; order Anura; family Aromobatidae; genus Anomaloglossus; species Anomaloglossus baeobatrachus. Next base: position 5,321,675 of record NC_134362.1, on the reverse strand, counting down.
TACATCTATAGACATTAATATGGAGAAAAGTATGTGCCCCCCCCCACATCCACCTCCAGTGGCTTCTCTGTCTTCATCCTCATCCATAGACATTAATATGGAGAAAAGTATATCTCCCCCCACATCCACCTCTGGGGGCTTCTCTGTCTTCATCCTCATCCATAGACATTAATATGGAGAAAAGTATGTGCCCCCCCCCCACATCCACCTCCGGGGGCTTCTCTGTCTTCATCCTCATCCATAGACATTAATATGGAGAAAAGTATGTCTCCCCCCACACCCACTTCCTGGGGCTTCTGTGTCCTCTTCTACATCTATAGACATTAATATGGAGAAAAGTATGTGCCCCCCCCCCACATCCACCTCTGGGGGCTTCTCTGTCTTCATCCTCATCCATAGACATTAATATGGAGAAAAGTATGTCTCCCCCCACATCCACCTCTGGGGGCTTCTCTGTTCTCATCCAAAGACATTAATATGGACTCGCCCTCTGCCGTTATAGCGTCTCCCGCTTTGGATTTTCTACTGGATTTTGGAGGCATCTGTGGGAACTTTTCCTTCATCCAATAGAGCATTTGTGAGGTGACAGTGGTGTTGGGGGAGGCCGGGCTCACAGTCTCCATTATTCCATTATAGGTGTTGGATGGGGTTGGCTCTGTGCCGCTGTTATGTTCTTCCCCCTCCAAGTCTGTATCAGAAAAGGGTCTTCCCCAAACTGTTCCCACAAAGCTGAAGCTATATTTGTCCATAACGTCTTGTGCTGAAGATTAAGATTTCCCCTCGCTGGGACTAATTGGCCTCGGCCGCCCCCTGATGACAGCTCGGAGCATGATTCTCCTCCACCATCTGTACAGAGGCACAATTCAGTCAGGGGGTAACGTCCTCCAGCACCAAACCCAGACTCCTCCATCAGACGCAGATAGAGAAGTCTAATCCGTCCTTTCACAGAACACTTATTCTCCAGAGTCCAGTGGTGGCAGCTTTACACCGCTCCATCTGACGCACTGTGTTTGGTGATGTACAGCTCGGCATTGTGCTTGGTGATGTACGGCTCGGCATTGTGCTTGGTGATGTACGGCTCGGCATTGTGCTTGGTGATGTACGGCTCGGCATTGTGCTTGGCGATGTACGGCTCGGCATTTGTGCTTGGAGATGTACGGCTCGGCATTGTGCTTGGTGATGTACGGCTCGGCATTTGTGCTTGGAGATGTACGGCTCGGCATTGTGCTTGGTGATGTACGGCTCGGCATTGTGCTTGGTGATGTATGGCTCGGCAATGTGCTTGGTGATGTACGGCTCGGCATTGTGCTTGGTGATGTATGGCTCGGCATTGTGCTTGGTGATGTACGGCTCGGCATTGTGCTTGGTGATGTATGGCTCAGCATTGTGCTTGGTGATGTACGGCTCAGCATTGTGCTTGGTGATGTATGGCTCGGCATTTGTGCTTGGACATGTACGGCTCGGCATTGTGCTTCGTGATGTACGGCTCGGCATTGTGCTTGGTGATGTATGGCTCGGCATTGTGTTTGGTGATGTACAGCTCGGCATTGTGCTTGGTGATGTACGGCTCGGCATTTGTGCTTGGACATGTACGGCTCGGCATTGTGCTTGCTGATGTACGGCTCGGCATTGTGCTTGGTGATGTACGGCTCAGCATTGTGCTTGGTGATGTATGGCTCAGCATTGTGCTTGGTGATGTATGGCTCAGCATTGTGCTTGGTGATGTACGGCTCGGCATTGTGCTTGGTGATGTATGGCTCGGCATTGTGCTTGGTGATGTATGGCTCAGCATTGTGCTTGGTGATGTATGGCTCAGCATTGTGCTTGGTGATGTATGGCTCAGCATTGTGCTTGGTGATGTATGGCTCAGCATTGTGCTTGGTGATGTATGGTTTGGCATTGTGCTTGGTGATGTATGGCTCGGCATTGTGCTTGGTGATGTACGGCTCGGCATTGTGCTTGGTGATGTACGGCTCGGCATTGTGCTTGGTGATGTATGGCTCGGCATTGTGCTTGGTGATGTATGGCTCGGTATTGTACTTGGTGATGTACTGCTCAGCATTGTGCTTGGTGATGTACGGCTCAGCATTGTGCTTGGTGATGTATGGCTTGGCATTGTGCTTGGTGATATACGGCTCGGCATTGTGCTTGGTGATATACGGCTCAGCATTGAGCTTGGTGATGTACAGCTTGGCATTGTGCTTGGTGATGTAGGGCTCGGCATTGTGCTTGGTGATGTACGGCTCAGCATTGTGCTTAGTGATGTACGGCTCAGCACCGTTCTGTAACATTATGGGGTCTCCACTTCGTGGCTGGGTTGCTGAAGTTCCTTCCACTTCTAAATAACATCACTCCCAAGTGATGGAGAAGATCCAGGCAGAAGAAATGTCATGAATGGATTCGTTACCGCAGGGGCTCTTATTTCAGGATGCGCTGGTATCAGTGAGCTCTGCGCCACCGACCATTATTTCACATAGATGTAAAGGCAGATGGTGCGGCACGGGCCAGAGGTTAAACATTGGAGCAACACATCTGGATGTTATACATCGGGGGGACAATGTAGATGGATTTTATACACCGGGGGGACAATGTAGATGGATTTTATTCACCGGGGGGACAATGTAGATGGATGTTATACATCGGGGGGACAACGTAGATGGATGTTATACATCGGGGGGACAATGTAGATGGATGTTATACATCGGGGGGACAATGTAGATGGATGTTATACATCGGGGGGAGAATGTAGATGGATGTTATACATCGGGGGGACAATGTAGATGGATGTTATACACCGGGGGGACAACGTAGATGGATGTTATACATTGGGGGGAGAATGTAGATGGATGTTATACATCGGGGGGGCAATGTAGATGGATTTTATACACCGGGGGGAGAATGTAGATGGATGTTATACACCGGGGGGGACAATGTAGATGGATGTTATACATCGGGGGGACAATGTAGATGGATTTTATTCACCAGGGGGACAATGTAGATGGATGTTATACATCGGGAGGACAATGTACATGGATGTTATACATCGGGGGGAGAATGTAGATGGATGTTATACATCGGGGGGACAATGTAGATGGATGTTATACACCGGGGGGACAACGTAGATGGATGTTATACATTGGGGGGAGAATGTAGATGGATGTTATACATCGGGGGGGCAATGTAGATGGATTTTATACACCGGGGGGAGAATGTAGATGGATGTTATACACCGGGGGGACAATGTAGATGGATGTTATACATCGGGGGGACAATGTAGATGGATTTTATTCACCAGGGGGACAATGTAGATGGATGTTATACATCGGGAGGACAATGTACATGGATGTTATACATCGGGGGGAGAATGTAGATGGATGTTATACATCGGGGGGACAATGTAGATGGATGTTAAACATCGGGGGGAGAATGTAGATGGATGTTATACATCGGGGGGGACAATGTAGATGGATTTTATACACCGGGGGGACAATGTAGATGGATTTTATTCACCGGGGGGACAATGTAGATGGATGTTATACATCGGGAGGACAATGTAGATGGATGTTATACATCGGGGGGAGAATGTAGATGGATGTTATACATCGGGGGGACAATGTAGATGGATGTTATACACCGGGGGGACAACGTAGATGGATGTTATACATTGGGGGGAGAATGTAGATGGATGTTATACATCGGGGGGGGCAATATAGATGGATTTTATACACCGGGGGGAGAATGTAGATGGATGTTATACACCGGGGGGACAATGTAGATGGATGTTATACATCGGGGGGACAATGTAGATGGATTTTATTCACCAGGGGGACAATGTAGATGGATGTTATACATCGGGAGGACAATGTAGATGGATGTTATACATCGAGGGGAGAATGTAGATGGATGTTATACATCGGGGGGACAATGTAGATGGATGTTATACATCGGGGGGAGAATGTAGATGGATGTTATACATCGGGGGGAGAATGTAGATGGATGTTATACATCGGGGGGAGAATGTAGATGGATGTTATACATCGGGGGGACAATGTAGATGGATGTTATACATCGGGGGGACAATGTAGATGGATGTTATACATCGGGGGGGACAATGTAGATGGATGTTATACATCGGGGGGAGAATGTAGATGGATGTTATACATCGGGGGGACAATGTAGATGGATTTTATACACCGGGGGGACAATGTAGATGGATTTTATTCACCGGGGGGACAATGTAGATGGATGTTATACACTGGGGGGGGGACAATGTAGATGGATGTTATACATCGTGGGGACAATGTAGATGGATGTTATACATCGGGGGGACAATGTAGATGGATGTTATACATCGGGGGGACAATGTAAATGGATGTTATACATCGGGGGGACAACGTAGATGGATGTTATACATCGGGGGGACAACGTAGATGGATGTTATACACCGGGGGGACAATGTAGATGGATTTTTTTCACCGGGGGGACAATGTAGATGGATTTTATACACCGGGGGGACAATGTAGATGGATTTTATACACCGGGGGGACAATGTAGATGGATTTTATTCACCGGGGGGACAATGTAGATGGATGTTATATATCGGGGGGACAATGTAGATGGATGTTATACACCGGGGGGACAATGTATATGGATGTTATACACTAGGGGGGACAATGTATATGGATGTTATACACCGGTGGGGACAATGTAGATGGATGTGTGACGCCCCAGGGATGCTGAGCCTCTTCGGGGACGCCACCGGGTCTTTTTAGATATGGCAACAGGTAAAGTCAGTTTTTATGTTGTATGTCGTGACGCCACTTACGGCTTGCGGTCAGGTATGTAAATGACGACCGCTTTGTTGTTGCTGTGAGCTGACCGGGGCGATGCTGCGATAAACCAGGTAGAACCAGGAGCTCCTTCAGGCCGGTCTGAGGTAACAGGTTAGCTCGCCTTCCTAGCACTCTTTGTTTGGATAACCCCTGACTTGAAGTACCGTGGGGTCGATCCAGGGAGTCGCAACTGCCTTTTCTCCCTTTTTGGACCGTTTGCCGGCAGCGTGGACCAGGTGAGATGGCGTCTGGCTCTGTCTACTCAAGGGACCTGTACCCCGTATGTGCTTAGTCATCGGCAGTCCCCGTACTCAACTGACTCTCTCTGTCTTTCTGACTGACCACGTGACCGTTCTCCCCCGTCAACTGTCACTACACCGCGCAGGGTCTGACTAGTGGCCGCACGTGTATCCCCTAGCAACTGTTGCGCTCCACTACCAGACTGGCTCACTCCACTCCTTTCCTGACAACCTCTGCACTTTAGCTCCCAGCCCCGCCAATACACCCAGTGATAAGAATTGAAGGCCAGACCCCTCTAGGGACTGCCCAAGGGTCCCATCTAAAGGTGTGGGAGACCCGTTTGCTATGTGTCTGTGCGTACATACCGCATTCTGGGCTTTAAGATTACCTGGAAGTACTGTCCCAGCATGGGTGCAGTACTCAGTGGTGCCTGACCGGGTCAGGGGCACCACAGATGTTATACACCAGGGGGGGGGGGACAATGTAGATGGATGTTATACACGGGGGGGACAATGTAGATGGATGTTATATACTGGGGGGGACAATGTAGATGGATGTTATACACTGGGGGGGGCAATGGATGTTATACACTGGGGGGGACAATGTAGATGCATGTTATACACTGGGGGGACAATGTAGATGGATGTTATACACTGGGGGGGCAATGGATGTTATACACTGGGGGGGGATAATGTAGATGCATGTTATACACTGGGGGGGGACAATGTAGATGGATGTTATATACTGGGGGGGACAATGTAGATGGATGTTATACACTGGGGGGGACAATGTAGATGAATGTTATACACTGGGAGGGACAATGTAGATGGATGTTATACACTGGGGGGGACAATGTAGATGGATGTTATACACTGGGGGGGACAATGTAGATGGATGTTATACACCGGGGGGACAATGTAGATGCATGTTATACACTGGGGGGGTCAATGTATATGGATGTTATACACCGGGGGGACAATGTAGATGGATGTTATACACTGGGGGGGTCAATGTATATGGATGTTATACACCGGGGGGACAATGTAGATGGATGTTATACACTGGGGGGGACATTGTAGATGGATGTTATACACCGGGGGGACAATGTAGATGCATGTTATACACTGGGGGGTCAATGTAGATGCATGTTATACACTGGGGGGGTCAATGTAGATGCATGTTATACACTGGGGGGGGTCAATGTATATGGATGTTATACACCGGGGGGACAATGTAGATGGATGTTATACACTGGGGGGGGTCAATGTATATGGATGTTATACACCGGGGGGACAATGTAGATGGATGTTATACACTGGGGGGGACAATGTAGATGGATGTTATACACCGGGGGGACAATGTAGATGCATGTTATACACTGGGGGGGTCAATTTATATGGATGTTATACACCGGGGGGACAATGTAGATGGATGTTATACACTGGGGGGGACAATGTAGATGGATGTTATACACTGGGGGGGTCAATGTATATGGATGTTATACACCGGGGGGGACAATGTAGATGGATGTTATACACTGGGGGGGACAATGTAGATGCATGTTATACACTGGGGGGGGTCAATGTATATGGATGTTATACACCGGGGGGACAATGTAGATGGATGTTATACACTGGGGGGGACAATGTAGATGGATGTTATACACCGGGGGGACAATGTAGATGGATGTTATACACCGGGGGGACAATGTAGATGGATGTTATACACTGGGGGGGACAATGTAGATGGATGTTATACACTGGGGGGGACAATGTAGATGGATGTTATACACCGGGGGGACAATGTAGATGTATGTTATACACTGGGGGGTTAATGTAGATGCATGTTATACACTGGGGGGTCAATGTAGATGCATGTTATACACTGGGGGGGTCAATGTATATGGATGTTATACACCGGGGGGACAATGTAGATGGATGTTATACACTGGGGGGGACAATGTAGATGGATATTATATACTGGGGGGGGACAATGTAGATGGATGTTATACACTGGGGGGGGCAATGGATGTTATACACTGGGGGGGACAATGTAGATGCATGTTATACACTGGGGGGACAATGTAGATGGATGTTATACACTGGGGGGGCAATGGATGTTATACACTGGGGGGGGGATAATGTAGATGCATGTTATACACTGGGGGGGGACAATGTAGATGCATGTTATACACTGGGGGGTCAATGTATATGGATGTTATACACCGGGGGGACAATGTAGATGGATGTTATACACTGGGGGGGACAATGTAGATGGATGTTATACACTGGGGGGGTCAATGTATATGGATGTTATACACCGGGGGGACAATGTAGATGGATGTTATACACTGGGGGGGACAATGTAGATGCATGTTATACACTGGGGGGCTCAATGTATATGGATGTTATACACCGGGGGGACAATGTAGATGGATGTTATACACTGGGGGGGACAATGTAGATGGATGTTATACACCGGGGGGACAATGTAGATGGATGTTATACACCGGGGGGACAATGTAGATGGATGTTATACACTGGGGGGGACATTGTAGATGGATGTTATACACCGGGGGGACAATGTAGATGCATGTTATACACTGGGGGGTCAATGTAGATGCATGTTATACACTGGGGGGTCAATGTAGATGCATGTTATACACTGGGGGGGTCAATGTATATGGATGTTATACACTGGGGGGGACAATGTAGATGGATGTTATACACTGGGGGGGTGTGAGGTAAATCCGGAGATATGACGATAAATCATGATATTCAAGTATGTCAGGAAGCCCTCTCCTGGTGTCACCCCCCCTTTCCTTCACACAACTGGTTTAGCAACAAATCCCATGGCCATGTCCTGTGATATGGAGATGAGTGTGGGACAATGGACACAGGATGACTCCCTGCCGTCACCCTGTAGTAGGAGCTGCTATCTAATTAGCAAGGCTATGGAAATAGCCAGACAGAACGACTCCAGTAAAAAATGGTTCATATCTCGCAAGCCATATTTCCGATAAATATGGCAACCATAAAAATGGTGTCTCCGCATGTGGACGATGCCGGCACCCCCTTTTTATGGGAGCAGGACATTGGGAAATGCCCCAGGCGTGATATCAGCCAATGGGGAACTGGCAGACAGGTCATGAGTCCCCTCGTTCTGTAGCTAAATTCATAACTGTCACAATGAGAGCATTGGCGTCCGCCTACGACGCTCCCAGGCCAAGTTATGGCCATATTCCATGTTGTGGATTTTGTCCATAACTCCAGCCAGGGGTGGAGCAGTGCTCCCTGTGAGGTCACGAAGGTAGGAGGGGACCTGGATGTGCCCAGGTTGATAACCCTACTTCGGCCATTTTCCAGTGTTCTTCTGCTCGGGGGCCTGGTTGGGAAAGACCTGTGAGGGAGTTCCTAGAAACCTGGTCTACAGCGCCCCCCTGTGGCCAGACGCAACAAAGTAACTGCTGGAACTGTGTATGCCTGTTTGTAACCCATGCTTTGATTGTAACTGTACTCTGACATATGTATATTCTGTAGATTCCCTATTGTATATATTGTAGTTTCTAGTGTGCTTTAGGCTGATTAAATTATATAATTAATCTTGGGCTGTTCTGTTATCTCGATCTTGAATCCCACGTCTGTGTGTTCGGCTAATAGTTACCGTAAATCGGTTGGTGGCAGCGAATTGTGCCAAGGATTATTGTGGGGAGGCCAGTGAGATTCGGGGAGATTTTATATATTCCGCCCGCGGAGGTCGGGGGAATATATACCTTACTCTCACCGGGGACCCTTCAATAATCGGCATAAGTAGTATAGCGGCCTCCTTGCTTATCGTCGGGCAATTCCATAATTGGCCTGACCATAAGAGGGGCGCTAGAGAGCGCGTCACGTGCTCTGTCTGTCGGTCGGGAGGTATAAAGGAGGGGTGACCCCCACTTGTTACCCCCCGATTGTGACGTACTGGTAGCCAGCGCGGGGGATTTCTGAGTGACCTCCCCGGTGGTTTGTGACATATTGGTGGCATAGCGGTGGGATCGAGATAATAGTGTGTGTGAGTGTGAGACCCATACTCCCAGACACTAAAGACTGCCTGCAGCAGCTGTGGCTGCTGGGGTCTTCAGACTAGCTCAACACTAGAGTGTCAGAGTGCAGATACTGTAAGGTGTGTGGAGGCATCAGGTGTCAGTTCTGTGTCAGTGACCAAAAGTCTGCAAGAATGGCTGATGGCACCAGGAGCAGAGCTAGGCAACTGGCCAATGCTAAAGCAGGAGCCGAAGAGAGGGAGGACGGTGCTGTGGGCAGTAATGAGGAGGTTGCCCACGAGTCCTCCAGGATCTCGACGCCAGAAAACCGTTCTGCAGAGGACAGCGCACAAGCTGGCAATTATGGACAAGATGAGGAGGAGCTCACCCAAGGTTCCTCAACGAGCCAGATGCCAGCCCTCCGCTCTGAAAGGGACAGTGAATCGCCTAGCTCTGCAGCGTGCCGCAGATCACCACGTGCCATTCCACCGAGCCTGGGAGGCTCGGATAGCCTTCTTCAAATGGCTATGGCCCTTCTCCAGGCTGGAGACCAGAAGGGCTACAAGGAACTCCTGGCAGAGCGCAGGGCAGAGCGGCACGCAGAGCGTGAGGCTGCGGAGCGAGAGCGGCAGGCAGCGCGTGAAGAGCGAGAGCGACAGGCAGACCGTGACTACCAGCTGCAGCTAGCTCAGCTCCGGCCCTCATCAGCCACACGTGACCTTCGAGACACCAAACTTCCAAAGGTCCGTGTTGAGGACTTCCCAGTGCTGGAGAAGGATGGAGACTTGGACTCTTTCTTGACTGCTTTTGAACGGACTTGCTTGCAGCACCATCTGGACAAGGACCAGTGGGCCAAATACCTGACCCCCCGTTTAAGGGGTAAGGCCCTGGATGTCCTTGGGGACTTGCCTGCTGAGGCAGATCAGGGCTACGACACCATCAAGCGGGCCCTGATCCAACAGTACAACCTCACCCCAGAGTCCTACCGCAAGAAGTTCCGGAGCCTACAGAAGGGACCAAAGGACTCCTGGGCTGACCACCGGCGGGCACTTGCCCGAGCTGCCGACCACTGGACCCAAGGCCTGCAGCTTTCCACCGGACCGGAGATCCTGGACTTGTTCATCACGGAGCAACTCTTGTGGAACTGCCCTGAGGATCTCCGCCAGTTCATCCGAGACCAGAAGCCAAAGGGGTCCACGGCTACAGCTGCCCTTGCCGATGACTACACCAACAACCGGGCCCCTGAGGCCAGGAGAGCGGCCACCAGCAGCACCTGGAGAGGGGGTAAGATGAATTCTGCGACTGCCCCACCTGCCCCTAGACTGCAGGGGGTGTCCCCCTCAACTCCCCTCTCCAGGCCCGTGGCGGAACCAAGACGGTGCCACCAGTGCAACCTACCTGGACACTTCAAGGCCATGTGCCCTCAGCGTCCCAAGGCCCCGGCTCCGTCCCCGTCCCAAGGGCCGCCCAAGGTGTATTGTGTGGGTGGGGGTGGTGGTAGGTCCCTGGACAGCTTCCAACCTGTCACCGTCGGCCGGTCTGTGACCATAGGACTGCGAGACAGCGCCTCGGAGGTGACTCTGGTGCGGCCTGAGATGGTGTCCCCCCAAGACTTGATCCCTGGAAAAACCCTCGCTGTCTCCGGGATTGGAGGCATTGACCCGGCGCTGCCTGTTGCTGACATTTATGTGGACTGGGGCGCAGGGCGGGGGGTGAGGGAGGTGGGGGTAACTGATCGGATCCCTGCAAATGTGCTACTTGGGACAGATTTGGGGCAGATAACCTCCCAGTTTGGGCCCCCCCCAAGGGCTGAACCTTCAGCCCGTACTGACATGACTCCGGACAATGTTAATGTGTTATCTATGAATGATGTAAGGGAGGAGGGAGTGAACTCTGATATTTCTGCTTGCACAGACACCATAGACACACACGCAGCTGCAGCTGTGACAGGAGGGGAGGGGGTCAGAGAAAGGTGTGACAATGCCTCTACAAGTAACCAGCCTGTGAGCTGGGATCTGTTGCCCTCTGCAGGGATAAGCAGAGAGCAGGGTGCTGCAGGGGGAGGACCAGTGTGTGGGGTGGGGGCTACCACAGCAAATGTGGGGTCCCCAGAGATTTCACAGCGGGGTTCTGTTGCTGCAGGAGGGGAACAGGCAGGTGAGATTGGGGCCGGTCCAGGAGCGGAAGTGCTCCCAGGTAAGATCTCGGTGCATGGTTCCCCCACAACCGGGGTGTCAGGAAGCCAGGTAGGTCTGCCTGAACCGGCGACTTGGTCAGGAACGGAGGAGGAGCAGGCACGACCCACGGTCGCAGCGGCTGTGGCCGCTGTCACCCGCAGTGGGAGTGCTGGGAGCCAAGGGGCCTCCCGGAGGTCCGATAGCTCTTCCCCTTCTGACCAAGTGGCAGCCGAGTCAGGTGGAGGCCAGGACACAGGTCCCGGGGTACTGACTGAAGATGTGACAGTCTCGTCGATTCTGGCCACATCTAGTCAGGGGTTTCAGGCAGCGTTAGAAGCTGACGACAGCCTGAAAGCTCTTAAGGAGCAGGCGGCACAGCCTCCCTCGGACCCGGAGCGAGTGGTCTGGGACCAAGGACGGCTGTACCGGGCCACGGTCCAGCAGGGTTCACCGGAGGCGTGGCCCAGGGACCGACAGTTGGTGGTACCCTATCCGTTCCGGACGGAGTTGTTGCGGATCGCACATGAGATTCCGATGGCCGGACACCTAGGGATCGCTAAGACCAAGGCCAGGTTAAACCAGCATTTCTACTGGCCAAAAATGGGGGCCGATGTGGCTGCCTACTGCCGTTCGTGTGAAACCTGTCAGAGAGTGGGGAAGGCGGGGCCACGCCCCAAAGCCCCACTAGTATCTCTGCCAATCATCGATGAGCCTTTCAGGAGGGTGGCTGTGGATCTGGTCGGCCCGCTGGCCATCCCCAGCAGCTCCGGGAAACGCTTCATACTGACGGTAGTGGACTATGCCACCCGGTACCCAGAAGCAGTGGCCTTGTCGTCCATTCGGGCTGACAAGGTGGCCACCGCATTGCTGGAGATTTTCTCCCGAGTGGGTTTTCCCCAGGAAATGCTCACTGACCGGGGGACCCAATTCATGTCCCAGCTGATGGAGGCCCTCTGTAAGCAAGTCCAGGTGCGACATCTGGTGGCCAGCCCGTACCATCCACAGACTAATGGCCTGTGCGAGCGGTTCAATGGCACCTTAAAGCAGATGCTTAAGATGTTGGTCGACTCCCATGGGCGTGACTGGGAGCGGTATCTCCCACACCTGTTATTTGCTTACCGGGAGGTTCCACAGGCCTCAACAGGATTCTCACCGTTTGAGCTCCTGTACGGGCGACGTGTGCGGGGCCCCCTGGCTCTGGTGAAAGAGGCTTGGGAAGGGGATTTGGCCACCCCTGGAGTGTCGGTTATCGAGTATGTCATGCGCTTCCGGGACAAAATGCAGGCCTTGATGCAACTGGTACACGACAATATGGCTCAAGCCCAGGCCGATCAGAAGCGTTGGTACGACCAGAACGCTTGTGAGAGGACCTACCAAGTGGGTCAAGAGGTGTGGGTACTGGTCCCCGTACCACAGGACAAGCTTCAGGCAGCCTGGGAAGGCCCATACCTCGTGTACCAGCAGCTCAACCCTGTGACGTACCTGGTCACCCTGGACCCTGCCCGTGGAAGGCGGAAGCCCTTCCATGTGAACATGATGAAGGCACATCATGAGCGGGAGGCATGTGCGCTCCCCGTGTGCAACCTGCCCGAGGAGGGAGAAGCGGAAACCCTCTTGGATATGCTAGCCCAGGTTAGGGCAGGCGGATCCATTGAGGATGTGGAGGTTGGCCACCAGCTCTTGGAAGACCAACGGTCCCAGCTGTGGGCCACCCTCCTCCCCTTCCGGGGGTTGTTTACCAACCAGCCCGGAAGGACTAACTTGGCTGTCCATCACGTGGACACTGGGGATCATCCCCCGATCCGGCGTTCAGCATATCGGGTCTCCCTGGAGGTGCAGCAACACATGCGCCAGGAGATTGACGAGATGCTGAAGCTGGGGGTGATCCAGGCATCCAACAGCGCTTGGGCCTCGCCTGTAGTCCTCGTCCCTAAGAAGGACCGAACCACTCGGTTCTGCGTGGACTACAGGGGGCTCAATGCGGTCACGGTCGCCGATGCGTACCCAATGCCACGCATCGATGACCTGCTCGATCAGTTGGCCGGGGCTCAGTACCTGACCATCATGGATCTGAGCCGGGGATATTGGCAGATCCCCCTGACTCGCAAGGCCAGGGAACGCTCTGCCTTTATTACCCCATTTGGACTGTACGAGTCCACGGTGATGCCATTCGGGATGAGGAATGCCCCTGCCACTTTCCAGCGGATGGTCAACACCCTGCTCAAGGGACTTGAAGGGTACGCGGCCGCGTACCTGGATGACATTGCCGTCTTCAGTCCCACCGGGGAGGACCACCTAGAGCATCTAGCACAGGTGCTCAGGCGGATCCACCGGGCAGGTTTGACCATCAAGCCGGGAAAGTGTCAGCTGGCCATGAGCGAGGTCCAGTACCTCGGTCACCGGGTAGGCGGGAGAACACTGAAGCCCGAGCCTGAGAAAGTTGAGGCCATCGCATCCTGGCCCACCCCCAGGACCAAGAAGCAGGTGATGTCCTTCTTGGGGACCGCTGGGTACTATAGGAGGTTTGTTCCATGCTATAGTAGCCTGGCAAAGCCCTTGACGGACCTCACCAAGAAGAAGCTGCCCTCTGCAGTCGATTGGACAATGGACTGCGAGACAGCCTTCCGGGCCCTAAAGGACGCCCTGTCCAGCCCGCCCGTGCTACAGGCAGCCGACTTCACGCGGCCGTTTGTAGTACAGACCGACGCCAGTGACTTCGGCCTCGGTGCGGTGCTCAGCCAGGTGGACTCTGCGAGCCAAGAGCACCCAGTCTTGTACCTGAGCAGGAAGCTGTTACCAAGGGAAGTTGCCTATTCCACGATGGAGAAGGAGTGCCTGGCCATAGTGTGGGCCCTGCAGCGTCTGCAACCCTATCTATACGGGCGCCACTTCATCGTGGAGACGGACCACAATCCCCTCAGCTGGTTGCACACCGTCTCTGGGACGAATGGGCGATTGTTGCGATGGAGCCTTGCGCTCCAGCAATACAACTTCACCATTCGCCACAAAAGGGGCCGTGACCACGGTAACGCAGACGGGCTGTCCCGACAAGGAGAGGTCGCGGACGGGCGCACGGGGGAACACCGGAGTGTGCTGCCCCCTAGCGCCCTCAAAAGGGGGGAGGTGTGAGGTAAATCCGGAGATATGACGATAAATCATGATATTCAAGTATGTCAGGAAGCCCTCTCCTGGTGTCACCCCCCCTTTCCTTCACACAACTGGTTTAGCAACAAATCCCATGGCCATGTCCTGTGATATGGAGATGAGTGTGGGACAATGGACACAGGATGACTCCCTGCCGTCACCCTGTAGTAGGAGCTGCTATCTAATTAGCAAGGCTATGGAAATAGCCAGACAGAACGACTCCAGTAAAAAATGGTTCATATCTCGCAAGCCATATTTCCGATAAATATGGCAACCATAAAAATGGTGTCTCCGCATGTGGACGATGCCGGCACCCCCTTTTTATGGGAGCAGGACATTGGGAAATGCCCCAGGCGTGATATCAGCCAATGGGGAACTGGCAGACAGGTCATGAGTCCCCTCGTTCTGTAGCTAAATTCATAACTGTCACAATGAGAGCATTGGCGTCCGCCTACGACGCTCCCAGGCCAAGTTATGGCCATATTCCATGTTGTGGATTTTGTCCATAACTCCAGCCAGGGGTGGAGCAGTGCTCCCTGTGAGGTCACGAAGGTAGGAGGGGACCTGGATTTGCCCAGGTTGATAACCCTACTTCGGCCATTTTCCAGTGTTCTTCTGCTCGGGGGCCTGGTTGGGAAAGACCTGTGAGGGAGTTCCTAGAAACCTGGTCTACAGCGCCCCCCTGTGGCCAGACGCAACAAGGTAACTGCTGGAACTGTGTATGCCTGTTTGTAACCCATGCTTTGATTGTAACTGTACTCTGACATATGTATATTCTGTAGATTCCCTATTGTATATATTGTAGTTTCTAGTGTGCTTTAGGCTGATTAAATTATATAATTAATCTTGGGCTGTTCTGTTATCTCGATCTTGAATCCCACGTCTGTGTGTTCGGCTAATAGTTACCGTAAATCGGTTGGTGGCAGCGAATTGTGCCAAGGATTATTGTGGGGAGGCCAGTGAGATTCGGGGAGATTTTATATATTCCGCCCGCGGAGGTCGGGGGAATATATACCTTACTCTCACCGGGGACCCTTCAATAATCGGCATAAGTAGTATAGCGGCCTCCTTGCTTATCGTCGGGCAATTCCATAATTGGCCTGACCATAAGAGGGGCGCTAGAGAGCGCGTCACGTGCTCTGTCTGTCGGTCGGGAGGTATAAAGGAGGGGTGACCCCCACTTGTTACCCCCCGATTGTGACGTACTGGTAGCCAGCGCGGGGGATTTCTGAGTGACCTCCCCGGTGGTTTGTGACAGGGGGTCAATGTATATGGATGTTATACACCGGGGGGACAATGTAGATGGATGTTATACACTGGGGGGGACAATGTAGATGGATGTTATACACCGGGGGGACAATGTAGATGGATGTTATACACTGGGGGGGACATTGTAGATGGATGTTATACACCGGGGGGACAATGTAGATGCATGTTATACACTGGGGGGTCAATGTAGATGCATGTTATACACTGGGGGGTCAATGTAGATGCATGTTATACACTGGGGGGGGTCAATGTATATGGATGTTATACACCGGGGGGACAATGTAGATGGATGTTATACACTGGGGGGGGGGGGGGTCAATGTATATGGATGTTATACACCGGGGGGACAATGTATATGGATGTTATACACTGGGGGGGACAATGTAGATGGAATACATTGGGTCAATGTCACTGAAAGAGAAACCATAACTTAGTAATTAAGACGGGAAAACCAATACTTTTGTCCGTATTGTGGCTATATATATATATATATTATAATACTCTGGGTAGTAAATATTCTGATAGTGAATGTAACATTACAGCCATTACTAACATAATACTGATAATAAAATATAAAATAAATAAAAGTGGATACAATTATATAATGCTGGGAATCACAACGTTGATACAATTAATGCGCCGGTATGAGTAATCATCCCACTAATGATCCGGCGGATCCCGATCTGCCATGGGCCGGACGGCTCATTGTCCGCTGCCTCTCGCAGATCCTGGATTTGCCGCTTTCTGCTGTGAATCATCTTTTGCAGCTTTTTGAATGATCGTCGCTCAGTCGGGATCTGAGGCTTCGGCTTTTTAATTATTTCTTGAGAATGTGAAAACATAAACAAAGTTCCTTGTAATAAATTTTTAACTCCGGCTTCCATGTTTTATTTAGAGCCTCCTCCATTTTCCACTTTAAATCCATGAACTTTGTATTAATAATCTGCATTACGCATTTTTTCTTCCATCCACACAAAAAGAAACATCAATAGTTTTGCTTTTCACTGAGCAGCGAGGAACATGCAGTGTATGAAAATGAGTCTATCTCACCGCTGACAGACGAAGAAAGGCAAAGTGATTAGCGCGGCACACGAGGCGGCAGCGATACTGTCATTTATTCAGATGATACCTCGCTAAGAGCTGAACAGTAAACAAGAGGCGGCGATGTAAACTCAAATGTATTGTGATCATTGCCATTGTAGATGAAACGCACACGGATGCCATTGTGTTTGACACGCATTCATTAAAACCCACATTACAGCAGCACATTTATCTCTGCGCCATTATCTCCCTAGATCTGCCATCCACTCCGGGGAGGACGCTGGGGGCGGGAAGTTTTATGGACGATCATGGATCATAATTTCAACACTGGAAATTTCCTGTATGGCTGAGGTCACACACGGAGAACCGCAGCCACATGTGGCAGAACAGACGTGACAACGAGAAGGACAAGCTCGGCCCATTCTACCTTGTCCCAGAGATATTCTGTCGGATCCGCAGAAGAAAACCCACTGTCAGGTGCCTGGAAGCCGTCCATGACTATATCACCCTCCTGCCATAGGGCACTGTTCTTCTGCCATAGATGAGACCAAAGCTCCATCCACAGGTGTCTGAGGAAAGGTGTCCAAAAAAGCCATCCCACCATTACTGCCCCTTCACCAGGCTGACAGGAATGGTGATCCAGCCACAGAAGCCAGGGGGCAGCAAGAAAGCTGTAATGCCAGCGGGGACACCGACACACTCACCGCCCTGGCCGCCCAGCTGTTCCTCCTGTTTCTGTGCCCTCCCCAGCTCCAAGCACGCCGCTCGGGTTTCCAGACTGTGCCCTTAGGGCGCGCGCATGCTCCCCACTTCTTAAAGGGGTAGCGTGCATACTCCTGAAGTGTCTCCAGTCTTTCGCTGAGAGTCAACACTTATTTAAGGCTCCCTCCCCTATTGGGAGGTGCCTGTGCAATGCTTGTCTCCTGTAGCAGTGTGCCTTGTGGCTACCAGCTCATTGTCTGGTCCCTGGAGCCTGTTCTAGATTCGGTACTCCCCCATATGCCTGAACCAGTCCTGGAGTCCTGATTCTAAACACGAGGCTGTCCGAGTGCCTGAATCTGTTCCAGTACCCGCCTGAGTTCCTGAATCCATTCCTGAAAACGTTCCTGTGTCCGTTCCTGTGTTCTGGTACCAGGCTGAGTTCCTGAATCCGTTCCTGTGTCCTGGTACCAGCCTGAGTTCCTGATTCCGTTCCTGTGTCCAGGTATCAGCTTAAGTTCCTGTGTCCGTTCCTGTGTCCTGGTACCAGCCTGAGCTCCTGAATCCGTTCCTGTGTCCTAGTACCAGCCTGAGCTCCTGAATCCATTCCTGTGTCCTAGTACCAGCCTGAGTTCCTGAATCCATTCCTGTGTCCTGGTACCAACCTGATTTTCTGGATCCGTTCCTGTGTCCCGGTACCAGCCTGAGCTTCTGCATCTGTTCCTGTGTCCTGGTACCAACCTGAGTTCCTGATTCCGTTTCTGTGTACTGGTACCTGCCTGAGTTCCTGATTCCGTTCCTGTGTACTGGTACCTGCCTGAGTTCCTGAATCCATCCCAGTATTCCAGTACCACCCTGAGCTCCTGAATCTGTTCCTGTGTCCTGGTACCAGCCTGAGCTCCTGCATCTGTTCTTGTGTCCTGGTACCAGCCTGAGCTCCTGAATCTGTTCCTGTGTCCTGGTACCATCCTGAGTTCCTGCATCCGTTCCTGTGTCCTGGTACCAGTCTGAGCTCCTGAATCTATTCCTATGTCCTGGTACCAGCCTGAGCTCCTGAATCTATTCCTATGTCCTGGTACCAGCCTGAGTTCCTGACTCCATTCCAGTATTCCAGTACCAGCCTGAGTTCCTGACTCCATTCCAGTATTCCAGTACCAGCCTGAGTTCCTGAATCTGTTCAAATGTCCTAGTACCAGCCTTAGTTCCTGCATCTGTTCCTGTGTCCTGGTACCAGCCTGAGTTCCAGAATCTATTCCTATGTCCTGGTACCAGCCTGAGCTCCTGAATCTGTTCCTGTGTCCTGGTACCAGCCTGAGCTCCTGAATCTGTTCCTGTGTCCTGGTACCATCCTGAGTTCCTGCATCTGTTCCTGTGTCCTGGTACCAGCCTGAGTTCCAGAATCTATTCCTATGTCCTGGTACCAGCCTGAGCTCCTGAATCTGTTCCTGTGTCCTGGTACCAGCCTGAGTTCCTGAATCTGTTCCTGTGTCCTCATACCAGCCTGAGTTCCTGAATCTGTTCCTGTGTCCTGGTACCAGCCTGAGTTCCTGAATCTGTTCCTGTGTCCTGGTACCAGCCTGAGTTCCTGAATCTGTTCCTGTGTCCTGGTACCAGCCTGAGCTCCAGAATCTATTCCTATGTCCTGGTACTAGCCTGAGCTCCTGAATCTGTACCTGTGTCCTGGTACCAGCCTGAGTTCTGCATCCATTCCTGTGTCCCGGTACCAGCCTGAGTTCCTGCATCCGTTCCTGTGTCCCAAAACCTGTCTGTGTTCCTGAATTCATTACAGTATTCCGGTACTAGCCTGAGTTCATGAATCTGTTCCTGTGTCCCGGTACCTGTCTGTGTTCCTGAATTCATTCCAGTATTCCGGTACTAGCCTGAGTTCCTGAATCTGTTCCTGTGTCCCGGTACCTGTCTGTGTTCCTGAATTCATTCCAGTATTCCGGTACTAGCCTGAGTTCCTGAATCTGTTCCTGTGTCCCGGTACCTGTCTGTGTTCCTGAATTCATTCCAGTATTCCGGTACTAGCCTGAGTTCCTGCATCCATTCCTGTGTCCCGGTACCAGCCTGAGTTCCTGCATCCGTTCCTGTGTCTCGGTACCGGTCTGTGTTCCTGAATTCATTCCAGTATTCCGGTACTAGCCTGAGTTCCTGAATCTGTTCCTGTGTCCTGGTACCTGTTTGTTTTCCTGAATCCATGTTCCTGTCTGAACCAGAACCTATCCTGTCTGTAGCAGCAATCCTCTCTCTACCTGAACCTGAACCTGTCCAGTTTGTATCAGTCGTCTTGTCTGTACCTGTGCCAGCATCCACCCTGCTGGTGATCCTGTTCTTGTCCTGCTGTGGATCCAACTTCGCCTCAGCTGTTGCCATTTGGGTCGACCTGCTGCACATACAGAGCTGCCTTGGAGTGGTACCTGACAGCGACCTGCAGCACTAAGCTATCCTCACCACCAGAGGCTCTAGAGAAGACCAGGTAGTAGCTTAGTGACGCCCCACCAGGGTAAGCCCGAGCTTCGTCGTCCAGTTGGTCCACCACCTGTCTCAGCCGTAACATTCACTACCGCTCCGATCATTTGACCAACGATGAAGTTAAACCTGGCTCAACCATTGTGTAAGCGAGTGCCAGGAAGCTAAAAATCTCCTTGGATAATGAAACCAATCTTTGGCAAACCAAAAAATGAAAATAAATGATTGGTGATCAAAAATGTATTTGATTTATTGTTGTATGTACAGGCGCGAATTCAAACGTGATAATCCAATGTTTTGACCCGCTATGGGTCTTTTTGAAGGATATACAATCTATGATGGGTGAGGGATACTTTGTATCTCTCGGGTAAGGTGAACACGAATATTTCTAATTACATGTCTTTGTGATAGTATGCGAATATTCTGGTACCAAAATTTACCAGACAGTAAATATACTCTTTTCAAGGGGAATATTCTAGTGCATGTGAATGAAGGTGGATATACATTGAAGTCATCTGCCGTTATCACTCGGGTGTTGGTATCGTCTATTAGACTTCCGTGTCTTATAATTTAGCGACCGGTGGTGGAGGTGCCTGTTTACTATGACAACGAGTCGTTTAAGGTATTGAATTAAACGTGAAATTCAACACCAGCTTACTGCTCAATGACAGCAGAAATATACCACTTTTTGGGACCAGAGCGTCTGTTGCAACGTCTGTAGTGCTAGGGTGTATGGGTGGGTGACAAGTAGAAGCACAGAGGTAATGCACCTTCAGTGGTGGTTCAGGTGGGGGTGGCTGAGAGTCTCTGAGTATTTAAGGCATCTTACCCTATGAGGAGGTGCCTGAGCAATTGGGTTCCTAGCTTGTCTAGTTCCCGCTAGCATAACAGTCCATAGCCTGCTGTTCCTGCCAGCCTCTAGTACCGATTCCTGCTTGCTGTTCTGAATTCGTCCTGCCTGCCCTCCTTCTCCCCCCGTACCTGCGTCCCTGACCCGCCGGTCAGCTGCTAAAGTACCAGGGACTGCTCTGAACTGGACCTGATGAAGGCTCTGGTGAAGGCTGGGTAACCACTAGTCAATCCCCTTCAGGGTGAGCCCGGTCGTGGTGCAGTGGGTCCACATCCGCCAGTGTCACTGTGACCCATATATTGTGTTTACATGGGGCCATCTTCCACCTGTACCTGCCTTTAAATAAACACAATTAGAGATGAGGAAAGATGTTTGAAAAAGGTTCGCCAATTTTAAATTCGGCACAAGCCTTGCCCATTCAGATTCGTGTTTGGATGACAGAGCACTTTACTGAAAAAAGGATCAGTTTTGTACAGCAACTGTTCACGGTTGCGCTAATGCTTTTCTTCTACCTTATTATCCTTTTGGCTAGGATAGTGGTGCTGTATGATGAGCTGGGGACGTGTTTGATGAGAGGAGGGGGTGGGGAGAGGTAGGATGGGCGGACTATATTTTTTTCTTAACTTTATTTGTGGATGTTCCGGCAGCGAATCGCACAGAAAACACCTACAACATTCAGACAGAATGGCTTGAGTCATTGGCTGTCTAAGTTACATGTCCCTCTGCATATAGAAAGTGGACATGCCGCGTTGGGTTGCCAACCTCCACAGTACAAGAATATATTTTGCCAGATGCTTCCCCTCCTGGAAAGGACCGATCTCTAACCCCAGACAGTAAGAGGAGGGTGCCTAGGACTGAATCTTGAGCAACCCCGACAGTAAAAGGAGGGGACCTAGGACCGAACCCTGAGCAACCCCGACAGTAAGTGAAGGGGACCTAGGACTGAGCCCTGAGCAACCCCGACAGTAAGTGAAGGGGACCTAGGACTGAGCCCTGAGCAACTCCGGCAGTAAGAGAAGACCTAGGACTGAACCCTGAGGAACCCTGACAGTAAGAGGAGGGGTCTAAGACTGAACCCTGAGCAACCCCAACAGTAAAAGGAGGAGGCCTAGGACTAAACCCTGAGCAACCCCGACAGTAAGAGGACAGGGCCTAGGACTGAACCCTGAGGAACCCCAACAGTAAGAGGAGAGGACCTAGGACTGAACCCTGATGAACCCCGGCAGTAAGAGGAGAGGACCTAGGACTGAACCCTGAGGAACCCCGGCAGTAAGAGGAGGGGCCTAGGACTGAATCTTGAGCAACCCCGACAGTAAAAGGAGGGGACCTAGGACCGAACCCTGAGCAACCCCGACAGTAAGTGAAGGGGACCTAGGACTGAGCCCTGAGCAACCCCGACAGTAAGTGAAGGGGACCTAGGACTGAGCCCTGAGCAACTCCGGCAGTAAGAGAAGACCTAGGACTGAACCCTGAGGAACCCTGACAGTAAGAGGAGGGGTCTAAGACTGAACCCTGAGCAACCCCAACAGTAAAAGGAGGAGGCCTAGGACTAAACCCTGAGCAACCCCGACAGTAAGAGGACAGGGCCTAGGACTGAACACTGAGGAACCCTGACAGAAAGAGGAGGAGACCCAGGAGTGAACCCTGAAGAAACCCTGAGAGTAAGAGGAAGGGACGTAGGACTGAATCCTGAGGAACCCCGACTGTAAGAGGAGGGGACCTAGGACTGAGTTTTGAGCAACCCTGACAGTAAGAGGAAGGGATCTAGGAGTAAACCCTGAGCAACCCCCGACAGTAAGAGGAGGGAGTCTAGGATTAAGCCCTGAGGAACCCTGACAGTAAGCGGAGAGGACCTAGGACTGAACCCTGAAGAATCCTGACAGTAAGAGGAGGGGGACTAGGACTGAACCCTGAGGAACCCCAACAGGAAGAGTAGGGGGCCAATGACTGAACCCTGAGGAACCCCAACAGTTAGAGGAGGGAGCCTAGGACCGAACCCTGAGGAACCCCGATAGTAAGAGGAAGGGACGTAGGACTGAACCCTGAGGAACTCTTACAGTAAGAAGGGCCTAGTATTGAACCCTGAGGAACCTTAACAGTAAGAGGAGAGGATCTAGGACTAAATCTTGAGGAACTCCGACAGTAAAAGAAAGACGAGAAAAAGAAGCGGCAGATGATCTAGTGATGTATCGGTCAGAGAGGTAGAAGACGATCCAGGAAAGAGCGGTGTCCTGAGCCCGATAGAGCGGAGCACTGTGAGGAGGAGCTGGTGATCCAATGTTAGATTCTGCAGAGATCCAGGAGGATCAGTCCGGAGCAGGGACCATCACATTTAGCTGTTAACACATCATTAGAGCCCTTAGTAAGAGCAGTTTCTGTAGAGTAATGAGCGGAATTTGGATTGTAAAAGGTGAAGAAGAGAATTACCTGACAGATGGCGGATTAGAGGAGAGTAGAGCGAGCGCTCCAGGAGTTCAGAGATTGGTCTGTACTTAGCAGCACAATTCTGGTCCAGGAATGGATTTTATAGTAAAGGGTTAATGACAACGTGTGAGACTCAGGAGGAAAAGATACCGGAAAAAAAAGAGAGAAAGAGTTGTTACATATATTAGTTATGTGAGTGGTGACAGCCGGGAAGAGGGAGGAGAAGTGAGGGAACAGGGTCACTGGTGCAGGTAGTAGGGTGAGAAGATGCGAGGAGCCGAGTATCCTCTCTTCTGACCGGTTCAGAGGAGGAAAGTGAACTTGCAGTCCAGGAGTTAATGGATGCAAGCTGTGAGAGGTTTGGACTAGGAAGTCGGAACAGGTATGGGTGATTGTGTCTTGGAAATAAGTGTCAGACTCTCAGCGCTGAAGTTGGTAACCGGCACGTTTGGGTTGAGGATGGAGTGGAAAGTGTCTGAATGGTGTAGAGTTGTCATATAGTGAGGTGTAGAGGCCGGTGAAGCCGCTTGTGTGAGAACTGAAGGCAGAGTTAAGTGTTTTCAGCATAAGCTTAGAGTGGATGAAATTTTCATCCAAAGTGATTTTCTCCACCGCCGCTCGGCACCTTGAGCTCCTCTGGAGGAGATGTGTGTGCAGCGTGTGCCAGTGATGCCGCCGTCTCTGCCGGCTCGATCTGTGTGTAGCCGCTGCCGCTTCATCCAGGGCACTTTCCGAATGGTTCATTATCCCTGAGTGTGGGATGATTCTGCTGAAATCAGCAATATTGAGCATATTACTGGATGTGATAAGAGCTGACATGAGCTCTCTGCATATGACATCACAGTTCTGATGACATCACTGCTCTGGACATGACACCTGACATGAGGAAACTGACTGGAGCTTACTGATGACATCACTGCTCTGGATATGACACCTGACATGAGGAAACTGACTGGAGCTTACTGATGACATCACTGCTCTGGACATGACACCTGACATGAGGAAACTGACTGGAGCTTACTGATGACATCACTGCTCTGGATATGACACCTGACATGAGGAAACTGACTGGACCTTACTGATGACATCACTGCTCTGGACATGACACCTGACATGAGGAAACTGACTGGAGCTTACTGATGACATCACTGCTCTGGACATGACACCTGACATGAGGAAACTGACTGGAGCTTACTGATGACATCACTGCTCTGGACAGGACACCTGACATGAGGAAACTGACTGGACCTTACTGATGACATCACTGCTCTGGACATGACACCTGACATGAGGAAACTGACCGGACCTTACTGATGACATCACTGCTCTGGACATGACACCTGACATGAGGAAACTGACTGGAGCTTACTGATGACATCACTGCTCTGGACATGACACCTGACATGAGGAAACTGACCGGACCTTACTGATGACATCACTGCTCTGGACATGACACCTGACATGAGGAAACTGACTGGACCTTACTGATGACATCACTGCTCTGGACATGACACCTGACCTGAGGAAACTGACCGGACCTTACTGATGACATCACTGCTCTGGACATGACACCTGACATGAGGAAACTGACTGGACCTTACTGATGACATCACTGCTCTGGATATGACACCTGACATGAGGAAACTGACTGGAGCTTACTGATGACATCACTGCTCTGGACATGACACCTGACATGAGGAAACTGACTGGAGCTTACTGATGACATCACTGCTCTGGACATGACACCTGACATGAGGAAACTGACCGGACCTTACTGATGACATCACTGCTCTGGACATGACACCTGACATGAGGAAACTGACTGGACCTTACTGATGACATCACTGCTCTGGACATGACACCTGACATGAGGAAACTGACTGGACCTTACTGATGACATCACTGCTCTGGACATGACACCTGACATGAGGAAACTGACCGGACCTTACTGATGACATCACTGCTCTGGACATGACACCTGACATGAGGAAACTGACCGGACCTTACTGATGACATCACTGCTCTGGACATGACACCTGACATGAGGAAACTGACTGGACCTTACTGATGACATCACTGCTCTGGACATGACACCTGACATGAGGAAACTGACTGGACCTTACTGATGACATCACTGCTCTGGACATGACACCTGACATGAGGAAACTGACTGGACCTTACTGATGACATCACTGCTCTGGACATGACACCTGACATGAGGAAACTGACTGGACCTTACTGATGACATCACTGCTCTGGACATGACACCTGACATGAGGAAACTGACTGGAGCTTACTGATGACATCACTGCTCTGGACATGACACCTGACATGAGGAAACTGACTGGAGCTTACTGATGACATCACTGCTCTGGACATGACACCTGACATGAGGAAACTGACTGGACCTTACTGATGACATCACTGCTCTGGACATGACACCTGACATGAGGAAACTGACTGGACCTTACTGATGACATCACTGCTCTGGACATGACACCTGACATGAGGAAACTGACTGGACCTTACTGATGACATCACTGCTCTGGACATGACACCTGACATGAGGAAACTGACTGGACCTTACTGATGACATCACTGCTCTGGACATGACACCTGACATGAGGAAACTGACTGGAGCTTACTGATGACATCACTGCTCTGGACATGACACCTGACATGAGGAAACTGACTGGAGCTTACTGATGACATCACTGCTCTAGACATGAAACCTGACATGAGGAAACTGACTGGAGCTTACTGATGACATCACTGCTCTGGACATGACACCTGACATGAGGAAACTGACTGGAGCTTACTGATGACATCACTGCTCTGGACATGACACCTGACATGAGGAAACTGACTGGACCTTACTGATGACATCACTGCTCTGGACATGACACCTGACCTGAGGAAACTGACCGGACCTTACTGATGACATCACTGCTCTGGACATGACACCTGACATGAGGAAACTGACTGGAGCTTACTGATGACATCACTGCTCTGGACATGACACCTGACATGAGGAAACTGACTGGAGCTTACTGATGACATCACTGCTCTGGACATGACACCTGACATGAGGAAACTGACTGGACCTTACTGATGACATCACTGCTCTGGACATGACACCTGACATGAGGAAACTGACCGGACCTTACTGATGACATCACTGCTCTGGACATGACACCTGGCATGAGGAAACTGACTGGAGCTTACTGATGACATCACTGCTCTGGACATGACACCTGACATGAGGAAACTGACTGGACCTTACTGATGACATCACTACTCTGGACATGACACCTGACATGAGGAAACTGACCGGACCTTACTGATGACATCACTGCTCTGGACATGACACCTGACATGAGGAAACTGACCGGACCTTACTGATGACATCACTGCTCTGGACATGACACCTGACATGAGGAAACTGACTGGACCTTACTGATGACATCACTGCTCTGGACATGACACCTGACATGAGGAAACTGACTGGACCTTACTGATGACATCACTGCTCTGGACATGACACCTGACATGAGGAAACTGACTGGAGCTTACTGATGACATCACTGCTCTGGACATGACACCTGACATGAGGAAACTGACCGGACCTTACTGATGACATCACTGCTCTGGACATGACACCTGACATGAGGAAACTGACTGGACCTCACTGATGACATCACTGCTCTGGACATGACACCTGACATGAGGAAACTGACTGGACCTTACTGATGACATCACTGCTCTAGACATGACCCCTGACATGAGGAAACTGACTGGAGCTTACTGATGACATCACTGCTCTGGACATGACACCTGACATGAGGAAACTGACTGGAGCTTACTGATGCCATCACTGCTCTGGACATGACACCTGACATGAGGAAACTGACCGGACCTTACTGATGACATCACTGCTCTGGACATGACACCTGACATGAGGAAACTGACCGGACCTTACTGATGACATCACTGCTCTGGACATGACACCTGACATGAGGAAACTGACCGGACCTTACTGATGACATCACTGCTCTGGACATGACACCTGACATGAGGAAACTGACCGGACCTTACTGATGCCATCACTGCTCTGGACATGACACCTGACATGAGGAAACTGACTGGACCTTACTGATGACATCACTGCTCTGGACATGACACCTGACATGAGGAAACTGACTGGACCTTACTGATGACATCACTGCTCTGGACATGACACCTGACATGAGGAAACTGACTGGACCTTACTGATGACATCACTGCTCTGGACATGACACCTGACATGAGGAAACTGACTGGACCTTACTGATGACATCACTGCTCTGGACATGACACCTGACATGAGGAAACTGACTGGACCTTACTGATGACATCACTGCTCTGGACATGACACCTGACATGAGGAAACTGACTGGAGCTTACTGATGACATCACTGCTCTGGACATGACACCTGACATGAGGAAACTGACTGGAGCTTACTGATGACATCACTGCTCTGGACATGACACCTGACATGAGGAAACTGACCTGACCTTACTGATGACATCACTGCTCTGGACATGACACCTGACATGAGGAAACTGACTGGACCTTACTGATGACATCACTGCTCTAGACATGACACCTGACATGAGGAAACTGACTGGACCTTACTGATGACATCACTGCTCTGGACATGACACCTGACATGAGGAAACTGACCGGAGCTTACTGATGACATCACTGCTCTGGACATGACACCTGACATGAGGAAACTGACCGGAGCTTACTGATGACATCACTGCTCTGGACATGACACCTGACATGAGGAAACTGACTGGACCTTACTGATGACATCACTGCTCCTGATGTCCAGCTGGCGAGGGGTGCACTGCTGGGCCTTACTGATGACATCACTGCTCCTGATGTCCAGCTGGCAAGGGGTGCACTGCTGGGCCTTACTGATGACATCACTGCTCCTGATGTCCAGCTGGCGAGGGGTGCACTGCTGGGCCTTACTGATGACATCACTGCTCCTGATGTCCAGCTGGCGAGGGGTGCACTGCTGGGCCTTACTGATGACATCACTGCTCCTGATGTCCAGCTGGCGAGGGGTGCACTGCTGGGCCTTACTGATGACATCACTGCTCCTGATGTTCAGCTGGCGAGGGGTGCACTGCTGGACCTTACTGATGACATCACTGCTCCTGATGTCCAGCTGGCGAGGGGTGCACTGCTGGGCCTTCTCACTCGCTGGATGCCCCTCAGTATTTCTTGCTCTGGACATTGTCAGGTAGTAGATGACTGATTGCCCCAGTTCACAGCTCAGTGATCAGTGATGGGAGAGTTAATCACTTCATGGCGATGTCCCCGTGGTCAGACGTGCGGTCCGAGTCATAGTCTACAGTTCGGCACTGACTCCCGCAGCCAATTATTCCCGGTTAGGGCGCCCGGATGTGCCGGCTGTTGGCTGAATATGACACGGAGCAGATACAATTTGCTTTTTAGATGAGACTGGAATTAATTCTGCTTTGACGATGGTTTGTAGGGTAATGTGGCGTCTTGAGATCCCGGCAGATACAGAGCGATAGATTTGCGGTACTTTGTTGAACTATGGCAGGAGCCGGGCTCCGAAATCTTCAAACAAATAAGTCATTTTCAAACAGCACAATGAAGGCCGTGGATCGGGGGCTGATGGGGATCTCAGTGGGATATACACGGATTAGTCTCTAATTAGGGCTCCTGCTATAAATGTCACAGGGAGACGCCGCTTCCTTCAAGCATTACAGTAAATTAACAATTTGTTTAACTATCATATTTTTCAGACGTTGCCGGTTTTGATGTGTGAAGCTGAAGTGAATCGAGCCACAACATGACTAAGTGAATAGCCTCCGCGCCGCTCCTAAATGGAATCATATTGGCATAAGTCAACACACGGCCGCCTCTGATGTGCGGGGACGAGGCCGACATAAAAAGCAGCACATTTACATTTCTAGAAAAAAAAGATAAACTTTATAAATATTTACACCAGTGATCTCCAAATAACCAGATACTGAGGCTCCGACACCGGCCCTGCAACGTGAGCGACGGCGGGGCGCGTCCACAGACCACCCTGAGCAAGCGGCAAGTCAGGGACTGAGCCCATAACCACAGACCACCCTGAGCAAGCGGCAAGTCAGGGACTGAGCCTGTAATCACAAACTAACCTGAGCAAGCGGCAAGTCAGGGACTGAGCCCATAACCACAGACCACCCTGAGCAAGCGGCAAGTCAGGGACTGAGCCTGTAACTACAGACCACCCTGAGCAAGCGGCAAGTCAGGGACTGAGCCTGTAACCACAGACCACCCTGAGCAAGCGGCAAGTCAGGGACTGAACCTGTAATCACAGACTAACCTGAGCAAGCGGCAAGTCAGGGACTGAACCTGTAACTACAGACCACCCTGAGCAAGCGGCAAGTCAGGGACTGAGCCCATAACCACAGACCACCCTGAGCAAGCGGCAAGTCAGGGACTGAGCCTGTAATCACAGACTAACCTGAGCAAGCGGCAAGTCAGGGACTGAGCCCATAACCACAGACCACCCTGAGCAAGCGGCAAGTCAGGGACTGAGCCCATAACCACAGACCACCCTGAGCAAGCGCAAATCAGGGACTGAGCCCATAACCACAGACCACACTGAGCAAGCGCAAATCAGGGACTGAGCCCATAACCACAGACCACCCTGAGCAAGCGGCAAGTCAGGGACTGAGCCTGTAATCACAGACTAACCTGAGCAAGCGGCAAGTCAGGGACTGAGCCTGTAACTACAGACCACCCTGAGCAAGCGGCAAGTCAGGGACTGAGCCCGTAATCACAGACCACCCTGAGCAAGCGGCAAGTCAGGGACTGAGCCTGTAATCACAGACTAACCTGAGCAAGCGGCAAGTCAGGGACTGAGCCTGTAACTACAGACCACCCTGAGCAAGCGGCAAGTCAGGGACTGAGCCTGTAATCACAGACTAACCTAAGCAAGCGGCAAGTCAGGGACTGAGGCCATAATCACAGACCACCCTGAGCAAGCGGCAAGTCAGGGACTGAACCTGTAATCACAGACTAACCTGAGCAAGCGGCAAGTCAGGGACTGAGCCCATAACCACAGACCACCCTGAGCAAGCGGCAAGTCAGGGACTGAACCTGTAATCACAGACTAACCTGAGCAAGCGGCAAGTCAGGGACTGAGCCTGTAATCACAGACTAACCTGAGCAAGCGGCAAGTCAGGGACTGAGCCCATAATAACAAACCACCCTGAGCAAGCGGCAAGTCAGGGACTGAACCTGTAATCACAGACCACCCTGAGCAAGCGGCAAGTCAGGGACTGAGCCTGTAATCACAGACCACCCTGAGCAAGCGGCAAGTCAGGGACTGAGCCCATAATAACAAACCACCCTGAGCAAGCGGCAAGTCAGGGACTGAGCCCGTAATCACAGACCACCCTGAGCAAGCGGCAAGTCAGGGACTGAGCCCATAATAACAAACCACCCTGAGCAAGCGGCAAGTCAGGGACTGAGGCCGTAATCACAGACCACCCTGAGCAAGCGGCAAGTCAGGGACTGAGCCTGTAATCACAGACCACCCTGATCAAGCGGCAAGTCAGGGACTGAGCCCATAGCCACAGACCACCCTGAGCAAGCGCAAATCAGTGACTGAGCCCATAACCACAGACCACCCTGAGCAAGCACAAGTCAGGGACTGAGCTCATAACCACAGACCATCCTGAGCAAGCACAAGTCAGGGACTAAGCCCATAACCACAGACCACCCAATCCAAGCGCAAGTCAGGGACTGAGCCCATAATAACAGACCACCCTGAGCAAGTGCAAATCAGGGACTGAACCCATAACTACAGACCACCCTGAGCAAGCGCAAATCAGGGACTAAACCCATAACTACAGACCACCCTGAGCAAGCGCAAATCAGGGACTGAGCCCATAACCACAGACCACCCTGAGCAAGCGGCAAGTCAGGGACTGAGCCCATAATCACAAACCATCCTGAGTAAGCGCAAATCAGGGACTGAGCCCATAATTACAGACCACCCTGAGCAAGCGCAAATCAGGGACTGAGCCCATAATCACAAACCATCCTGAGTAAGCGCAAATCAGGGACTGAGCCCATAATTACAGACCACCCTGAGGAAGCGCAAGTCAGGGACTGAGCTCATAATCACAGACCACCCTGAGCAAGCGCAAATCAGGGACTGAGCCCATAATCACAGACCACCCTGAGCAAGCGCAAGTCAGGGACTGAGCCCATAACCACAGGCCACCCTGAGCAAGCGCAAGTCAGCGACTGAGCCCATAATCACAGACCACCCTAAGCAAGTACAAATCAGGGACTGAGCCCATAATCACAGACCACCACAGAACGAGGTAAGAACAAGCCCCGAACGAGGAGAGAAAAAGCCAGAATGAGGCAAGAGCAAGCCTAGAATGATGAAAGAACAAGGCCAGAACAAGGGGAGAATGAGGCCAGAGTGAGATTACAACAAAGCCAGAACGAAGCGAGAACAAGGTGGGAACGAGGCCAGAATGAGACAAGAACAAGGCCAGAATGAGGTTAGAATAAGGCCAGCACACGACGAAAACAAGGCCAAAATGAGGAGAGCATGAGGCCAGAACGAGGCAAGAACAAGGCCAGAACGATGAGAGAATAAGGCCAGAGCAAGACGAAAACAAGGCCAGAACGAGGAGAGAAGGAGGAGAGAACGAGGCGAGAACGAAAACAAGGCCAGAACGAGGAGAGAACGAGGCAAGAACGAGGCGAGAACAAGGCCAATTGAGGCAAGAACAAGGCCAGAATGAGGAGAAAACAAGGCCAGAGCAAGACGAGAACAAGGCCAGAACGAGGAGAGAACGAGGCGAAAACAAGGCCAGAATGAGGCAAGAACAAGGCCAGAATGAGGAGAGAAGAAGGCCAGAGCAAGACGAGAACAAGACCAGAACAAGGAGAGAACGAGGCGAGAACAAGGCCAGAATGAGGCAAGAACAAGGCCAAAACGAGGAGAGAACAAGGGCAAACAGAATGGGATGAGAACGAGGAGAGAACAAGGCCAGACAGAATAGGATGAGAACGAGGTGAGAATGAGGTGAGAATAAGGCCAGAATGAGGCAAGAACAAGGCCAGAATGAGGAGAGAACAAAGGCCAGAACGAGGAGAGAACAAGGTCAGAATGAGGCAAGAACAAGGCCAGAATGAGGAGAGAACAAGGCCAGAACGAGGAGAGAACAAGGCCAGACAGAATAGGATGAGAACGAGGTGAGAATGAGGTGAGAAAAAGGCCAGAATGAGGCAAGAACAAGGCCAGAATGAGGAGAGAACAAAGGCCAGAACGAGGAGAGAACAAGGTCAGAATGAGGCAAGAACAAGGCCAGAATGA
Source organism: Anomaloglossus baeobatrachus (assembly GCF_048569485.1). Taxonomy (NCBI): domain Eukaryota; kingdom Metazoa; phylum Chordata; class Amphibia; order Anura; family Aromobatidae; genus Anomaloglossus; species Anomaloglossus baeobatrachus. The sequence continues at coordinate 5,289,087 of NC_134362.1, read as the reverse complement.
GGAGAGAACAAGGCCAGAACGAGGAGAGAACAAGGCCAGACAGAATAGGATGAGAACGCGGTAAGAATGAGGTGAGAACAAGGCCAGAATGAGGAGAGAACAAGGCCAGAACGAGGAGAGAACAAGGCCAGAACGAGGAGAGAACAAGGCCAGACAGAATAGGATGAGAACGAGGTAAGAATGAGGTGAGAACAAGGCCAGAATGAGGCAAGAACAAGGCCAGAATGAGGAGAGAACAAGGCCAGAGCGAGGAGAGAACAAGGCCAGACAGAATAGGATGAGTACGAGAAGAGAACAAGGCCAGACAGAATAGGATGGGAACGAGGTGAGAACTCTGAACTCAGTGCAGGTAATGTAACCTAAATGTTTGAGTGTGATGGTGCAATATGTCACCATTTAGTCTAAAACTTTAATCTTTTGCCCAGGATCCCACTTTGTCTAAAACCGGCCCTGACTGCAGATACCTGTAAAGAGGATTCTATAAACTTGATATAACTGTAACAAACTCTCAGCTGTGAGAAGTAATGGCTCAGAAATCCTGCCCAGGTCACCAAAATGTTTCTCTTCACTGACATCAAGCAGGGATCCTGACACGGACAGTCGTTAGAAAGGTGTAGAGCTTCTCACTGAACCTACGGTCTGCGGTCACATTGTTATAGTCCTCGGACATTTCGTGCTCTCAGATGCCGCACGGAAGATACATGAGCGGCTCCGATAATTGAATCCTGAGGCAGCAATTACTGACAGATCAAAACATCACAACTTCCTAAACAAAGGTAAAAAGTAATGTGAGCAGCGGCGGTGATTGATCTCCTGAGCGGCCGCACTGATTAAATCCTCCGCACCCGAGACAATCACTCAGCGACGACGCCATTGTAAAGAGCCGAGATCTGCAAAGACGGATAAAGCAGAAAAAAAAGAAGACGGCGACACAAAAATAATCCCTGAAGACAACAGTGCTCTGCCGGGACTACATCCTCAACATTATATCAGTGGCGTCATCACTGGAGGGTGGGGCTGTATTTAAGGGGTATGGTCTCATGTCTGATCACATGTCATTATATCAGTGATGTTATCACCGGGGGCAGAGTTGTATATAAGGGGTGTGGTCTCATGTCTGATCACATAATTATATCAGTGATGTCATCACCGGGGCGGGGCTGTATATAAGGGGTGTGGTCTCATGTCTGATCACATGTCATTATATCAGTGATGTCATCACCGGGGCGGGGCTGTATATAAGGGGTGTGGTCTCATGTCTGATCACATAATTATATCAGTGATGTCATCACCGGGGCGGGGCTGTATTTAAGTGGTATGGTCTCATGTCTGATCACATAATTATATCAGTGATGTTATCACCGGGGCGGGGCTGTATATAAGGGGTGTGGTCTCATGTCTGATCACAATTATATCAGTGATGTTATCACCGAGGGCAGAGTTGTATATAAGGGGTGTGGTCTCATGTCTGATCCCATCATTATAACAGTGATGTCATCACTGGGGTGGGGCTGTATATAAGGGGTGTGGTCTCATGTCTGATCACAATTATATCAGTGATGTTATCACCGAGGGCAGAGTTGTATATAAGGGGTGTGGTCTCATGTCTGATCCCATCATTATAACAGTGATGTCATCACTGGGGTGGGGCTGTATATAAGGGGTGTGGTCTCATGTCTGACCACATGTCATTATAAAAGCTGCACTTACCGCATCTAAAAATACCCAAACTCCTATTATCAAGCCACGTTGAAACCCGAGGTTTTGTAAAATGACTCCGTGCTATTGTGCCCTTGATAGATTTTCCCAGTCTAAAAGTAACAGATGGTCTTGGGGAGATAAATTTTGAGAAATCCGGATCAGCCATGAGGATGTGTGACGCCCTGGCACAGCCAGGTTGTCACAGAAAGAGTTAATCCTCCTTGGTAATCTGATCTCACACCGGTGCAGCCAGACAAGCCACAGCCCCAGTGTAAGAGAAAAGCAGAGGAGAGGGGAGGGGCTGGGGCAGAGAGTGTGTGGAGGGCAGACAGGACAGAAGTCTGGAGTTTAGCTCCCAGGCTGGGAGTGAAGCGTTCTCCAAAAGGGCCGGGGCAGGCCGTAGTGAGGAAGGGGCCGGAGCAGGGCGGTGGCCCCTCGGTACCTGGGTACCCGGATCACTACAGGGGAGTAGATTCCCCGTTCCCGGCTGAGGAGAAAGAGGAAGAGAGTGGAGAGAAAGGCACTTGGCTGCAGGGAAGGAACAACAAGGGCTGCTGCACCGTGTGTGGGACACTAACACCCCCGTACCGAAGGCTGCGGACACCGGCAATTCCTAGTTTACCAGTGACTCCGTGTGACTTTCTTGTGAGTACACCCGTGCCCTCGGGCACCGCACTGCACCCTGCTCCCTGCTTACCCCATCACCGGGCCCCGGGACAACCACCCCCCTACCCACGGAGGGGAGAAATAACATCTAGCTGCTTCATATCATCGCTCCCGGGATCCCCGTCCAGAGCAGCGGTGGTGTTCCACAATCACCACAACCGTGGGTGGCGTCACGGACAATCTCCCTTAACAAAACCCCTTTTACTGTGGAGCCTGGGATCACAGACCGGGTCACGCCATCGTGATACCCACAGAAGTGACTCTGTGGCCCGGATCTGAGTACCCCTGGTCCCCGGGCGAAACAGATGCTCCTATGTTTACGGAGTATCCCCATAACTTTCTCATTCTGGTCGTCAAAGGTCGGAATGAGGCGTGTAATAGAGTCTAAGTCAGCTCTCTGTTTGTTAGTGAGAAGAGTAGTCCTATCAATTTGATTTGATCCATTTTTGTGGACTAAAGATTTAAATCTCTTTTCATGAAAATTAAAATGGAAAATATTTTTTAGTCTGAATGATAAAAATAAATGCCTTCAGCTGGGAATTTCACCTGACAACCTCCCTGATTTGAGATTGCTTTACCAGCTTTTTGAAGAGGGTCCTTTTTCTGATCTTAAACCTGCTAGTACTACAATGCCACCTAATACTGAGGTTGGTAGTGTCGACATTTTTTTGCAGCGTGTGACGAGATATATTGGTCTGATTAACCCAAAGACTAATCCTAGCCCCTCAAACTTGTCCCCCCCCTTGAGGAAGGCCTTGGAGGACCTTGGTAGTAACACCTCCATAGTCATTAAGCCTTCTGACAAGGGGGGCAATATTGTCATTATGAACAGGACAGATTATCTATCCATGTGTAGGACCATCTTGTCAGAAAGGGACACATATGAGGTCTTGAGGAGGGATCCATCAGTGGACTTTGGTGAACAACTTAGGTGTATTCTTGAAATGTCATTAACTACCAGGTTGCTCTCTAAAAATGAGTTTGACTTTATGATGCCCAAATACCCTACCATAGCCACTTTCTATGCCCTACCCAAGATACATAAAGGGGTCACCCCCTTAAGTGGTCACCCATAGTGTCTGGCATCGGGGATCTCTGCCAAAATAGCAGTATTTATGTGGACCAAATGCTAAGACCTTTTGTGACTGCCCTCCCTTCTTATGTAAGAGACACCACCAATCTCTTGAATAGAATCGAACGTTTGACTCTGGAACCTGGTACTTTATTGGCATCAATTGACATTGAAACCCTTTATAGCAGCATCAGATATAATGTTGGCCTTAGGGCAGTTGAATTCTATCTCAACACTCGAGGTGTTCATCTTACCCATCATAATAAGTTTGTCCTTGAGCTTCTGGACTTCATTTTACAGGAAAATGTCTTTCTTTTTGATGATAGGGTTTACCACCAGCTCAGGGGGATGGCAATGGGGAGCCATTGTACTTCCTCATATGCCAACCTCCTCCTGGGCTGGTGGGAGGACCAGTTGGTCTTTAGGGACGAGGATGTCGTCTGGTCCCCCCATATTCAAATTTGGGGTAGGTACATAGACGACATCTTCGTCCTTTGGTCTGGGGATAGATCCTCCTTTGAGAGGTTTGTTGAGATGATAAACTTGAATGATATTGGTCTAACCTTCACTTCTGAATTTGGGGGCGACTGTATCCATTTCCTGGATATTACCATCTGTAAATTGTCAAATGGAACATTGACAAGTACTATCTTTAGGAAACCCACCTCGACTAACAATCTTCTCATATGGGAGAGTTCTCATCCTACACCTCTAAAATGCGGTATCCCAAAGGGGCAATTTTTAAGGTTGCGGAGAAACTGCTCCTCCCTTGCTGATTACGACAGGCAGGCCTCTAATTTGAAAAGGAGGTTCAACTATAGGGGATATCCTAAAGGCATCATCGAGAATGCATACCAGCATGCTAGGAACGAGAATAGGACTACTCTTCTCACTAACAAACAGAGAGCTGACTTAGACTCTATTACACGCCTCATTGGGACCTTTGACGACCAGAATGAGAAAGTTACGGGGATACTCCGGAAACATTGGGCCATCCTCATGGCTGATTCGGATATCTCAAAATTTATCTCCCCAAGACCATCGGTTACTTTTAGACGGGGAAAATCTATTAAGGACACAATAATACAGAGACATTTTACAAAATCTCGGGTTTCAACGTGGCTTGATAATAGAAGTTTGGGTACTTTCACATGTCATTATATCAGTGATGGCATCACTGGGGACGGGGCTGTATATTAAGGATGTGGTCTCATGTCTGATCACATGTCATTATATCAGTGATGTCATCACCGAGGGCAGAGTTGTATATAAGGGGTGTGGTCTCATGTCTGATCACATGTCATTATATCAGTGATGTTATCACCGGGGGCGGGGCTGTATATAAGGGGTGTGGTCTCATGTATGATCACATAATTATATCAGTGATGTCATCACCGGGGCGGGGCTGAATTTATGGGGTGTGGTCTCATGTCTGATCCTGTCATTATATCAGTGATGTCATCACCAAGGCGGGGCTGAATATATGAGGTGTGGTCTCATGTCTGATCACATGCCCCTATATCAGTGATGTCATCACCGGGGCGTGGCTGTTAAAAATATACTCTTAAATATATTTTTCGTCAAATACGTGATAAGCGCATGAAAGACAACTTCAAAAAATGTAGAAAAATGAATAGATGTATTTTTATATCTAATAAAATGGTTGTCAAATTCAATTACAGGAAGGAAAAAAATAATATTCTTCATTAGCTTACGTAAAGAGTTAATAATAGTCCATTCTAAATCAATAAAAAACTTCTCCATCTTTTCTTAGTTCCTGAATGGATGCAAGGATGATATGCTGTAGGCCTGACAGCATGTGTTCTTCTTGGGTGAATGGGCTGGATGGATGGATCCGTTGAACAGGCTTCCAGTAGTCTGATATGTGCGAGAGTGAGCAGCAGCCGCCCCCTCCCTGCATGTCCTGTCATTTATATGGCAGTTGTCCAAACCATATAGGGTGATTTCGCTGGACGCATGTTACATGGTGTAATCTGCTTACAGTATCTGGAAAGATCCAGTATAGTATTTATATCACACTATGTCAGCATTTATGTATAAAAATACAGATACCTTAATATTTATTCCTTATAAGAATTGTTATCAATAAGCTATGCCCTCCAACATAAAGAGAATTGTGAAAATATATAATATGTCCTATTATAAAGTGTTTGATAACTAAATGTATTAATTTTAATGTTTTTACAGTGGCTGAATATAAGGTGTGTGGTCTCATGTCTGATCACATGCCCTTATATCTGTGATGTCATCACTGGGGCGGGGCTGAATATAAGGTGTGTGGTCTCATGTCTGATCACATGCCCTTATATCTGTGATGTCATCACTGGGGCAGGGCTGAGTATAAGGGGTGTGGTCTCATGTCTGATCATATGTCCTTATATCAGTGATGTTATCACTGGAGTGGGGCTGTATATAAGGGGTGTGGCCTCATGTCTGATCACATGTCATTATATCAGTGATGTCATCACCGAGGATGGGGCTGTATATAAGGGTTGTGGTCTCATGTCTGATCACGTCATTATATCAGTGATGTCATCACCGGGGCGTGGCTGAATATAAGGTGTGTGGTCTCATGTCTGATCACATGCCCTTATATTTCTGATGTCATCACTGGGGGGGGGCTAAATATAAGGGGTGTGGCCTCATGTCTGACCACAGTGTGTTGTTTTTGCTCTGTGCACCTATTAATGGTCCTGTAATAAAGTATGTGCCCCCTGAATCTGTTATTATCAGGGTTTGTTGCACAATTGTGATAAGATTTCGATCTAATTCTGTTGATAAACAATCTAACATCGCTCGTGCAGACGGTGATTGGTGAAGCGCTGCTGACAATCGGGGAGGAGTGATAGTGATTCTGCAGATGATCCCTGTGGATGGCTGATCCCTCGGTGTTGGCAGCTGTCAGTCCTGCGCTCGCCTCGTCCCCCGATCACGTGTGCTGCAGATTTCTGCGATTATTTATAACTAATGGAATTTCTCTGCATAGTCAGGAAATGGTATAAATAGATCCACGGAGCAGAACACAAATATCCGCGACTGCACAAAGCAGCAGAAATCTGCCAACGCAAGGACAAAGCACAGATCATGAAGATACCTGCTCCACACAGATTAATATTTTATATAAAACTTCTATAACTTTCCAGCAGACTATGGCTCTGATTCATCAAAGCTTTCACGATTCTGGTCTCAGAGCTTTGAAAAGTCACTAACCTTTGGTGCAAGTAAGGGGGTCGACTAAAATTTTGTAACTTTCAACATTTGCAAGCCAATTTCTACCACCTTCATCAAAATGGGCAGAACTGGGGCAAGACGGGGCGCGGCAGAGCTGGGACAAGACAAGGCGCATCAGAGCCGGGGTGCAGCAGAGCTGGGGTGAGACAGGGTGCGGCAGAGCTGGGGCAAGACGCGGTGCAGCAGAGCCGGGCAGGACAAGGTGCAGTAGAGCCGGGGCGAGATAGAGCTGGGGCAAGAAGGGGCGCAGGAGAGCGGCAGAGCTGGGGCGAGAAGGGACGCGGCAGAGCTGGGGTGAGACGGGGGGTGCAGCAGAGCTGGGGAGAGACAGGAAGCAGCACAGCTGGGGCTAAATAGGGTATGGCAGTGCTGGGGGAGATGGGGAGCAGCAAAGCTTGGGCGAGACGGGTGCGGCATAGCTGGGGCGAGACGAGGCGCGGCACAGCTGGGGCAAGACAGCGCAGCAGAGCTGGAGCGAAACAGGGTGCGGCAGAGCTGGGGCAAGACTGGGGGCGACAAAGCTGGGGAGCGGTAGAGCTGGGGCGAGACAGGGCGCAGCAGAGCTGGGGCAAGATTGGCCGCAGCAGAGCCGGGGCGAAACGGAGCGCACAGAGCTAGGGCGAGATGGGGCGCAGCATAGCTGGGGCGAGACAGTGAAGCAGAGCTGGGGCGAAACAGGGTGCGGCAGAGCTGCGGCAAGACTGGGTGCGGCAGAGCTGGGGAGCGGCAGAGCTGGGGCGAGACAGAGCGCAGCAGAGCTGGGGCGAGACAGGCCGCAGCAGAGCTGGGGCGAGACGGGGCGCAGCAGAGCTGGAGCGAGACGGGGCGCAGCATAGCTGGAGCGAAACAGGGCGCGGCAGAGCTGGGGTGAGACGGGGCGCGGCAGAGCTGGGGCGAGATGAGGTGCAGCAGAGCTGGGGCGAAACAGGGCGCGGCAGAGCTGGGGTGAGACGGGGCGCGGCAGAGCTGGGGCGAGACGAGGCACAGCGGAGCTGGGGCGAGACGAGGCGCAGCAGAGCCGGGGCAAGACAAGGTGCAGCAGAGCCGGGGCGAGATGGGGCGCAGCAGACCTGGGGCAAGAAGGGGTGCAGGAGAGCTGGAGAGCGGCAGAGCTAGGGCGAGACGGGACGCAGCAGAGCTGGGGTGAGACGGAGGCGTGGCAGAGCTGGGGCGATACAGGAAGCAGCACCGCTGGGGCGAGACAGGGCATGGCAGAGCTGGGGTGATGGGGAGCAGCAGAGCTTGGGCGAGACGGGTGCGGCATAGCTGGGGCGAGACGAGGTGCGGCACAGCTGGGGCGAGACAGCGCAGCAGAGCTGGGGTGAAACGGGGTGCGGCAGAGCTGGGAAAGGACGGGACGCAGCAGAGCTGGGGCAAGAAGGGGCACAGCAGAGTTGGAGAACAGCAAAGATGGGACGAGATGGGACACGGCAGAGCCGGGGTGAGACGGGACGCAGCAAAGCCGGGGCAAGACGGGGTGCAGCAGAGCTGGGTGAGATGGGGCACAGCGGAGCTGGGGCAAGATGAGGTGCAGCAGAGTCGGGGCGAGACGGGGCGCAGCAGAGCTGGGGTGAGACGGGGCACAGCGGAGCTGGGGCGAAATGGGGTGCGGCAGAGCTGTGGCAAGAAGGGGTGCGGCAGAGCTGGAGAGCAGCAGAGCTGGGGCGAGATGTGGCGTGGCAGAGCTGGGGCGAAACGGGGAGCGGCACAACTGGGGCAGAGTTGGGAGAGATGAGGAGCAGCAGAGCTGGGGCGAGAGGGGGTGCAGCATAACTGGGGCGAGACGAGGCGCGGCATACCTGAGGCGAGACGGGGTGCAGCAGAGCTTGGGCAAGACAGGTCGTGGCATAGCTGGGGCGAGACGAGGTATGGCAGAGCTGGGACGAGACGGCACGGCAGAGCTGGGACGAGACGAGGTATGGCAGAGCTGGGACGAGACGGTGCGGCAGAGCTGGGACGAGACGGGGTGCGGTAGAGCTGGGGCAAAACAGGGTATGGCAGAGCTGTGAAGCAGTAGAGCTGGGGCAAGACAGGGCGTGGCAGAGGTGGGATGCTACAGCTCGTCTAATTTATAATGAGCTGTGATGTTTCGTACTCCAGTAATCCTTCCTTAACTGGAGGGAGACTACTGACGCAGAGCATGGAGCTGCACACCACACACATGCTCCAGATTCATGTGGAGACCACGCTTCTTCATGAATCAGGAGTGTCGGACTCCACCACGCCAAAGAAAATCACTGGACTTGATGAGACGGGACCTGTGTCCTTGCTAATGCGGGCATCACACGATACGATCTATCGTGCGATCGCACGAGCAATCGTACCCGCCCCCGTCGTTTCTGCATCACGGGCAAATCACTGCCCGTGTCGCACAAAGTCGTTAAACCCCCGTCACACGGACTTACCTGCTGAGCGACGTCGCTGTGGGTGGCGAACATCCACTTCCTGAAGGGGGTGGGTTGTTCGGCGTCACTGCGACGTCACACAGCGGTCACCCAATAGAAGCGGAGGGGCGGAGATGAGCGGGACGTAAACATTCCGCCGACCTCCTTCCTTCAGCATTGCCGGTGGGACGCAGGTAAGCTGTGTTCATCGTTCCCGGGGTGTCACACGCAGCAATGTGTGCTGCCTCGGGTACGATGAATAATCTGCGCAAATAAGATTAAACGATTTTTTAAAAATGAGCGACGAATACATGACTCACGATTTACAACCGATTAAGAGTCGCTCTTAGGTGTCACACGAGACGACGTTGTGAACGATGCCGGATGTGCACCACGAAAACCGTGACCCCGACGACATATCGCACGATAGATCGTCTCGTGTGACGCCCGCATAAGTCTTTTGCTAAGTAGATGTCAGCACCGTCCAGCAAAAGCATTACGAATGCTGGAAGTTGTAATACTGCTCAGCCAGGGCCTCTGTCTATGGGTTAAAGTGAATCTGTTAGCAGGTTTTTGCTGTGTAATCGGAGAATAGCATAATATAATGGCACAGAACCTGATCCATGCCGTTTGTCGCTTACTGGGCTATGTAGTGCATCTGTCATGCCTCAGTTTTGGGACTTGATCCGGTGACCTTTTGCTCTATGGTGGCATTCCTTCACTGCTGAGCCACAGCCTGGTCGGTCTCGGTCTAACTGCTGAAGGTTCTCTTTTGTTTGCTTGTCTACCCTTGGTTGGCTGCTAGTCAGCGGTTTCTCACTTTCCTATTTTGTCTCTGTCCTATCACAGCTTGGGTGGGGCTATTAACCTTACATCTGTCTTCTTTGCTCGCTATAGTTCTTGGTGGATATTTGATAAGGAGTTCCAGCCTACAACAAATGAATGTTGCCAGCTAGGCAGAGACCAGTTGTATTACTTCTCTGTGTTTTCTTATTTATCTTCCTCTCTCCTCAGTTAGGTTAGTGCAGAGGTCCCCAACTCCAGTCCTCAATGCCCACCAACAGTGCAGGTTTTTGGGATTTCCTTAGTATTGCACAGGTGTTAGTGTAATCACCTGCCCAGGTGCTGGTTCCAACAGCAGTGCACTGCTAAGGAAATCCTGAAAACATGCGCTGTTGGTGGGCCTTGAGGACTGGAGTTGGGGAACCCTGGGTTAGTGGATGTCATAGGGTCCTTCTCCCATATCACACAATCAACAGAGAGAGAGATGGATGAACAATACAAAGAACATTTATTCCAAAAAAAATCAGACAGTCCACCACACAGAGGGTAAAATAGTCCAGAAACACAAATACAGTACAGTGTCAGACTTCCGGGATTTCCAGTTCTCTTTTGAAAGAGCTTGCCCTCGGTTAACATGGAGTTTGCTGTTCTGTTGCCCTACTTCCTGGCCAGCTGTTTAAAAGGCCGCCTCTAAGCTTAGTCCAGTGCCTGAGTATACTGCTTGCTGTGTACTCCTGCTTTGCTGCTCTTGGTTCCTGATTGACATTTTGGATCCTCCCGAAAAACAACCGACACCGACTTTGGACTTCACTCGGACTCATCAAGCTGTGCCCGGACTCCGTCTGCCGTCTTTGGTCAGCACTTCTGCCCTGTTCCTTCCGGTTCGTAACCACTCTGGACTCTCATCTCGTGCGGACATTTTTGGACTATACCTCTGGCCCTTTGTGTCCCGGCTGCTGCGCATTTAGGCCTTCTGGGGTGATTGCCAGACAGTCCCTGTATAGGGGTTCGCTCTTGGTGGTCTCCCTGGGGGAGTCCGGTGCGTGGCCCCGGGAATTCCCTTCGCTCCGATCCTGGAAGGTATTTCCGGTGTTTATTGTTCTACTGTGTTTTGTTCCGTTTATGTACATATCGTTGGTTACCTGTTATAAACATTTCTGCACCAAGAACTCGTCTCTGATTGTCATTGCCCTAACGCAATCGAAATCCTCAGTACATACAATAGTATTACATTCAGCAAGCGAAAAATGTCCAGGTCTCTCTGGTCTCTGGAGAGCCTCAGCTTTTCCCACAGAGGATAAATCTTCCTGCTTCTCTCTTTTCCTTCTGAGACAGACTGAATAATCCACAGGTAAACAGAGAGGTTGGGTGGATTCCAGGCCCCCCTTTACCAGACTTAGGGTACCTTCACACTTAGCGATGCAGCAGCGATCCGACCAGCGATCTGACCTGGTCAGGATCGCTGCTGCATCGCTACATGATCGCTGGTGAGCTGTCAAACAGGCAGATCTCACCAGCGACCAGTGAACAGCCCCCAGCCAGCAGCGACGTGCAAGCGACGCTGCGCTTGCACGGAGCCGCCGTCTGGAAGCTGCGGAGACTGGTAACTAAGGTAAACATAGGGTATGGTTACCCGATGTTTACATTAGTTACCAGCGCACACCGCTTAGCTGTGTGTGCAGGGAGCAGGGAGCCGCGCACACTGAGCGCTGGCTCCTTGCTCTCCTAGCTACAGTACACATCGGGTTAATTAACCCGATGTGTAATGCAGCTACATGTGCAGAGAGCAGGGAGCCGTGCACACTGCTTAGCGCTGGCTCCTTGCTCTCCTAGCTGCTGTACACATCGGGTTAATTAACCCGATGTGTACAGCAGCTACATGTGCAGAGAGCCGGAGCCGGCAGCACAGGCAGCGTGAGAGCTGCAGAGGCTGGTAACTAAGGTAAATATCGGGTAACCACCTTGGTTACCCGATGTTTATCTTGGTTACAAGCTTACCTCAGCTGTCAGACGCCGGCTCCTGCTCCCTGCTCGCTTCATTTGTCGCTCTCTCGCTGTCACACACAGCGATCTGTGCGTCACAGCGGGAGAGCGCCTTTGAAGAAAACGAACCAGGGCTGTGTGTAACGAGCAGCGATCTCGCAGCAGGGGCCAGATCGCTGCTCAGTGTCACAAACAGCGAGATCGCTAATGAGGTCACTGCTGCGTCACAAAAAGCGTTACTCAGCAGCGATCTCGGCAGTGAGCTCGCTGTGTGTGAAGCACCCCTTAGGGACAAAAGGCCAGCAGGGGGTGATTAGTCTGCAAACAGGACAATGTACACATAAGGCAAGCAAATGGTAAATGAGCTGAACTAATTAAACAATGCAGACAGAACAAATACATTGAATGGACAGAGCACAATGCCTAAAATACGAACCTACACAAAATGATACACAACCCACCATCACAACCTCTCCGTCCTTCTTAATAAGTGAGTGCGCCATGAGTTCTACACAGACCTCTGGCCACCTCACTTAAGTCCATGTTGCTCAGCTGTGGACAGTCCCTTGTACAGCGGTAGGGTTGGAAGGACAGACTTTCCTTTGTGTCCTCCTTCACGCAAACTGTGTTTCCTGCAATCACAAAATTGGTATTGTAGATCTCCCACATCATTTCCTAGGAGAATATCTGCAGGCAGCCGCTCATCACCCCAACCACACATTGCTAGACCCCAAAGCCAAAATCCAGATCTACAGCCACCTTTGGGACATTCCTCCTTTGTCCTCCAGCCAATTCAATAACAATCCCTGGTCTATGATATATCACCTCTGGCCGAACCACCCGGGGATCAGCTATTGTGAGAAATGCCCCGGAGTGACAAAATCCAATGACTCTCTGTCCAACCAGCACAACCTCCTGTAAGATCTTACTTTGATGGTAAGAGGAACTCGGGGCTGTGGCTCACACCCCATAAACCCCTAGTGGCCGATCATGAGTGTCTGAGCCATTAGGCAAGTCAACATGAAGGGGTAAGAACTCTTCTCCCATTGTATTTGGCTGTAGAGAATGAACAGGGCGATTTTGTGCAATGTCGTTCCTCAATCGACCAGCAGGACAAGTGTCTTGCAGATGCCCCGGCTGCCCACATCTATAACATCTCATCTGCGTTGTACTCCTTCCAATGTGCATTCTGGAGAAGGCAGGAGGAGAACCTGGTGACAAAGGCCGGAGGCTGCACTTTCCAGAAAGTATGTCTATGGAGCAGTGGTCAGCGGTACACTCCAGTGGAGGTGGAGGTAACTCTTCCTCAAGCGGGATGGAGTGCACAAAATGCACGGGACGACGTGGAGGTATGTGATGGTTCCCTCGGTGTCCTTGCGAGACAACTGGATTGCAGATACTCAGGTTGCCCATACCCATAATATCTCATCTCTGTGATTCCCCAGGGCGTGGTCGGAACTGTTGGGGCCCAGGATTGTGAGACATGGAAGTAATCGGCCTGTGGCTGGTTGGAGGGGCAGATGTAACCGGAGAGGGCTGGGGCGCAAGAGCAGGCTGTGGCTTATTGTCCAAAGCCTCCTCCATAGTGGTCGGATAGTAAGGGCCTCATCAGCTAGGGCAGCAGCTCTATACAAGGTGCACGGCGTGCGTTCTCTGACCCATTCTCGTATTTCAAAGGGACATTTGTAAAGAAATTGTTCTATAAGAAATACCTGTATAACATCTTCCACAGTGAAGGCGTTTTCCGCTTCCAGCCATCTCCGACATGCCTGGGACATCTTATGGGCATACATCCTAAACGATCCCCCCGTGGTGCATGGGAGGTCTCGGAACTGTGCCTTATGTGAGTCTGGGGTGATGGCATGGTAATCCAGGATAGTCCGCTTTACAATGTTGTAATCCCGGTTCTGCTGTGAGTCAATGGTGCGATAAGCCTCTGCCAGGCTTCCGTTCAGGAGTCCCACTAACAAATGCATCCAGCCAGAGTGGGGAACCTCCATCACCGCACACTGCTGCTCAAAGTCCTTGAAGAACCCCTCCACATCTCCGGAAGCCTCATCAAATGGCTTGAAGTCTGCCTGGGTGATCTGCACAGGCTCCTGGATCGCTGGGTTTACACTCCAACTCATATTACTCACTCTGTCGGACTCCGTTGCTTCTTGTCTCCTCTGTGCTCGGCGAGCAGCCTCCTCCTTATATTCCTGAGATACACCGGGGCCAAGAGCTGCCATTTCTTTTTCGAACCACACCAACCACTGGCTTTTTAGGGCAGGGATCCCCGTCCCCAGTGCTTGTCTGAACAAATATCTGGGAGGATGGGGTCTGGCTCGAAGCCACCAGTAGATCAATTAAGGCCTCTTTACTCAGTCCCTGGTAGCTCAGGCCCAGATCTCTAACTCTCTCCTGTAGACTGGATGCAGTCGAGATTCTGTACTCACTCTGTGGGTGGATCTCCATTGGGCTGTGCTCTGTTGATCCCGCCGCTGCCACGAGTTGTCACGGGGTCCTTCTCCCATATCACACAATCAACAGAGCGAGAGATGGATGAACAATCCAAAGAACATTTATTCCAAGCAAAATCAGACGGTCCATAAAATAATCCACCACACAGAGGGTAAAATAGTCCAGAAACACAGATACAGTCCAGTAAGCAAAAAAATGTCCAGGTCTCTCTGGGGAGCCTCACCTTCTCCTACAGAGGATAAATCTTCCTGCTTTTCTTTTCTTCTTCTCAGACAGACTGAATAATCCCCCAGGTAAACAGAGAGGTTGGGTGGATTCCAGGCCCCCTCCCCCAGACTCAGGGACAAAAGCCCAGCAGGAGGTGATTGACCAGCAAACAGGACAATGTACACACAAGGCAAGCAAATGGTAACTGACCTGAGCTAATTAACCTGGAGACAGGACAAATAATACATAGAATGGACAGAGCACCATGCTTAAAATTCGAACCTACACAAAATGATACACAACCCACCATAACAGTGGAACTTTTCTGTTGCATTCAGCTGCTGTACTCCTTTTCCTCCTTGTGCTTGTGCTTTAGGTTTCCTCAATTTGGGCCCCATCTACTTCTGCATAGTACATATCTGCTGTCTAGTGCATCTCTGCTGTGTAGTACATCTCTGCTGTGTAGTGCTCCTTTGACGTGTAGTGCTCCTCTTCTGCATAGTACATATCTGCTGTGTAGTGCATCTCTGCTGTGTAGTGCTCCTCTTCTGCATGGTACAAATCTGCTGTGTAGTGCATCTCTGCTCTGTAGTGCTCCTCTTCTGTGTAATACATATCTGCTGTGTAGTGCTCCTTTGCTGCCTAGTACTCCTTTGCTGCACAGCGCTCCTGTGCTGTGAAGTGCTCCTATGCTGTATACTGCTCCTCTTCTGCGTAGTACATATCTGCTGTGTAGTGCTTCTCTGCTGTCTAGCACTCCTTTGCTCCGCAGTGCGTTTCTACTGTGTAGCGCTCCTCTAGTGTGTAGTGCTGCTGTGCTGCGCAGTACTCCTCTACTGCGTGGTGCTCCTTTGCTGCACAGTGCATTGCTCCAGTGTAGTGCTCCTGTGCTGCGCAGCGCTCCTCTACCCTATAGTGCTCCTTTGCTGTGTAGTGCTCCTCTGCTGTATTGTGCTTCTTTGCTGTGCAGTGCTCCTTTGCTGTGCAGTGCTCCTCTGTTGTATAGTGCTCCTGTGCTGCCCAGCGCTCCTCTGCCCTATAGTGTGCCTTTGCTGTGCAGTGCTCCTTTGCTGTGCAGTGCTAGTTTGCTGTGCAGTGCTAGTTTGCAGTGTAGTGCTCCATTGCTGTATAGTGCTCCTTTGCTGTGTAGTGCTCCTTTGCTGTGTAGTGCTCCTTTGCTGTGTAGTGCTCCTTTGCTGTGTAGTGCTCCTTTGCTGTGTAGTGCTCCTTTGCTGTGTAGTGCTCCTCTGCTGTGTAGTGCTCCTCTGCTGTGTAGTGCTCCTCTGCTGTGTAGTGCTCCTCTGCTGTGTAGTGCTCCTTTGCTGTGTAGTGCTCCTCTGCTGTATAGTGCTCCTTTGATGTGTAGTGCTCCTCTTCTGCATGGTACATCTCTGCTGTGTAGTGCATCTCTGCTCTGTAGTGCTCCTCTTCTGTGTAATACATATCTGCTGTGCTCTGTAGTGCTCCTCTTCTGTGTAATACATATCTGCTGTGTAGTGCTCCTCTGCAGTGTAGTGCGCCTCTGCTGGGCAGCGCTCCTCTGCTGTGCAGCGCTCCTCTGCTGTGCAGTGCTCCTCTGCTGTATTGTGCTCCTTTGCTGTGCAGTGCTCCTCTGTTGTATAGTGCTCCTGGGCTGAGCAGCACTCCTCTGTCCTATAGTGCGCCTTTGCTGTGGAGTGCTCCTTTGCAGTGCAGTGCTCCTTTGCAGTGCATCGCTGCAGTGTAGTGCTGTGCTGACATCAGATTTTTACTGTATCTGCCCTCTGCACATTGACCATCCTCCTCCAGCTCGCTTCACCGGCCAGTAGCAACTCCATGATTGTAACCAAGAGGGCCATGCAGAGTTCCCGGTCATAGGGGTGAAGGTTGGGGTTCCTCTGTGCCTGTCAATGGAAGCCTACTTAGGTGCTGCCAGGCTTCCACATCCGGCTGACCTCATAGGGTGCACTGTGGGGTCTCGTACTGAGTGTCCTGGGGGTCCTGGGAATTGGCATTGCAGTGTGTGTTAACTTTAATGGGCTTCACTAGGAGATTATTTGGGTAAAGCGAGACGAGTGCGTGTAACAGACATTGCAGCGGCGCTGCGCCGTGTGCCCCTCTCTTCTATTACTCCTACGTGGCAGGCGGGAAACGTGTCACTCGGACCACACTTATTTAATATAGAAGATTAAGGAATATTTCACCTACATCTTAATTACAGGAAAGTAAATAAATGTGTTAATTAGATGAAGCTCAGAAGCCGCGGATACAACCGCATCAAAGATTTCACATCAATCGTTTCCATAGAGCGCCACGTATCAGCGCCATCCGCACAGCGAGAATACAATAAGCCCTGTATAGCGCCATCAGATTCAGCAGCGTTGTACAGACATCATCACTGTCCCCACTGGGGCTCACAATCTTCCTCCACAGATTCATCATTGCCTTTGCGCCGGTCTTGATGTACTTTTACGTGTTTTGCCCCTTTTTTGCACACCCGACCACTGGTGCCATTGATGACGTCTAGTCTACATGTGCTCGCCTGATATTTGGGGGTCTTCCCCATTACAGATTGCAGATGTTGTAGCCTGATCACTCCGGTTTTTCCCCCTCCCCCGCTATATGAGTGAATATGTCAAAAATGTGGCACAGTTTTTATGACTTTTGGCTCCAAAAGTCTCGAGAACCGTTCAAGACAGGAAAAAAGGCAATTTTTGACTTTGTGCTGAATTCATGAATTACCTGTTTTTTGACCAATTTGCAGTTAGAAATGGATAGTAATAGCAAAATAACAACACGCAACTGGTCAATCGGGGCGACGGATTGTGGGGTCAAAGCACAGACCCAGAAGAAATCCACGCGAATATGAGGGGGAGATAGAAACTGCAGATGATGTGCTCCACGTAGGAGAGAAACATGGAGAATGCACATATACAACACATGTACCACATATGTAACATGCAGATGTGAGATATGGAATATATGCACACATATATCATACATACAGACTGGAAACCGCACATATCACACACTGTATAACGCACCTGTAACACACAAACAGAATGTGTGACACACACCGCAAAGGAAGGCGCACACATATCACACATGTAATATACTGTGTATACGATACACGGAGAACACACAATACTATACACACATCAACTGTCCAAGAAGCTGCGGGACCCTCCTGAAGGTGAAAGTCTGTCCAGGGAGGTCCGAATATGTCCTCAAGCTGCAAATAAAAGTAAATATGATAATGGAGAAGGTAAACATCGAATCCTTATCCCAAAGTACAGTGTGGGATGAGACCATAGGCGGATGAGCATGAGGGCTCCGGGGGGACGGTGGTGGCACACATCTCTGGGCGGGAGCTTTCATAAAGATCCGCTGCTGGCGACAATACAGAACAGCAGCGCAGCTCCAGACGAGCGCCCACTGCCTCTACTGCAACGTGACCGCGTCATCAACCGGTGTGCACCAGCATGTGCGCCAGCCACAAGAACGCGTGGAGCCCCGGGACTAGAGCATCGGGGAATGGGAGGGAGCGGAGGATGGGCTGGTGTGTCCTTTATATGTATATAGGATGTGTGAGGGCTCATACCATATACAGGGGCTATGTGAGGGCTCATACCATATACAGGAGCTATGTGAGGGCTCATCCTGTATACAGGGGCTATGTAAGGGCTCATCCTATATACAGGGGCTATGTGAGGGCTCATCCTGTATACAGGGGCTATGTGAGGGCTCATACCATATACAGGGGCTATGTAAGGGCTCATCCTATATACAGGGGCTATGTGAGGGCTCATCCTGTATACAGGGGCTATGTGAGGGCTCATCCTGTATACAGGGGCTATGTGAGGGCTCATACCATATACAGGGGCTATGTGAGGGCTCATACCATATACAGGAGCTATGTGAGGGCTCATCCTGTATACAGGGGCTATGTGAGGGATCATCCTGTATACAGGGGCTATGTGAGGGCTCATCCTGTATACAGGGGCTATGTGAGGGCTCATCCTGTATACAGGGGCTATGTGAGGGCTCATCCTGTATACAGGGGCTATGTGAGGGCTCATCCTGTATACAGGGGCTATGTGAGGGCTCATACCATATACAGGGGCTATGTGAGGGCTCATACCATATACAGGAGCTATGTGAGGGCTCATCCTGTATACAGGGGCTATGTGAGGGCTCATCCTGTATACAGGGGCTATGTGAGGGCTCATCCTGTATACAGGGGCTATGTAAGGGCTCATCCTATATACAGGGGCTATGTGAGGGCTCATCCTGTATACAGGGGCTATGTGAGGGCTCATCCTGTATACAGGGGCTATGTGAGGGCTCATACCATATACAGGGGCTATGTGAGGGCTCATACCATATACAGGAGCTATGTGAGGGCTCATCCTGTATACAGGGGCTATGTAAGGGCTCATCCTATATACAGGGGCTATGTGAGGGCTCATCCTGTATACAGGGGCTATGTGAGGGCTCATCCTGTATACAGGGGCTATGTGAGGGCTCATACCATATACAGGGGCTATGTGAGGGCTCATACCATATACAGGAGCTATGTGAGGGCTCATCCTGTATACAGGGGCTATGTGAGGGATCATCCTGTATACAGGGGCTATGTGAGGGCTCATCCTGTATACAGGGGCTATGTGAGGGCTCATACCATATACAGGGGCTATGTGAGGGCTCATACCATATACAGGAGCTATGTGAGGGCTCATCCTGTATACAGGAGCTATGTAAGGGCTCATCCTGTATACAGGGGCTATGTAAGGGCTCATCCTATATACAGGGGCTATGTGAGGGCTCATCCTGTATACAGGGGCTATGTGGGGGCTCATACTGTACGCAGGGGCTATGTGAGGGCTTATACTGTATACAGGGGCTATGTGAGGGCTTATACTGTATACAGGGGCTATGTGAGGGCTCATCCTGTATACAGGGGCTATGTGAGGGCTCATCCTGTATACAGGGGCTATGTAAGGGCTCATCCTGTATACAGGGGCTATGTGAGGGCTCATCCTGTATACAGGGGCTATGTAAGGGCTCATCCTGTATACAGGGGCTATGTGAGGGCTTATTCTGTATATAGGAGGCTATGTGAGGGCTCATACCATATACAGGGGCTATGTGAGGGCTCATCCTGTATACAGGGGCTATGTGGGGGTGCATACTGTATACAGGGGCTATGTGATGGTTCATCCTGTATACAGGGGCTATGTGAGGGTTTATACTGTATACAGGGGCTATGTGAGGGCTTATACTGTATATAGGAGGCTATGTGAGGGCTCATCCTGTATACAGGGGCTATGTGAGGGCTCATCCTGTATACAGGGGCTATGTGGGGGCTTATACCATATACAGGGGCTATGTGAGGGCTCATCCTGTATACAGGGGCTATGTGAGGGCTCACCCTGTATACAGGGGCTATGTGAGGGCTTATACTGTATATAGGAGGCTATGTGAGGGCTCATACTGTATACAGGAGGCTATGTCAGGGCTTATACTGTATATAGGAGGCTATGTGAGGGCTCATCCTGTATACAGGGGCTATGTGAGGGCTCATCCTGTATACAGGGGCTATGTGAGGGCTCATCCTGTATACAGGGGCTATGTGGGGGCTTATACCATATACAGGGGCTATGTGAGGGCTCATCCTGTATACAGGGGCTATGTGAGGGCTCACACTGTATACAGGGGCTATGTGAGGGCTTATACTGTATATAGGAGGCTATGTGAGGGCTCATACTGTATACAGGAGGCTATGTCAGGGCTTATACTGTATATAGGAGGCTATGTGAGGGCTCATCCTGTATACAGGGGCTATGTGAGGGCTCATCCTGTATACAGGGGCTATGTGAGGGCTCATCCTGTATACAGGGGCTATGTGGGGGCTTATACCATATACAGGGGCTATGTGAGCGCTCATCCTGTATACAGGGGCTATGTGAGGGCTCATCCTGTATACAGGGGCTATGTGGGGGCTTATACCATATACAGGGGCTATGTGAGGGCTCATCCTGTATACAGGGGCTATGTGAGGGCTTATACTGTATATA
Organism: Anomaloglossus baeobatrachus; assembly: GCF_048569485.1. Lineage (NCBI taxonomy): Eukaryota > Metazoa > Chordata > Amphibia > Anura > Aromobatidae > Anomaloglossus > Anomaloglossus baeobatrachus. The sequence goes on along the minus strand of NC_134362.1, from coordinate 5,268,520 downwards.
GGAGGCTATGTCAGGGTTCATCCTGTATACAGGGGCTATGTGAGGGCTCACACTTTATACAGGGGCTATGTGAGGGCTTATACTGTATACAGGGGCTATGTGAGGGCTTATACTGTATATAGGAGGCTATGTCAGGGTTCATCCTGTATACAGGGGCTATGTGAGGGCTCACACTTTATACAGGGGCTATGTGAGGGCTTATACTGTATACAGGAGGCTATGTCAGGGTTCATCCTGTATACAGGGGCTATGTAAAGGCTCACACTGTATACAGGGGCTATGTGGGGGCTTATACCATATACAGGGGCTATGTGAGCGCTCATCCTGTATACAGGGGCTATGTGAGGGCTCACACTGTATACAGGGGCTATGTGAGGGCTCATACTGTATACAGGGGCTATGTGGGGGCTCATACCATATACAGGGGCTATGTGAGGGCTTATACTGTATACAGGGGCTATGTGAGGGCTTATACCATATACAGGGGCTATGTAAGGGCTCACACTGTATACAGGGGCTATGTGGGAGCTTATACCATATACAGGGGCTATGTGAGGGCTTATACTGTATACAGGGGCTATGTGAGGGCTCATACTGTATACAGGGGCTATGTGAGGGCTCACCCTATATACATGGGCTATGTGAGGAGGGCTCATACTGTAAACAGGGGCTATGTGAGGACTCATCCTGTGTACAGCCATAACGCCATTATAATTACAACGTCCTCCCATATTACACAGCGCAGGACCTCGGTATAACACCGTTATAATTACATTGCCCCACCTCCATATTATACAGCGCAGGACCTCGGTATAACACCATTATAACTACATTGTGCCCCCCATATTACACAGCTCAGGACCTCAGTATAACACCATTATAATTACCTCATCCCCCCATATTACACAGTGCAGGACCTCGGTATAACACTGTCAGGGGGTCTTTCTCCAATATCACACAATCAACAGAGCAGGAGATGGGTGAACAATCCAAAGAATATTTATTCCAAGCAAATCAAACAGTCCATAAAATAATCCACCACACAGAGGGTAAAATAGTCCAGAAACATAAATATAGTCTAGTAAGCGCATAAATGTCCTGGGAGGTTAGGCACACTCCTCCAGCAGTCCTTCTTCAGGGTATTGGGGTTTCTCACAGTCTCTCTGGGGTGTCAGCTTCTCCCTCAGAGGTTCAACCTTGCTTCTTCTCTCTTGTAAGTCTCACCCAGAATGATTGACCAATTCTTCAAGTAAAGCCCGCTTTACACACTACAATATATCTTACGATGTGTGGGCGGGGTCACGTCGTAAGTGACGCACATCCGGCATCGTAAGTTACATTGTAGTGTGTAACAGCTCCGTGCGATTGCGATTGAACGGTAAAACGTTCATCGCATGCACGTCGTTCATTCCTCATGAATTGAACGTCAGATTGTTCATTGTACCCGGGGTAGCGCACATTGCAGACCGATGAACAGATCTTACCAGCGTCCTGCAGCTCCCGGCCCACAATGCGGAAGGAAAGAGGTGGGCGGGATGTTTACGTCCCGCTCATCTCCGCCCCTCCGCTTCTATTGGCCGGCTGCCGCGTGATGTCAATGTGACGCCGAACGTCCCTCCCACTCCAGGAAGTGGACGTTCGCCGGCCACATCGAGGTCGTATGGACGGGTAAGTTCGTGTGACGGGGGTTAATCGTTTGTGCGGCACATTCAACAAAATTGAACGTGCCGCACATACGATGGGGGCGGTTACGATCGCATACGATATCGTATGCAGAATCGTAACATGTAAAGCAGGCTTTAGCAGATAGTTTAGGTGAATCCCAGGCCCCCCTCCTCCAGACCCAGGGACAGGAACACTACAGGGGGTGATTACCTACAGACAATACAATGTACACCCAAGGAATACAGAGAATGGACAGAGCACCACGCCTAAAATGCGAATCTGCACAACATGATACACAACTCCCCATATTGCACCATCACAACTTCTCCCTCCTTCTTAGGCCTGAAACACACATCCGTGAAACACGTGCGTGTTTGGTCCGTTTCCGTGTATACTGGAGACACGGCCAAACGTGCACCAATGTTATTGTATGATAAAAGCTCCACGTGCGTTTTTGATGCATGTCCATTTGTCCGTGTCCGTGATCCGTACCTGTGTGCGTTTTGCACGGCAGCATGTCCGTTTTCTGCACGCAACACGCAGCACGGACCCAATGAAAGTCAATGGGTCTGTGCGCACGTCCGAGTGACACGGACGCATCTCTGTTTGCTCCCTGTACGTTTTGTGCTTTTTCATGTGATGTCGGTCTTTTTTCTTTTTCTGTTTCGTTCTCTCCCTCAGTCCGTCGGTCGGTCTCTATGTCTGTCGGTCGGTCTCTCTGTCTTATCTGTCCCTCTAGCTGTCTGTCGGTCAGTTCCCCCCCCCTCTCTCATACTTACCGTTCCCCGATCTCCGGCGCGGCGCTGCACGGCTGTTATAAAAACTCCGGCGGCTTTTCCTCTTTTGAAAAAGCCGGCCGCCCATTAATCAATCTGGTATTCCCTGCTTTACCCGCCCACTGGCGCCTGTGATTGGTTGCAGTCACACACGCCCACCACGCTGAGTGACAGGTGTCTCACTGCACCCAATCACAGCAGCCGGTGGGCGGGTCTATACTGTGCAGTGAAATAAATAAATAAATAATTAAAAATAACGGCGTGCGGTCCCCCCCCATTTTAATACCAGCCAGATAAAGCCATACGGCTGAAGGCTGGTATTCTCAGGATGGGGAGCTCCACGTTATGGGGAGCCCCCCAGTCTAACAATATCAGCCAGCAGCCGCCCAGAATTGTCGCATACATTAGATGCGACAGTTCTGGGGCTGTATCCGGCTCTTCCAGATTTGCCCTGGTGCGTTGGCAAATCGGGGTAATAAGGAGTTAATGGCAGCCGATAGCTGCCAATAAGTCCTAGATTAATCATGTCAGGCGTCTCCCCGAGATTCCTTCCATGATTAATCTGTAAGTGACAGTTAAAAAACACACACACACCTGAAAAATCCTTTATTAGAAATAAAAAACACAAACAAATTCCCTCATTACCAATTTATTAACCCCGACAAAGCCCTCCATGTCCGGCGTAATCCACGGACCTCCAGCGTCGCTTCCAGCTCTGCTGCATGCAGGTGACAGGAGCAGCAGAAGACGAAGGCGTCTACCGCTTCCAGCCATCTCCGACATGTCTGGGACATCTTATGGGCATACATCCTAAATGATTCCCCCGTGGTGCAAGGGAGGTCTCGGAACTCTGCCCTATGTGAGTCTCCGGTGATGGCATGGTAATCCAGGATAGTCCGCTTTACAATGTTGTAATCCCGGTTCTTCTGTGAGTCAATGGTGCGATAAGCCTCTGCCAGGCTCCGTTCAGGAGTCCCACTAACAAACGCATCCAGCCAGAGTGGGGAACCTCCATGACCGCACACTGCTGCTCAAAGTCCTTGAAGAACCCCTCCACATCTCCGGAAGCCTCATCAAACGGCTTGACGTCCGCCCGGGTGATCCGCACAGGCTCCTGGATCGTTGGCTTTACTCCAACTCACATTACTCCCTCTTTCGGACTCCATTGCTTCTTGTCTCCTCTGTGCTCGGTGAGCAGCCTCCTCTTTATACTCCTGAGATACATCGGGGCTCAGAACTGCAATCTCTTCTTCACACCAATCACTGGCTTTTTGGGGCAGGGATCCCAGTCCCCAGTGCTTGTCCAACAGACATCTGGGAGGAGGTGGTCTGGCTCTCACTCACAAGTAGATCAAATAAGGCATCTTTACTCAGTCCCTGGTGGTTCAGACCCAGATCTCTGGCTCTCTCCTGTAGACTGCATGCGGTCCAGTTTCTGTACTCACTCTGTGGTGGTTCTCCATTGGGCTGTGCTCTGTTGATCCCACCGTTGCCACCAGTTGTCCTCCTCCCATATCACACAATCAACAGAGCGAGAGATGGATGAACAATCCAAAGAGCATTTATTCCAAGAAAATCAAACAGTCCATAAAATAATCCACCACACAAAGGATAAAAATAGTCCAGGAACACAAATATAGTCCAGTAAGCGCATAAATCTCTTGGGAGGTTAGACCTTCTTCAGGGTAGTTGGGGTTTCTCACAGTCTCTCTGGGGTGTCAGCTTCTCCCTCAGAGGTTCAACCTTGCTTCTTCTCTCTTGTAAGTCTCACCCAGAATGACTGACCAATTCTTTAGGTAAGCAGAGAGTTTAGGTGGATCCCAGGCCCCCCTCCTTCAGACCTAGGGACAGGAACACTACAGGGGGTGATTACCTACAGACAATACAATGTACACACAAGGAATACAGAGAATGGACAGAGCACCACGCCTAAAATACGACCCTACACAACATGATACACAACTCCCCGATATTTCACCATCACAAACACCATTATAATTACCTCGCCCCCCCATATTACACAGCGCAGGACCTCAGTAAAACACCATCGTAATTACATCGTCCCCCCATATTACACAGCACAGGACCTCGGTATAACACCATTATAATTACCTCGCCCCCATATTACACAGCACAGGACCTCGGTATAACACCATTATAATTACCTCGGCCCCCCATATTACACAGCGTAGGACATCAGTAAAACACCATCGTAATTACATCGTCCCTCCCCCTTATTACACAGTGCAGGACCTCGGTATAACACAATTATAATTACCTCGCCCCCCCATATTACACAGCACAGGACCTCGGTATAACACCATTATAATTACCTCGCCCCCCATATTACACAGCGCAGGACCTCGGTATAACACCATTATAATTACCTCGCCCCCCCATATTACACAGCGCAGGACCTCAGTATAACACCATTATAATTACCTCGTCCCCCCATATTACACAGTGCAGGACCTCAGTATAACACCATTATAATTACCTCGCCCCCCCATATTACACAGCGTAGGACATCAGTAAAACACCATCGTAATTACATCGTCCCTCCCCCTTATTACACAGCACAGGACCTCGGTATAACACAATTATAATTACCTCGCCCCCATATTACACAGCACAGGACCTCGGTATAACACCTTTATAATTACCTCGGCCCCCCATATTACACAGCGTAGGACCTCAGTAAAACACCATCGTAATTACATCGTCCCCCCATATTACACAGCACAGGACCTCGGTATAACACCATTATAATTACCTCGCCCCCATATTACACAGCACAGGACCTCGGTATAACACCATTATAATTACCTCGGCCCCCCATATTACACAGCGTAGGACATCAGTAAAACACCATCGTAATTACATCGTCCCTCCCCCTTATTACACAGTGCAGGACCTCGGTATAACACAATTATAATTACCTCGCCCCCCCATATTACACAGCACAGGACCTCGGTATAACACCATTATAATTACCTCGCCCCCCATATTACACAGCGCAGGACCTCGGTATAACACCATTATAATTACCTCGCCCCCCCATATTACACAGCGCAGGACCTCAGTATAACACCATTATAATTACCTCGTCCCCCCATATTACACAGTGCAGGACCTCAGTATAACACCATTATAATTACCTCGCCCCCCCATATTACACAGCGTAGGACATCAGTAAAACACCATCGTAATTACATCGTCCCTCCCCCTTATTACACAGCACAGGACCTCGGTATAACACAATTATAATTACCTCGCCCCCATATTACACAGCACAGGACCTCGGTATAACACCTTTATAATTACCTCGCCCCCCCATATTACACAGCGTAGGACATCAGTAAAACACCATCGTAATTACATCGTCCCTCCCCCTTATTACACAGTGCAGGACCTCGGTATAACACAATTATAATTACCTCGCCCCCCCATATTACACAGCACAGGACCTCGGTATAACACCATTATAATTACCTCGCCCCCCATATTACACAGCGCAGGACCTCGGTATAACACCATTATAATTACCTCGCCCCCCCATATTACACAGCGCAGGACCTCAGTATAACACCATTATAATTACCTCGTCCCCCCATATTACACAGTGCAGGACCTCAGTATAACACCATTATAATTACCTCGCCCCCCCATATTACACAGCGTAGGACATCAGTAAAACACCATCGTAATTACATCGTCCCTCCCCCTTATTACACAGCGCAGGACCTCGGTATAACACAATTATAATTACCTCGCCCCCATATTACACAGCACAGGACCTCGGTATAACACCTTTATAATTACCTCGGCCCCCCATATTACACAGCGTAGGACATCAGTAAAACACCATCGTAATTACATCGTCCCTCCCCCTTATTACACAGTGCAGGACCTCGGTATAACACAATTATAATTACCTCGCCCCCCCATATTACACAGCACAGGACCTCGGTATAACACCATTATAATTACCTCGCCCCCCATATTACACAGCGCAGGACCTCGGTATAACACCATTATAATTACCTCGCCCCCCCATATTACACAGCGCAGGACCTCAGTATAACACCATTATAATTACCTCGCCCCCATATTACACAGTGCAGGACCTCGGTATAACACAATTATAATTACCTCGCCCCCCCATATTACACAGCACAGGACCTCGGTATAACACCATTATAATTACCTCGCCCCCCATATTACACAGCGCAGGACCTCGGTATAACACCATTATAATTACCTCGCCCCCCCATATTACACAGCGCAGGACCTCAGTATAACACCATTATAATTACCTCGCCCCCCCATATTACACAGTGCAGGACCTCAGTATAACACCATTATAATTACCTCGTCCCCCCATATTACACAGTGCAGGACCTCAGTATAACACCATTATAATTACCTCGTCCCCCCATATTACACAGTGCAGGACCTCGGTATAACACCACTATAATTACCTCGTTCCCCCATATTACACAGCGCAGGACCTCGGTATAACACCATTATAATTACCTCGCCCCCCATATTACACAGCGCAGGACCTCGGTATAACACCATTATAATTACCTCGCCCCCCCATATTACACAGCGCAGGACCTCAGTATAACACCATTATAATTACCTCGCCCCCCCATATTACACAGTGCAGGACCTCAGTATAACACCATTATAATTACCTCGTCCCCCCATATTACACAGCGCAGGACCTCAGTATAACACCATTATAATTACCTCGTCCCCCCATATTACACAGTGCAGGACCTCAGTATAACACCATTATAATTACCTCGTCCCCCCATATTACACAGTGCAGGACCTCGGTATAACACCACTATAATTACCTCGTTCCCCCATATTACACAGTGCAGGACCTCAGTATAACACCATTATAATTACCTCGTCCCCCCATATTACACAGTGCAGGACCTCAGTATAACACAATTATAATTACCTCGCCCCCCCATATTACACAGTGCAGGACCTCGGTATAACACCATTATAATTACCTCGCCCCCCCATATTACACAGCGCAGGACCTCAGTATAACACCACTATAATTACCTCGTCCCCCCATATTACACAGTGCAGGACCTCGGTATAACACCATTATAATTACCTCGCCCCCCGATATTACACAGCGCAGGACCTCAGTATAACACCATTATAATTACCTCGTCCCCCCATATTACACAGCGCAGGACCTCAGTATAACACCATTATAATTACCTCGTCCCCCCATATTACACAGTGCAGGACCTCGGTATAACACCACTATAATTACCTCGTTCCCCCATATTACACAGCGCAGGACCTCGGTATAACACCATTATAATTACCTCGGCCCTCATATTACACAGCGCAGGACCTCAGTATAACACCATTATAATTACCTCGTCCCCCCATATTACACAGTGCAGGACCTCAGTATAACACCACTATAATTACCTCGTCCCCCCATATTACACAGCGCAGGACCTCGGTATAACACCATTATAATTACCTCGCCCCCCCATATTACACAGCGCAGGACCTCGGTATAACACCATTATAATTACCTCGCCCCCCCATATTACACAGCGCAGGACCTCAGTATAACACCATTATAATTACCTCGGCCCCCCATATTACACAGCGCAGGACCTCAGTATAACACCACTATAATTACCTCGTCCCCCCATATTACACAGTGCAGGACCTCAGTATAACACCACTATAATTACCTCGCCCCCCCATATTACACAGCGCAGGACCTCGGTATAACACCATTATAATTACCTCGGCCCCATATTACACAGCGCAGGACCTCGGTATAACACAATTATAATTACCTCGCCCCCCCATATTACACAGCACAGGACCTCGGTATAACACCATTATAATTACCTCGTCCCCCCATATTACACAGTGCAGGACCTCAGTATAACACCATTATAATTACCTCGTCCCCCCATATTACACAGTGCAGGACCTCGGTATAACACCACTATAATTACCTCGTTCCCCCATATTACACAGCGCAGGACCTCGGTATAACACCATTATAATTACCTCGGCCCTCATATTACACAGCGCAGGACCTCAGTATAACACCATTATAATTACCTCGGCCCTCATATTACACAGCGCAGGACCTCGGTATAACACCATTATAATTACCTCGGCCCCCCATATTACACAGCGCAGGACCTCGGTATAACACAATTATAATTACCTCGCCCCCCCATATTACACAGCGCAGGACCTCAGTATAACACCATTATAATTACCTCGCCCCCCCATATTACACAGCACAGGACCTCGGTATAACACCATTATAATTACCTCGTCCCCCCATATTACACAGCGCAGGACCTCGGTATAACACCTTTATAATTACCTCGGCCCCCATATTACACAGCGCAGGACCTCGGTATAACACCATTATAATTACCTCGCCCCCCCATATTACACAGCACAGGACCTCGGTATAACACCTTTATAATTACCTCGGCCCTCATATTACACAGCGCAGGACCTCGGTATAACACCATTATAATTACCTCGGCACCCATATTACACAGCGCAGGACCTCGGTATAACACCATTATAATTACCTCGGCCCCCCATATTACACAGTGCAGGACCTCGGTATAACACCATTATAATCACCTCGCCCCCCCATATTACACAGCGCAGGACCTCGGTATAACACCATTATAATTACCTCGTCCCCCCATATTACACAGCGCAGGACCTCGGTATAACACCATTATAATTACCTCGCCCCCCCATATTACACAGCGCAGGACCTCGGTATAACACCATTATAATTACCTCGTCCCCCCATATTACACAGCGCAGGACCTCAGTATAACACCATTATAATTACCTCGCCCCCCCATATTACACAGCGCAGGACCTCAGTATAACACCATTATAATTACCTCGCCCCCCCATATTACACAGCGCAGGACCTCAGTATAACACCATTATAATTACCTCGGCCCCCATATTACACAGCGCAGGACCTCAGTATAACACCATTATAATAACCTCGCCCCCCCATATTACACAGCGCAGGACCTCGGTATAACACCATTATAATTACCTCGCCCCCCCATATTACACAGCGCAGGACCTCGGTATAACACCATTATAATTACCTCGTCCCCCCATATTACACAGTGCAGGACCTCGGTATAACACCATTATAATCACCTCGCCCCCCCATATTACACAGCGCAGGACCTCGGTATAACACCATTATAATTACCTCGCCCCCCCATATTACACAGTGCAGGACCTCGGTATAACACCATTATAATTACCTCGCCCCCCCCATATTACACAGTGCAGGACCTCGGTATAACACCATTATAATTACCTCGCCCCCCCATATTACACAGCGCAGGACCTCGGTATAACACCATTATAATTACCTCGTCCCCCATATTACACAGCGCAGGACCTCGGTATAACACCATTATAATTACCTCGCCCCCCCATATTACACAGCGTAGGACCTCGGTATAACACCATTATAATTACCTCGCCCCCCCATATTACACAGCGCAGGACCTCAGTATAACACCACTATAATTACCTCGTCCCCCCATATTACACAGTGCAGGACCTCGGTATAACACCATTATAATTACCTCGTCCCTCTATATACCAGCGCAGGACCTCGGTATAACACCATTATAATAACCTCGCCCCCCCATATTACACAGCGCAGGACCTCAGTATAACACCATTATAATTACCTCGGCCCCCATATTACACAGCGCAGGACCTCAGTATAACACCATTATAATTACCTCGCCCCCCCATATTACACAGCGCAGGACCTCAGTATAACACCATTATAATTACCTCGGCCCCCATATTACACAGCGCAGGACCTCAGTATAACACCACTATAATTACCTCGTCCCCCCATATTACACAGCGCAGGACCTCAGTATAACACCATTATAATTACCTCGCCCCCCCATATTACACAGCGCAGGACCTCGGTATAACACCACTATAATTACCTCGTCCCCCCATATTACACAGCGCAGGACCTCAGTATAACACCTTTATAATTACCTCGGCCCCCCATATTACACAGTGCAGGGCCTCAGTATAACACCATTATAATTACCTCGTCCCCCCATATTACACAGCGCAGGACCTCGGTATAACACCATTATAATTACCTCGGCCCCCATATTACACAGCGCAGGACCTCAGTATAACACCACTATAATTACCTCGTCCCCCCATATTACACAGTGCAGGGCCTCAGTATAACACCACTATAATTACCTCGTCCCCCCATATTACACAGCGCAGGACCTCAGTATAACACCATTATAATTACCTCGTCCCCCCATATTACACAGCGCAGGACCTCGGTATAACACCATTATAATTACCTCGGCCCCCATATTACACAGCGCAGGACCTCAGTATAACACCACTATAATTACCTCGTCCCCCCATATTACACAGTGCAGGGCCTCAGTATAACACCACTATAATTACCTCGCCCCCCCATATTACACAGCGCAGGACCTCAGTATAACACCACTATAATTACCTCGTCCCCCCATATTACACAGCGCAGGACCTCAGTATAACACCTTTATAATTACCTCGCCCCCCCATATTACACAGTGCAGGACCTCGGTATAACACCATTATAATTACCTCGCCCCCCCATATTACACAGCGCAGGACCTCGGTATAACACCATTATAATTACCTCGTCCCCTCATATTACACAGCGCAGGACCTCAGTATAACACCATTATAATTACCTCGCCCCCCCATATTACACAGCGCAGGACCTCGGTATAACACCACTATAATTACCTCGTCCCCCCATATTACACAGCGCAGGACCTCAGTATAACACCTTTATAATTACCTCGGCCCCCCATATTACACAGCGCAGGACCTCAGTATAACACCACTATAATTACCTCGTCCCCCCATATTACACAGTGCAGGGCCTCAGTATAACACCACTATAATTACCTCGTCCCCCCATATTACACAGCGCAGGACCTCAGTATAACACCATTATAATTACCTCGCCCCCCCATATTACACAGCGCAGGACCTCGGTATAACACCATTATAATTACCTCGTCCCCCCATATTACACAGTGCAGGACCTCAGTATAACACCATTATAATTACCTCGGCCCCCCATATTACACAGCGCAGGACCTCGGTAGAACACCACTATAATTACCTCGCCCCCCATATTACACAGTGCAGGACCTCGGTATAACACCATTATAATTACCTCGCCCCCCCATATTACACAGCGCAGGACCTCGGTATAACACCATTATAATAACCTCGCCCCCCCATATTACACAGTGCAGGACCTCGGTATAACACCATTATAATTACCTCGCCCCCCCATATTACACAGCGCAGGACCTCAGTATAACACCATTATAATTACCTCGCCTCTCCATATTACACAGCGCAGGACCTCGGTATAACACCATTATAATTACCTCGCCCCCCCATATTACACAGTGCAGGACCTCGGTATAACACCATTATAATTACCTCGCCCCCCCATATTACACAGCGCAGGACCTCGGTATAACACCATTATAATTACCTCGCCCCCCCATATTACACAGTGCAGGACCTCAGTATAACACCATTATAATTACCTCGCCCCCCCATATTACACAGTGCAGGACCTCGGTATAACACCACTATAATTACCTCGCCTCTCCATATTACACAGCGCAGGACCTCGGTATAACACCATTATAATTACCTTGTCCCTCCATATTACACAGTGCAGGACCTCAGTATAACACCATTATAATTACCTCGTCCCCCCATATTACACAGTGCAGGACCTCGGTATAACACCATTATAATTACCTCGCCCCCCATATTACACAGTGCAGGACCTCGGTATAACACCATTATAATTACCTCGCCCCCCATATTACACAGCGCAGGACCTCAGTATAACACCACTATAATTACCTCGGCCCTCATATTACACAGTGCAGGACCTCAGTATAACACCACTATAATTACCTCGGCCCCCATATTACACAGCGCAGGACCTCAGTATAACACCACTATAATTACCTCGGCCCCCATATTACACAGTGCAGGACCTCGGTATAACACCATTATAATTACCTCGCCCCCCCATATTACACAGCGCAGGACCTCGGTATAACACCATTATAATTACCTCGCCCCCCCATATTACACAGCGCAGGACCTCGGTATAACACCATTATAATTACCTTGTCCCTCCATATTACACAGTGCAGGACCTCAGTATAACACCATTATAATTACCTCGTCCCCCAATATTACACAGTGCAGGACCTCGGTATAACACCATTATAATTACCTCGTCCCCCAATATTACACAGTGCAGGACCTCGGTATAACACCATTATAATTACCTCGCCCCCCCATATTACACAGCGCAGGACCTCGGTATAACACCATTATAATTACCTCGCCCCCCCATATTACACAGCGCAGGACCTCGGTATAACACCACTATAATTACCTCGGCCCCCATATTACACAGCGCAGGACCTCAGTATAACACCATTATAATTACCTCGCCCCCCCATATTACACAGCGCAGGACCTCGGTATAACACCACTATAATTACCCTGTCCCCCCATATTACACAGCGCAGGACCTCGGTATAACACCATTATAATTACCTCGTCCCCCATATTACACAGCGCAGGACCTCGGTATAACACCATTATAATTACCTCGCCCCCCCATATTACACAGCGCAGGACCTCAGTATAACACCATTATAATAACCTCGCCTCTCCATATTACACAGCGCAGGACCTCGGTATAACACCATTATAATTACCTCGTCCCCCCCATATTACACAGTGCAGGACCTCGGTATAACACCACTATAATTACCTCGGCCCCCATATTACACAGCGCAGGACCTCAGTATAACACCATTATAATTACCTCGCCCCCCCATATTACACAGCGCAGGACCTCGGTATAACACCACTATAATTACCTTGTCCCCCCATATTACACAGCGCAGGACCTCGGTATAACACCATTATAATTACCTCGTCCCCCATATTACACAGCGCAGGACCTCGGTATAACACCATGATAATTACCTCGTCCCTCTATATACCAGCGCAGGATTTCGGCATTTTATTCTTCCTGGCACTTAACCAAGCCGCTGTGCGCTGGGAGGCGACGTTAATAAGCTGCGGAGATTACATGATTTAGGAATAAACCCTCGGTGTTAGGAAATGAAATAATAGCGGCGTGCGCTGTAATTAGGAGAATGGCGGCTCACAATGAACTAATAATAATGTCATTTAGCTGTAAGTAACGGAGCCACCGAGGCGCATTAGGAGGTGCGATGGCAGCGTTTAGCAGCACTCCGCTCCGCAGACCTCTCCTGCTCCGCGTGTCTGCCTCACAGCGGCTGCTGGCACCGCCACATTCTCCACGAGCAGCGTGCCACCGCGACACCCCACCTTGCAATTCTTCTCACAGATTTGGGGCCATTAAGTTAAAACAATAACATGAGTCTACGGTAATTATCGCGACCGGGCCTGACGTGAATGGCGGGATCAATGTGTAATTATTAATTAAGCCTCATAAGAACGGCAGGTGCGAGTTGTGCCGCCACATCGTGCACATCAGCTGCTGCCGCCTTCCGATTTCTGCTCTGACTGCTCAGGATTAAACCTGATAGAGAATGCAATCTACAAGAATAGGGAGCGAGGCACCAATCTGATAGAGAAAGCAATCTACAAGAATAGGGAGCGAGGCACCAATCTGATAGAGAAAGCAATCTACAAGAATAGGGAGCGAGGCACCAATCTGATAGCGAATGCAATCTACAAGAATAGGGAGCGAGGCACCAATCTGATAGCGAATGCAATCTACAAGAATAGGGAGCGAGGCACCAATCTGATAGAGAAAGCAATCTACAAGAATAGGGAGCGAGGCACCAATCTGATAGAGAAAGCAATCTCCAAGAATAGGGAGCGAGGCACCAATCTGATAGAGAAAGCAATCTACAAGAATAGGGAGCGAGGCACCAATCTGATAGCGAAAGCAATCTACAAGAATAGGGAGCGAGGCACCAATCTGATAGAGAAAGCAATCTACAAGAATAGGGAGCGAGGCACCAATCTGATAGAGAAAGCAATCTACAAGAATAGGGAGCGAGACACCAATCTGATAGCGAAAGCAATCTACAAGAATAGGGAGCGAGGCACCAATCTGATAGAGAAAGCAATCTACAAGAATAGGGAGCGAGGCACCAATCTGATAGCGAAAGCAATCTACAAGAATAGGGAGCGAGGCACCAATCTGATAGAGAAAGCAATCTACAAGAATAGGGAGCGAGGCACCAATCTGATAGCGAATGCAATCTACAAGAATAGGGAGCGAGGCACCAATCTGATAGCGAAAGCAATCTACAAGAATAGGGAGCGAGGCACCAATCTGATAGAGAAAGCAATCTACAAGAATAGGGAGCGAGGCACCAATCTGATAGAAAAAGCAATCTACAAGAATAGGGAGCGAGGCACCAATCTGATAGAGAATGCAATCTACAAGAATAGGGAGCGAGGCACCAATCTGATGGAGAAAGCAATGTACAAGAATAGGGAGCGAGGCACCAATCTGATAGAGAAAGCAATCTACAAGAATAGGGAGCGAGGCACCAATCTGATAGAGAAAGCAATCTACAAGAATAGGGAGCGAGGCACCAATCTGATAGAGAAAGCAATGTACAAGAATAGGGAGCGAGGCACCAATCTGATAGAGAAAGCAATCTACAAGAATAGGGAGCGAGGCACCAATCTGATAGAGAAAGCAATCTACAAGAATAGGGAGCGAGGCACCAATCTGATAGAGAAAGCAATGTACAAGAATAGGGAGCGAGGCACCAATCTGATAGAGAAAGCAATCTACAAGAATAGGGAGCGAGGCACCAATCTGATAGAGAAAGCAATCTACAAGAATAGGGAGCGAGGCACCAATCTGATAGCGAAAGCAATCTACAAGAATAGGGAGCGAGGCACCAATCTGATAGAGAATGCAATCTACAAGAATAGGGAGCGAGGCACCAATCTGATAGAGAAAGCAATGTACAAGAATAGGGAGCGAGGCACCAATCTGATAGAGAAAGCAATCTACAAGAATAGGGAGCGAGGCACCAATCTGATAGAGAAAGCAATCTACAAGAATAGGGAGCGAGGCACCAATCTGATAGAGAATGCAATCTACAAGAATAGGGAGCGAGGCACCAATCTGATAGCGAAAGCAATCTACAAGAATAGGGAGCGAGGCACCAATCTGATAGAGAATGCAATCTACAAGAATAGGGAGCGAGGCACCAATCTGATAGAGAAAGCAATCTACAAGAATAGGGAGTGAGGCACCAATCTGATAGAGAAAGCAATGTACAAGAATAGGGAGCGAGGCACCAATCTGATAGAGAAAGCAATCTACAAGACTAGGGAGCGAGGCACCAATCTGATAGAGAAAGCAATCTACAAGAATAGGGAGCGAGGCACCAATCTGATAGAGAAAGCAACCTACAAGAATAGGGAGCGAGGCACCAATCTGATAGAGAAAGCAATGTACAAGAATAGGGAGCGAGGCACCAATCTGATAGAGAAAGCAATCTACAAGAATAGGGAGCGAGGCACCAATCTGATAGAGAAAGCAATCTACAAGAATAGGGAGCGAGGCACCAATCTGATAGAGAATGCAATGTACAAGAATAGGGAGCGAGGCACCAATCTGATAGAGAAAGCAATCTACAAGAATAGGGAGCGAGGCACCAATCTGATGGAGAAAGCAATCTACAAGAATAGGGAGCGAGGCACCAATCAGATAGAGAAAGCAATCTACAAGACTAGGGAGCGAGGCACCAATCTGATAGAGAAAGCAATCTACAAGAATAGGGAGCGAGGCACCAATCTGATGGAGAAAGCAATCTACAAGAATAGGGAGCGAGGCACCAATCTGATAGAGAAAGCAATCTACAAGACTAGGGAGCGAGGCACCAATCTGATAGAGAAAGCAATCTACAAGACTAGGGAGCGAGGCACCAATCTGATAGAGAAAGCAATCTACAAGAATAGGGAGCGAGGCACCAATCTGATAGAGAAAGCAATCTACAAGACTAGGGAGCGAGGCACCAATCTGATAGAGAAAGCAATCTACAAGAATAGGGAGCGAGGCACCAATCTGATAGAGAAAGCAATCTACAAGAATAGGGAGCGAGGCACCAATCTGATAGCGAAAGCAATCTACAAGAATAGGGAGCGAGGCACCAATCTGATAGAGAATGCAATCTACAAGAATAGGGAGCGAGGCACCAATCTGATAGAGAATGCAATGTACAAGAATAGGGAGCGAGGCACCAATCTGATAGAGAAAGCAATCTACAAGAATAGGGAGCGAGGCACCAATCTGATAGAGAAAGCAATCTACAAGAATAGGGAGCGAGGCACCAATCTGATAGAGAAAGCAATCTACAAGACTAGGGAGCGAGGCACCAATCTGATAGCGAAAGCAATCTACAAGAATAGGGAGCGAGGCACCAATCTGATAGAGAAAGCAATCTACAAGAATAGGGAGCGAGGCACCAATCTGATAGAGAAAGCAATGTACAAGAATAGGGAGCGAGGCACCAATCTGATAGAGAAAGCAATCTACAAGAATAGGGAGCGAGGCACCAATCTGATAGCGAAAGCAATCTACAAGAATAGGGAGCGAGGCACCAATCTGATAGAGAATGCAATGTACAAGAATAGGGAGCGAGGCACCAATCTGATAGAAAAAGCAATGTACAAGAATAGGGAGCGAGGCACCAATCTGATGGAGAAAGCAATCTACAAGAATAGGGAGCGAGGCACCAATCTGATAGAGAAAGCAATCTACAAGAATAGGGAGCGAGGCACCAATCTGATAGAGAAAGCAATCTACAAGAATAGGGAGCGAGGCACCAATCTGATGGAGAAAGCAATCTACAAGAATAGGGAGCGAGGCACCAATCTGATAGAGAAAGCAATTACAAGAATAGGGAGCGAGGCACCAATCTGATAGAGAAAGCAATCTACAAGAATAGGGAGCGAGGCACCAATCTGATAGAGAAAGCAATCTACAAGAATAGGGAGCGAGGCACCAATCTGATAGAGAAAGCAATCTACAAGAATAGGGAGCGAGGCACCAATCTGATAGAGAAAGCAATCTACAAGAATAGGGAGCGAGGCACCAATCTGATAGAGAATGCAATCTACAAGAATAGGGAGCGAGGCACCAATCTGATAGAGAAAGCAATGTACAAGAATAGGGAGCGAGGCACCAATCTGATAGAGAAAGCAATCTACAAGAATAGGGAGCGAGGCACCAATCTGATAGAGAAAGCAATGTACAAGAATAGGGAGCGAGGCACCAATCTGATAGAGAAAGCAATCTACAAGAATAGGGAGCGAGGCACCAATCTGATAGCGAAAGCAATGTACAAGAATAGGGAGCGAGGCACCAATCTGATAGAGAAAGCAATCTACAAGAATAGGGAGCGAGGCACCAATCTGATAGAGAAAGCAATCTACAAGAATAGGGAGCGAGGCACCAATCTGATAGAGAAAGCAATCTACAAGAATAGGGAGCGAGGCACCAATCTGATAGAGAAAGCAATCTACAAGAATAGGGAGCGAGGCACCAATCTGATAGAGAAAGCAATCTACAAGAATAGGGAGCGAGGCACCAATCTGATAGAGAATGCAATCTACAAGAATAGGGAGCGAGGCACCAATCTGATAGAGAAAGCAATCTACAAGAATAGGGAGCGAGGCACCAATCTGATAGAGAATGCAATCTACAAGAATAGGGAGCGAGGCACCAATCTGATAGAGAAAGCAATGTACAAGAATAGGGAGCGAGGCACCAATCTGATAGAGAAAGCAATCTACAAGAATAGGGAGCGAGGCACCAATCTGATAGAGAAAGCAATCTACAAGAATAGGGAGCGAGGCACCAATCTGATAGAGAAAGCAATCTACAAGAATAGGGAGCGAGGCACCAATCTGATAGAGAATGCAATCTACAAGAATAGGGAGCGAGGCATCAATCTGATAGAGAAAGCAATCTACAAGAATAGGGAGCGAGGCACCAATCTGACAGAGAAAGCAATCCACAAGAATAGGGAGCGAGGCACCAATCTGATAGAGAAAGCAATCTACAAGAATAGGGAGCGAGGCACCAATCTGATAGAGAAAGCAATGTACAAGAATAGGGAGCGAGGCACCAATCTGATAGAGAAAGCAATGTACAAGAATAGGGAGCGAGGCACCAATCTGATAGAGAAAGCAATGTACAAGAATAGGGAGCGAGGCACCAATCTGATAGAGAAAGCAATCTACAAGAATAGGGAGCGAGGCACCAATCTGATAGAGAAAGCAATCTACAAGAATAGGGAGCGAGGCACCAATCTGATAGAGAAAGCAATCCACAAGAATAGGGAGCGAGGCACCAATCTGATAGAGAAAGCAATCTACAAGAATAGGGAGCGAGGCACCAATCTGATAGAGAAAGCAATGTACAAGAATAGGGAGCGAGGCACCAATCTGATAGAGAAAGCAATCTACAAGAATAGGGAGCGAGGCACCAATCTGATAGAGAAAGCAATCTACAAGAATAGGGAGCGAGGCACCAATCTGATAGAGAAAGCAATGTACAAGAATAGGGAGCGAGGCACCAATCTGATAGAGAAAGCAATCTACAAGAATAGGGAGCGAGGCACCAATCTGATAGAGAAAGCAATCTACAAGAATAGGGAGCGAGGCACCAATCTGATAGAGAAAGCAATGTACAAGAATAGGGAGCGAGGCACCAATCTGATAGAGAAAGCAATCTACAAGAATAGGGAGCGAGGCACCAATCTGATAGCGAAAGCAATCTACAAGAATAGGGAGCGAGGCACCAATCTGATAGAGAATGCAATGTACAAGAATAGGGAGCGAGGCACCAATCTGATAGAAAAAGCAATGTACAAGAATAGGGAGCGAGGCACCAATCTGATAGAGAAAGCAATCTACAAGAATAGAGAGCGAGGCACCAATCTGATAGAGAAAGCAATCTACAAGAATAGGGAGCGAGGCACCAATCTGATAGAGAATGCAATGTACAAGAATAGGGAGCGAGGCACCAATCTGATAGAGAAAGCAATCTACAAGAATAGGGAGCGAGGCACCAATCTGATGGAGAAAGCAATCTACAAGAATAGGGAGCGAGGCACCAATCTGATAGAGAAAGCAATCTACAAGAATAGGGAGCGAGGCACCAATCTGATGGAGAAAGCAATCTACAAGAATAGGGAGCGAGGCACCAATCTGATAGAGAAAGCAATCTACAAGAATAGGGAGCGAGGCACCAATCTGATAGAGAAAGCAATCTACAAGAATAGGGAGCGAGGCACCAATCTGATGGAGAAAGCAATCTACAAGAATAGGGAGCGAGGCACCAATCTGATAGAGAAAGCAATCTACAAGAATAGGGAGCGAGGCACCAATCTGATAGAGAAAGCAATCTACAAGAATAGGGAGCGAGGCACCAATCTGATAGAGAATGCAATCTACAAGAATAGGGAGCGAGGCACCAATCTGATAGAAAAAGCAATCTACAAGAATAGGGAGCGAGGCACCAATCTGATAGAGAAAGCAATCTACAAGAATAGGGAGCGAGGCACCAATCTGATAGAGAAAGCAATCTACAAGAATAGGGAGCGAGGCACCAATCTGATAGAGAATGCAATCTACAAGAATAGGGAGCGAGGCACCAATCTGATAGAGAAAGCAATCTACAAGAATAGGGAGCGAGGCACCAATCTGATAGAGAAAGCAATGTACAAGAATAGGGAGCGAGGCATCAATCTGATAGAGAAAGCAATCTACAAGAATAGGGAGCGAGGCACCAATCTGATAGAGAATGCAATCTACAAGAATAGGGAGCGAGGCACCAATCTGATAGAGAAAGCAATCTACAAGAATAGGGAGCGAGGCACTAATCTAATAGAGAAAGCAATCTACAAGAATAGCGAGCGAGGCACCAATCTGATAGAGAAAGCAATGTACAAGAATAGGGAGCGAGGCACCAATCTGATAGAGAAAGCAATCTACAAGAATAGGGAGCGAGGCACCAATCTGATAGAGAAAGCAATCTACAAGAATAGGGAGCGAGGCACCAATCTGATAGAGAATGCAATCTACAAGAATAGGGAGCGAGGCACCAATCTGATAGAGAAAGCAATCTACAAGAATAGGGAGCGAGGCACCAATCTGATAGAGAATGCAATCTACAAGAATAGGGAGCAAGGCACCAATCTGATAGAGAAAGCAATCTACAAGAATAGGGAGCGAGGCACGCTGCCATATCTATGTGTCCACTTCTGGATCCATTATAATGGCACAAACATTCAATAAATGCCAAAACACCTCATCCTGCGAGGGTTGTAATGAATGATGGTAATGTGGCGTAGAATGGCGCCACATGGGGCTCTCGTCATATGGCAACACCCAGACAACCAAGCTCTGCAGGCAGACAAATCAGTGTCTGCATATTAGGGAAGGAGCAGAGTGTCTGCAGCACATGGCATTATGGAAGAAGGGACTATATCCTCAGCTGCCAGAGGGGGGAGAAGCATAACTTCTGCAGTACACTGCATTATACAGTGAGTACGGAAAGTATTCACACCCCTTTTAAATTTTTCCCTCTTTGTTTCATTGCAGCCATTTGGTAAATTGTCATTAATGTGCACTCTGCCCCCATCCCCCATATTTACAGAACAAAACAGAAATGTAGAATTTTTTGCAAATTTATTAAACAAGAAAACTTGAAATACCCCATGGTCATAAGTATTCAGCCCCTTTGCTCAGTATATCACATGGTCATAAGTATTCAGCCCCTTTGCTCAGTATATCACATGGTCATAAGTATTCAGCCCCTTTCCTCAGTTTAGCACATGGTCATAAGTATTCAGCCCCTTTCCTCAGTATAGCACATGGTCATAAGTATTCAGCCCCTTTGCTCAGTATATCCCATGGTCATAAGTATTATTATTATTATTATTATTATTTATTATTATAGCGCCATTTATTCCATGGCGCTTTACAAGTGAAAGAGGGTATACGTACAACAATCATTAACAGTACAAGACAGACTGGTATAGGAGGAGAGAGACCTCTGCCCGCGAGGGCTCACAGTCTACAGGAGGAGAGAGGACTCTGCCCGCGAGGGCTCACAGTCTACAGGAGGAGAGAGGACCCTGCCCGCGAGGGCTCACAGTCTACAGGGAATGGGTGATGGTACAATAGGTGAGGACAGAGCTGGTTGCGCAGTGGTCTACTGGGCTGAGGGCTATTGTAGGTTGTAGGCTTGTTGGAAGAGGTGGGTCTTGAGGTTCCTCTTGAAGCTTTCCACGGTCGTGGAGAGTCTGATATGCTGAGGTAGAGCGTTCCAGAGTATGGGGGATGCACGGGAGAAATCTTGTACACGATTGTGGGAAGAGGAAATAAGAGAGGAGCAGAGAAGGAGATCTTGTGAGGATCTAAGGTTGCGTGCAGGTAGGTACCGGGAGACTAGGTCACAGATGTAGGGAGGAGACAGGTTGTGCATGGCTTTGTATGTCATGGTTAATGTTTTGAACTGGAGTCGTTGGGCGATGGGAAGCCAGTGAAGGGATTGGCAGAGTGGCGAGGCTGGGGAGTAGCGAGGGGAGAGGTGGATTAAGCGGGCTGCAGAGTTTAGGATAGATTGGAGGGGTGCAAGAGTGTTGGAAGGGAGGCCAGAGAGCAGGAGGTTGCAGTAGTCGAGGCGGGAGATGATGAGGGCATGCACTAATGTTTTTGAGGATTCTTGGTTAAGAAATGCACGGATCCGGGAGATATTTTTGAGTTGTAATCGGCATGAGTTGAAGAGGGCTTGGATGTGCGGCTTGAAGGATAGAGCAGAGTCGAGGGTTACTCCAAGGCAACGAGCTTGTGAGACTGGGGTGAGTGAGCAACCATCAAGTTTGATGGAAAGGCTTGTTGGAGGAGGTGAGTGAGGAGGAGGAAAGACAATAAACTCTGTTTTGTCCATGTTAAGTTTTAGGAATCGTGCAGAGAAGAAGGATGAAATAGCAGACAAACATTGTGGTATTTTGGTTAGTAGAGAGGTAATGTCAGGTCCAGAGAGGTAGATCTGTGTGTCATCGGCATAGAGATGATACTGGAAGCCGTGGGACTCTATGAGCTGTCCCAAGCCGAAGGTATAGATGGAGAACAGCAGGGGTCCAAGAACTGAGCCTTGAGGGACACCGACAGATAGGGGGCGAGCTGAGGAAGTGGTGTGAGAATGGGAGACGCTGAAAGTTCGGTCGGTTAGGTATGAGGAGATCCAAGATAGGGCCAAGTCTGTGATGCCCAGAGATGAGAGAATCTGTAGTAGGAGGGAATGGTCTACTGTGTCGAAGGCAGAGGACAGGTCCAGGAGGAGGAGGATAGAGTAGTGTCGCTTGGCTTTGGCGGTTAGTAGATCATTGGTGACTTTGGTTAGGGCAGTTTCGGTAGAATGATGTGGTCGGAAGCCAGATTGAAGCCGGTCAAAGAGGGAGCAGGAGGAGAGGTATGAGGACAATTCAAGATGGACATGCTGTTCCAGTAGTTTTGAGGCATAGGGGAGAAGGGATATGGGGCGATAGTTTGACACAGAGGATGGGTCAAGGGAGGGCTTTTTGAGGATGGGTGTAATAGAGGCATGTTTAAAGCATGAAGGGAATACACCACTTGCTAGTGATAGGTTGAAGAGATGGGTTAGGGCTGGGATGAGGACTGCGGTGATGTTGGGGATGAGGTGCGATGGGAGCGGGTCCAGTGCACAGGTGGTTAGATGTGATCTTGAGAGTAGAGTGGAGAGATTGTTTTCTGTCATGGTGGAGAAGCTGGATTTGGAGGAAGAGGGATGAGTAGCTATGATGAGGGGCTGTGGCGATTGTGGGCCAAAGCTTGCTCTGATGTTGTCAATCTTCCGCTTGAAGAAAGAGGCAAAGTCTTCAGCTGAGATGAGAGGAGAGGGAGGTGGTGCCGGAGGACGGAGGAGAGAATTGAAAGTGTTGAATAGCTGTTTAGGGTTGTGAGAGAAAGAAGATATGAGGGATGAGAAGTAGGTTTGTTTTGCAGCAGTGAGTGTGGACTTGAAAGTGGTGAGGGCCTCTTTATATGCAATGAAGTGCTCAGTGGAATGAGACCTCTTCCATCTGCGCTCAGCAATTCTGGAAGCCCGTCTAAGTTCTTTAGTCTGCCTTGTGTGCCAGGGTTGCCTGTTGATTGTGCGGGTTTTGGTGTGTGTGAGGGGGGCAGCTGATTCGAGAGCTGCAGAGATTGTAGTGTTGTATAAAGTTGCAGCGGCATCTGCATCATGTAGAAATGCAATGTCTGTGAGGGGGAGAAGGGACTGAGAAAGGGCGTGTAAATCAATGTGTTTGATATTTCTGCGAGGGTATGAAAATTTGTGGAGGGGGGGTTGCATACTTGGAGAAGAGAGGGAAGAGAATGTGAGTAGGTTGTGGTCAGACAGGGGGAGAGGTGAGTTAGAGAGGTTAGATAGGGAACAGAGGCGAGTGAAGAGGAGGTCCAGCGTGTGGCCATCTTTGTGAGTACCTGCAGAAGACCATTGGGTGAGGCTGAAGGAGGAAGTGAGTGTTAGAAGTTTGGAGACAGATGAGTGGGAAGTGTCAATGGGGATATTGAAATCACCCATAATGATGGTGGGGATGTCGGTGGAAAGGAAGTGTAGTAGCCAGGTGGTGAAATGGTCAAAAAAGGCAGTGGCTGGCCCTGGAGGGCGGTAAATGACAGCCAGCTGAAGGTTGGAGGGGGCGTAGATGCGTACGGAGTGCACCTCAAAAGAGGGGAGCGTGACAGAGGGTGGTAGAGGAATTGGTGTAAAGGAGCATTGGTCGGACAGGAGCAAACCAACTCCTCCACCATGCTTGTTACTGGGGCGGGGGGTGTGAGAGAGTTGGAGACCACCATAAGAAAGTGCAGCAGGAGAGGCAGTGTCAGAGGGGGTGAGCCAGGTTTCTGTGATGGCGAGGAAGGAGAGTTTATTAGTGATGAACAGATCATGAATGTAGGATAGTTTGTTGCAGACAGAGCGAGCGTTCCATAGAGCTCCTGTTAGTGGGACTGGGGGAGCGGGGGCTGGGTGAATGGGTATGAGGTTTGCGAGGTTGCGGAAATTTGTGTTAGGTTGTTGAAGAGGGTTTGAAGTGACAATAGGGATGTGGTGAGGAGGACCAGGATTTGGAGCAATATCCCCAGCAGTGAGGAGAAGCAGTGAGAGTGTGAGTAGGTGGGAGCAGGAGAGGCCATGAGATGGACGTGTGTGTCTGGAGACACTGGGTGAAATGTGGAGGAAAATATCTGAGGGGAAGGTGAGATGGGTGGGGAGGATGGAGGGAGAGATGAATAGTTCATTACTGGCTTTAGGGATCAGAGGGAGCAGTAAAAAGTGAAGTATTATAGGGGTGTGAGTGACTAGAAACACAAACATTGTTTACATTGCCTATGTCTGCTGTTACCTTCCGGTCACTTCCGGCCCAATTCTGGCCTAATTCAATGCATCATACTTATATGGTGCATACTTGTATTGGTGCAGACGAAAAGTCTTGTGCAGACTTTTATTTGCCCCACTATATACACATACAAGTGCACTCAGCTGTGAAGGGGTGGGTTGCAAGACTAACCCCTTGATCACTCAATCAAAGAAAAAAAAAAAAAAGGAAGATGCAGCTTAACATAGCCCCTTTGCTCAGTATAACACATGGTGATAAGTATTCGTGCCCTTTGCTCAGACCCTCATATGTAAGTCCCATGCTGTCCATTTCCTTGTGATCCTCCTTGAGATGGTTCTGCTCCTTCATTGGAGTCCAGCTGTGTGTAATTACACTGATAGGACGTGATTTGGGAAGGCGCACACCTGTCTATATAACACCTCACAGCTCACACTGCATGTCACACCAAATGAGGATCATGAGGTCAAAGGAACTGCCCAAGGAGCTTAGAGACAGAATTGTGGCAAGGCACTGATCTGGCCAAGGTTACATAAGAATTTCTGCAGTACTCAAGGTTCCTAAGAGCCCAGTGGCCTCCATAATCCTTAGATGGAAGAAGTTTGGGACCAGCAGAACTCTTCCTAGACCCGGCCGTCCAGCCAAGCTGAGCAATCGTGGGATAAGAGCCTTGGTGAAAAGTAAAGAAGAACCCCAAGATCACTGCGGCTGAGCTCCAGAGCTGCAGTAGGGAGATGGGAGAAAGCTCTACAAAGTCACCTATCACTGCAGCCTCCACCAGTCGGGCCTTTATGGCAGAGTGGACTGATGGAAGCCTCTCCTCAGTGCAAGACATATGAAAGCCGCATAGAGTTTGCAAAAAAACACATGAAGGATCCCAGACTATGAGAAATAAGATTCTCGGGTCTGATGAGACGAAGATAGAACTTTCTGGTGACAATTCTAAGCGGTATGTGTGGAGAAAACCAGGCACTGCTCATCACCTGCCCAATACAATCCCCACAGTGAAGCATGGTGGAGGCTGCATCATGCTATGGGGGCAGGGACAGGACGACTGGCTACAATTGAAGGAAAGATGAATGTGGCCAAGCACAGAGATCTCCTGGAAGAAAACCTCTTCCAGACGCTCTGGACCTCAGACTTGGCTGAAGCTTCACCTTCCAACAAGACAATGACCCTAAGCACACAGCTAAAATAACAAAGGACCGGCTTCAGAACAACTCTGTGACCATTCCTGACCGGCCCAGCCAGAGCCCTGACCTAAACCCAACTGAGCATCTCTGGAGAGACCTGAAAATGGCGTCCACCAACGTTCACCATCCAACCTGACGGAACTGGAGAGGATCTGCAAGAAGAATGGCCGAGGATCCCCAAATCCAGGATCCCAAGAAGACTCATGGCTGTACTAGCTCAAAAGGGAGGGGTTGGCTACTCAATACTGAGCAAAGGGGCTGAATACTTATGACCATGTGATATACTGAGCAAAGGGGCTGAATACTTATGACCATGTGATATACTGAGCAGAGCAAAGGGGCTGAATACTTATGACCATGTGATATACTGAGCAAAGGGGCTGAATACTTATGACCCTGGGATATTTCAGTTTTTCTGGTTTAATAAATTTGCAAACATTTCTACATTTGATTTTTTCCTGTCAAGATGGGGGATGGGGGGGCAGAGTCTACATTAATGAGGAAAAAAATGTACCAAATGGCTGCAATGGAAACAAAGAGGGAAAAATTTAAAGGGGTGTGAATACTTTCCGTTCCCACTGTAGAAGCGACTATATTCTCAGCTGAAGGAAGGAGTATAACCTCTGCATTCCATGGCATTATATTTTCAGCTGCCAGAGGGGGGAGGATTAAATTCTCTACAGTATATGGCATTATGGAAAAGGGACTATATTCTCAGCTGCCAGAGGGGGGAGGAGTTGTAACACCTGCCTGGATCCACAGACTCAGATGGGATGTAATGGACAGGATAGAGGGAAGCCACTCACCAAGCAGGACCCCCAGAACCCTGAAACCCTTTAACCCCTATACAGGGATTTGGAATTACACAGGGCTCTGGAGATCACTACCTGTGGAAGGCTATAGTCCGATGAGCGTAGTCGTCAGGCAGGGTCAAACCAGGAATAGCAGAACAGGGACAGAATCGGCAGACAAGGATGTAATCAGAAAACAAAGCAGAGGTCAAATCCGGATTGGGCAGCGAGGTAATAAACAGCAGCAGAAGGGTAGTCAGAACACAAGCAAAAGTCAGAACACCAGAATCACTAAATAGAACAGGACGGGAGAGGAACCAGGAATACAGAACTATCTCTGGCAGTGGTCAGCAGACAGGAGGGGAACTAAGAAGGGTGTGGTGTCTTCCCATTGGTTGTAGCAATGATGGTACTTCAGCTGTGAGACAATCACCAACTACAGTCAGCCAGTGGTACTGCAGATCCCAAGGAAACCCAGCCCAGTGGATGAGCGGAGCCTGCGCCCACCAGCGCCGCTGGCATCGACTCCTCTCCCATCACCAGCACCATCCACTGCAGGAACACGGCGTCGCCTGGCGATCGGAGCAGAAGTCGCTGGAGTGGACTCCGGTGGGGACATAACAGGAGTATGACCTCTGCATTACATGGCACTATATTGTCAGCTTCCAGAGGGAGGAGGAGTAGATCCACTCCAGTACATGACATTATGGAAGAAGGGACTATATCCTCAGCTTCCAAAGGGCAGAGGATTAGATCCTCTGCAGTACATGTCATTATGGAAAAAGTGACTATATCCTCAGCTGCCAGAGGGGAAAAAAGCATAACCTCTGCAGTACATTGCATTATAGAAAAAGGGACTATATTCTCAACTGCCAGAGGGGGAAGAAGCATAACTTCTGCAGCACATTGCACTATGGAAGAAGGGACTATATCCTTAGCTGCAAGAGCAGGAAAATGCCTATCCTCTGCAGATTGTCTCTCCAGTAAAGGAGACAAACTCTAGCACAGCGCCACCTATTGGAAGTAGCGATCCTAAAAGTCACAAGTGGATTTTCAACAATCCATTGCAAAATCCACTTGTGACTTTTAGGATCGCTACTTCCAATAGGTGGCGCTGTGCTAGAGTTTGTCTCCTTTACTGGAGAGACAATTTGAATATTTCCCAGAGGGGCATTGCAGCTATAAGTCCCCTTACCTGGCAGCCAGACTGGCTTGCAAAGTCTCCTTAAGGAGAATAGTGTATCCTCTGCAGTACATTGCATTATAGAAGAAGGGATTATATTCTCAGCTGCCAGAGGGGGGAGGAGTAGATCCTCTGCAGTACATAGAACTATGGAAGGGACTATATTCTCAGCTGCCCGAGGGGGAAGAAGCATAACGTCTGCAGTACATTGCATTATAAAAGAAGGGAATATATTCTCAGTTGCCAGAGGGGGGCAGATGCATAACCTTTGCAGTACATGATATTATGGATGAAGGGACTATATTTTCAGCTGCCAGAGAAGGGAGGAGCAGATCCTCTACAGCACATAGCATTATGGAAAAAGGGACTATATTCTCAGCTGTCTGAGGGAGAAGAAGCATACCTCTGCAGTATATTGCATTATAGAAGAAGAGACTCTATTCTCAGCTGCCAGAGAGAGAAGGAGCAGAGTGTCTGCAGTACATGGCATTATGGAACAAGGGACTATATTCTCAGCTGCCAGAGGGAGAAGAAGCATACCTCTGCAGTATATTGCATTATAGAAGAAGAGACTCTATTCTCAGCTGCCAGAGAGAGAAGGAGCAGAGTGTCTGCAGTACATGGCATTATGGAACAAGGGACTATATTCTCAGCTGCCAGAGGGAGAAGAAGCATACCTCTGCAGTATA
Organism: Anomaloglossus baeobatrachus; assembly: GCF_048569485.1. Taxonomy (NCBI): domain Eukaryota; kingdom Metazoa; phylum Chordata; class Amphibia; order Anura; family Aromobatidae; genus Anomaloglossus; species Anomaloglossus baeobatrachus. The sequence continues at coordinate 5,239,586 of NC_134362.1, read as the reverse complement.
TTGCATTATAGAAGAAGAGACTCTATTCTCAGCTGCCAGAGAGAGAAGGAGCAGAGTGTCTGCAGTACATGGCATTATGGAACAAGGGACTATATTCTCAGCTGCCAGAGGGGGGAAGGAGCAGATCCTCTCAGTACTTTGCATTATAGAAGGGACTATATCCTCAGCTGCCAAAGGAGGGTGGAGCAGATCCTCTGCAGTACATGGCATTATAGAAGAAGGGTGTCACGCTGCACAAAGGCTAGTAAGACATAGTACAGCGTATTCCCCACTAGGTGGCAGCAGAGTAGTGAAGGAGAGATAAAGAAACACTGTAACGGAAAGGACGTTGAAGTACAGCAGAGTAACTTCAGCAGGCAGTTAACAGGCAAGCCACCAGGGGGCAATAGCCAGGGTCTAGCCAGGAAAGTCGAGTCACTGCAAAGGGAGGATCAATATCAAGTCAGAAAACAGAACAGAGTCAGAATCCGGGAGATCAGGTATGCAGAGGGAAACAGAAACAACAGACAGGAGCGGGACGTCAGGGACCGGGACAGGCAGACGACCGGGGAGGGTACAGGTCAGGGCACAGTAGCAGGGAGGCAGGACAGATGAGGAGCACTCACCAGAGTCAGTACACATGCTGCAAGGCAGAAATATCACTGGCACTGAGCCATAGGTAGAGAGGCAATATATAGTGTCCTGGGATCCAGAACAAGGCAAGGGAAGTTAACCCCTGACATGACCAGGCCAGAGCTGGGTGTAACCAGCAGCAGGCAAAAGTCGGCCTGGATCATGACAAAGGGACTATATTCTCAGCTGCCAGAGGGGGAAGGAACATAACCACTGCAGTACTTTGCATTATAGAAGAAGGGAATATGTTCTCAGCTGCCAGAGGGGTAAGGAGCAGATCCTCTGCAGTACTTTGCCTTTATACGCCCCTACTGTAGACCATGCCTTTATATGATCCTACTGTAGACAACAAATTTATAGGCTCCTATTGTAGACCACGTATCTACACGCTCCTATTGTAGACCACGCCTCTATACGTCCCTATTGTAGACCATGCCTGTATACGCTCCTATTGTAGACAATGCACCTATACACATCTATACACATACATTTATACACTCCTATTGTAGACCACGCCACTCTGCACGTATTTTGTAGATCATGCCCCTGTATTCTCCTTTTGAAGAGTATGCCTTTCTGCACCCCTTCAGACATGGCTTTTGTAGACCACACCTTTCTGCACCCCTTTTGTAGACCCTGCCTTCCTACACTTTTTTTGGCCTGTCTGCACCCCTTTTGTAGGCCACGCCTTTCTGCACCCCTTTTGTAGACCCTGCCTTCCTACACTTTTTTAGGCCTGTCTGCACCCCTTTTGTAGGTCACGCCTTTCTGCAGCGCTTTTGTAGACCACGTCTCTCTGTGCCCCTTTTGTAGACCACACCTCTCTGCACTCCTCTTGTAGACCCTGCCTCTCTGTACCTCTTTTGTAGACCCCCCTCTCTGTCCCCCTTTAGTAGACCACACCTCTCTGTGCCCCTTCTGTAGACCACACCTCTCTGTGCCCCTTTTGTAGATCACGTCTTTTTGTGCTCCTCTTGAAGACTATGCCTTTTGCACCCCTTTGGTAGACTCCGCCTCTCTGTATCCCTTTTGTAGCTCACGCCTTTCTGCACCCCTTTGGTAGACTCCGCCTCTCTGTATCCCTTTTGTAGCTCACGCCTTTCTGCACCCCTTTGGTAGACTCCGTCTCTCTGTATCCCTTTTGTCGCTCCCGCCTTTCTGCACCCCTTTGGTAGACTCCGTCTCTCTGTATCCCTTTTGTCGCTCCCGCCTTTCTGCACTCCTTTGGTAGACTCCGCCTCTCTATATCCCTTTTGTAGCCTACGCCTTTCTGCACTCCTTTGGTAGACTCCGCCTCTCTATATCCCTTTTGTAGCTCACGCCTTTCTGCACCCCTTTGGTAGACTCCGCCTCTCTGTATCCCTTTTGTAGCTCACGCCTTTCTGCACCCCTTTGGTAGACTCCGCCTCTCTGTATCCCTTTTGTAGCTCACGCCTTTCTGCACCCCTTTGGTAGACTCCGCCTCTCTATATCCCTTTTGTAGCTCACGCCTTTCTGCACCCCTTTGGTAGACTCCGCCTCTCTGTATCCCTTTTGTAGCTCATGCCTTTCTGCATCCCTTTGGTAGACTCCGCCTCTCTGTATCCATTTTGTAGTTCACGCCTTTCTGCACCCCTTTGGTAGACTCCGCCTCTCTGTTTCCCTCTTGTAGCTCACGCCTTTCTGCACCCCTTTTGTAGACCATGCCGTTCAGCACATCTTCCTTGCCATGTTTTGAGTTTCTAGCTAAATTTGCATCTTACGTTGGGGCATTCTGTCATCACTGCTGTCTGAGAGACTTCCAGAAGCTTTTGTGACTTCTTGTAGATTTGGTATATCTTTAAGGATCTCAGTCCCATTTTTCCAGGATCCTTTCACAAATTTTCTGTGAAGATGTTAAATATGGTCATAAGAAGCTCATTTGTGCGGATTCAGCCCACTATGATCCATTGATTGGAGCCTCCAGCCTTTGTTCACAACTCTTCATTGTTCTTGAAGGGTGGTGGGTCCGTTGGGCAGTTTCCTCTACCCATTGTTTCCTATTGTAGGATCCCTATGTGGCGTAGAACAGCTACGTGGAAGGTTGCGCCCCTCATGGCCCAATAGCTGCTACATTGGCAACTCTGCAATGTTATGCTCTTCTCTTTTCTTCACTTTGTTTATCCGGATCTCGGAGTCTGCGGGAAGAAGAGTTCACTAAATTTTGTGAAATGTAATGGAGTGAGATTATTGGGAATTATTTCCACCCGATGGCTACGCTTCCCTTCTGTTAGGAAATTAGATGTACGCAGCTCCACACCTCCAGTACAGTGGGGGCGGCCGCGGGCGCAGCGCTGTCTTCCTGCTATTTGGTGTTTACTTACACTCAATTAAGTTGTACAATAATCCGTCCGGCCCGAGATGACAAGTTTCAGAACATTAACTTTACATTCAGGAGACGCTTCTCATCCTGTTGTCTTCGCTGTAAATCATCTTCTTTTTCTCTTGGATTTACTATTCGAGAAATGTCTGAGCCGAGAAAGGTCTCAAACAGAAGAGAAGCGTCGTCGTCTCGTGGTTAGCCGCTAGTTTTGTTTTAAAATATCTTTATTAGGGATTATATAACATATATGGGAAAGGTCATGTATAAACATCATATTAATTTGTAATAAGTCAAATGATTTCTTACAAGTAATAAACAATTGTTGATGGATAGGGAAGGAGGAAAAAAAGGGGAAGTTAGGATGTGAGGATTGCAAAAGTTTAATAGGGAAACAGGCAAAAAAAAAAAAGGGGGGGGTGAAGGGGAATGGGGAGGAACAAGGGAGTTAGCCGCTAGTTTTAACATATTTATATTGGGTCCTTTTCCATTCTAGAGACTCCACTGCCATCCCCTCTCTAAATAATGAGTGGTCGGAGTATACCAAACTCCCATATACCTAGCAGAGATCAGCTTCCACTCCTCTGTGTCCCCTCATGTAGACAGGTGCCACTGATCCACGGGCACAATATTTCCTCCTCCATTTCCCACCCTACACAGTGGTTTCTGTGCCGCAGGTGACTGTTGGATGTTTGGACTGTGCGCCAACCTCGCTCGCATATGGCACGCCTAGGGGCGACCAGATAAAGGAAAACAACTGTTTATTTCCTGTAAATCAGGAATGAAGAATAATTTATTACTGCTAAAAATCAAACTTTCTTATCACGTGGTATCAAGTTACAATTTACCTCCATCATTTGTGAGAATTAAAGTGTCACCTGCACCGGTCCTGGACATTGGTGCGTTGCCCAATCATGGATGGTCTTGTTATTCGCATTGCACCAATCTAGACTCAAGAGACCAATCGACATCTAGGACACCTGATCCCGATCATCAGATTCTTTAGACTTTGAGGTCCTCTTGTGAAAGTAGGGCGCGGAGGTCTGTCCTGTGACCCACTATGACTACTGAAGGTATATAATAAGGAATCTTCCGCGTCAGCGTCACTGTGAGGCATTACTAGCAGGGCCATTACTAGCAGGGTCATTACTATCGGGGCCATTACTAGCAGGGCCATTACTAGCAGGGCCATTACTAGCAGGGTCATTACTAGCAGGGCCATTACTAGCAGGGTCATTACTATCGGGGCCATTACTAGCAGGGCCATTACTAGCAGGGTCATTACTATCGGGGCCATTACTAGCAGGGTCATTACTATCGGGGCCATTACTAGCAGGGTCATTACTATCGGGGCCATTACTAGCAGGGCCATTACTAGCAGAGCCATTACTATCGGGGCCATTACTAGCAGGGCCATTACTAGCAGGGTCATTACTATCGGGGCCATTACTAGCAGGGGCATTACTAGCGGGATCATTACTATCAGGGCCGTTACTAGCGGGGTCATTACTATCGGGGCCATTACTAGCAGGGCCATTACTATCGGGGCCATTACTAGCGGGATCATTACTATCGGGGCCATTACTAGCAGGGTCATTACTATCGGGGCCATTACTAGCAGGGCCATTACTAGCAGGGTCATTACTAGCAGGGCCATTACTAGCAGAGCCATTACTATCGGGGCCATTACTAGCAGGGCCATTACTAGCAGGGCCATTACTAGCAGGGTCATTACTATCGGGGCCATTACTAGTGGGGCCATTACTAGCAGGGCCATTACTAGCGGGATCATTACTATCGGGGCCATTACTAGCAGGGCCATTACTAGCAGGGTCATTACTATCGGGGCCATTACTAGCAGGGCCATTACTAGCAGGGCCATTACTAGCAGGGTCATTACTAGCAGGGTCATTACTATCGGGGCCATTACTAGCAGGGCCATTACTAGCAGGGTCATTACTAGCAGGGCCATTACTAGCAGGGTCATTACTAGCAGGGTCATTACTATCGGGGCCATTACTAGCGGGGCCATTACTAGCAGGGCCATTACTAGCGGGATCATTACTATCGGGGCCATTACTAGCAGGGCCATTACTAGCAGGGCCATTACTAGCGGGATCATTACTATCAGGGCCGTTACTAGCGGGGTCATTACTATCGGGGCCATTACTAGCAGGGCCATTACTATCGGGGCCATTACTAGCGGGATCATTACTATCGGGGCCATTACTAGCAGGGTCATTACTATCGGGGCCATTACTAGCAGGGCCATTACTAGCAGGGTCATTACTAGCAGGGCCATTACTAGCAGGGTCATTACTAGCAGGGTCATTACTATCGGGGCCATTACTAGTGGGGCCATTAATAGCAGGGCCATTACTAGCGGGATCATTACTATCGGGGCCATTACTAGCAGGGCCATTACTAGCAGGGTCATTACTATCGGGGCCATTACTAGCAGGGCCATTACTAGCAGGGCCATTACTAGCAGGGTCATTACTATCGGGGCCATTACTAGCAGGGCCATTACTAGCAGGGTCATTACTAGCAGGGCCATTACTAGCAGGGTCATTACTAGCAGGGTCATTACTAGCAGGGTCATTACTATCGGGGCCATTACTAGTGGGGCCATTACTAGTGGGGCCATTACTAGCAGGGCCATTACTAGCGGGATCATTACTATCGGGGCCATTACTAGCAGGGCCATTACTAGCAGGGCCATTACTAGCAGGGTCATTACTATCGGGGCCATTACTAGCAGGGCCATTACTAGCAGGGTCATTACTAGCGGGATCATTACTATCAGGGCCGTTACTAGCGGGGTCATTACTATCGGGGCCATTACTAGCAGGGCCATTACTATCGGGGCCATTACTAGCGGGATCATTACTATCGGGGCCATTACTAGCAGGGCCATTACTATCAGGGCCATTACTAGTGGGGCCATTACTAGCGGGATCATTACTATCGGGACCATTACTAGCAGGGCCATTACTATCAGGGCCATTACTAGTGGGGCCATTACTAGCAGGGCCATAACTATCAGTGCCATTACTAGTGGGGCCATTACTAGCGGGATCATTACTAGCAGATCCATTACTAGCGGGATCATTACTATCAGGGCCATTACTAGCAGGATCATTACTATCAGGGCCGTTACTAGCAGGGCCATTACTAGCGGGGACATTACTAGCAGGGTCATTACTATCAGGGCCATTACTATCGGGGCCATTACTATCAGGGCCGTTACTAGCAGGGCCATTACTAGCAGGGTCATTACTATCGGGACCATTACTATCGGGACCATTACTAGCAGGGCCATTACTAGCGGGATCATTACTATCGGGACCATTACTAGCAGGGCCATTACTATCAGGGCCATTACTAGTGGGGCCATTACTAGCAGGGCCATAACTATCAGGGCCATTACTAGTGGGGCCATTACTAGCAGGGCCATTACTAGCGGGATCATTACTAGCAGATCCATTACTAGCGGGATCATTACTATCAGGGCCATTACTAGCGGGATCATTACTATCAGGGCCGTTACTAGCAGGGCCATTACTAGCGGGGACATTACTAGCAGGGTCATTACTATCAGGGCCATTACTATCGGGGCCATTACTATCAGGGCCGTTACTAGCAGGGCCATTACTAGCAGGGTCATTACTATCGAGGCCATTACTAGCAGGGCCATTACTATCGGGGCCATTACTAGCAGGGCCATTACTAGCGGGATCATTACTATCGGGGCCATTACTAGCGGGGCCATTACTATTAGGGCCATTACTAGTGGGGCCATTACTAGCATGGCCATTACTATCAGGGCCATTACTAGTGGGGCCATTAGTAGCAGGGCCATTACTAGCGGGATCATTACTAGCAGATCCATTACTAGCAGGATCATTACTATCAGGGCCATTACTAGCGGGATCATTACTATCAGGGCCGTTTACTGGCAGGGCCATTACTATCGGGGCCATTACTATCAGGGCCGTTACTAGCAGGGCCATTACTAGCAGGGTCATTACTATCGGGGCCATTACTAGCAGGGACATTACTAGCGGGGCCATTACTAGCAGGGTCATTACTAGCAGGGTCATTACTAGCAGGGTCATTACTAGCAGGGTCATTACTAGCGGGGACATTAGTAGCAGGGTCATTACTAGCAGGGTCATTACTAGTGGGGCCATTACTAGCAGGGTCATTACTAGCGGGGATATTACTAGCGGGGCCATTACTAGCCAGGTCATTAACAGCAAGGTCATTACTAGTGGGGCCCTTACTAGAGGGGACATTGCTTGCAGGGCCATTACTAGCGGGGCCATTACTATCAGGGCCGTTACTAGCAGGGCCATTACTATCGGGGCCATTACTAGCAGATCCATTACTAGCAGGATCATTACTATCAGGGCCATTACTAGCGGGATCATTACTATCAGGGCCGTTTACTGGCAGGGCCATTACTATCGGGGCCATTACTATCAGGGCCGTTACTAGCAGGGCCATTACTAGCAGGGTCATTACTATCGGGGCCATTACTAGCAGGGACATTACTAGCGGGGTCATTACTAGCAGGGTCATTACTAGCAGGGTCATTACTAGCAGGGTCATTACTAGTGGGGCCATTACTAGCAGGGTCATTACTAGCGGGGTCATTACTAGCAGGGTCATTACTAGCAGGGTCATTACTAGCAGGGTCATTACTAGCGGGGACATTACTAGCAGGGTCATTACTAGCAGGGTCATTACTAGTGGGGCCATTACTAGCAGGGTCATTACTAGCGGGGCCATTACTAGTGGGGCCATTACTAGTGGGGCCATTACTAGTGGGGCCATTACTAGCCAGGTCATTAACAGCAAGGTCATTACTAGTGGGGCCCTTACTAGAGGGGACATTGCTTGCAGGGCCATTACTTGCAGGGACATTACTAGCGGGGCCATTACTAGCGGGGCCATTACTAGCAGGGACATTACTAGCGGGGTCATTACTAGCAGGGTCATTACTAGCAGGGTCATTACTAGCAGGGTCATTACTAGCAGGGTCATTACTAGCGGGGACATTACTAGCAGGGTCATTACTAGCAGGGTCATTACTAGTGGGGCCATTACTAGCAGGGTCATTACTAGCGGGGCCATTACTAGCGGGGCCATTACTAGTGGGGCCATTACTAGTGGGGCCATTACTAGTGGGGCCATTACTAGCCAGGTCATTAACAGCAAGGTCATTACTAGTGGGGCCCTTACTAGAGGGGACATTGCTTGCAGGGCCATTACTAGCAGGGCCATTACTTGCAGGGACATTACTAGCGGGGCCATTACTAGCGGGGCCATTACTAGCAGGGCCATTACTAGTGGGGCCATTACTAGCAGGGTCATTACTAGTGGGGCCATTACTAGCAGGGTCATTACTAGCGGGGATATTACTAGCGGGGCCATTACTAGTAGGGTCATTACTAGTGGGGCCATTACTAGCCAGGTCATTACCAGCAAGGTCATTACTAGTGGGGCCCTTACTAGAGGGGACATTGCTTGCAGGGCCATTACTAGCAGGGTCATTACTAGAGGGGACATTGCTTGCAGGGCCATTACTAGCGGGGCCATTACTATCAGGGCCGTTACTAGCAGGGCCATTACTATCGGGGCCATTACTTGCAGGGCCATTACTAGCAGGGACATTACTAGCGGGGCCATTACTAGCGGGGCCATTACTAGCAGGGCCATTACTAGCAGGGTCATTACTAGCGGGGATATTAATAGTGGGGCCATTACTAGCAGGGGCATTACTAGTGGGGCCATTACTAGCCAGGTCATTACCAGCAAGGCCATTACTAGCGGGGCCATTACTATCAGGGCCGTTACTAGCAGGGCCATTACTATCGGGGCCATTACTATCGGGGCCATTACTTGCAGGGACATTACTAGCAGGGCCATTACTAGCGGGGTCATTACTAGCAGGGCCATTACTAGCGGGGCCTTACTGGGCAGGATCCCTTTAAGCCTCTTTGCATGGGGTCATCAATTTTGTAGTAAATAGCAGCAGATTCGTGGTTAACCACTGACTGTGAATAGATCCAGTATATAGATCGGGATTCTATATACCCTGCATGTGACAGATATCAGAACTGCTGACCACCAGGACCTCATTGTCATCTACACCCTGACACAGGAGCATTGCCAACCAGTCCAACAGCCGCACCCGCTGTGCCATCTGTATGAGGGAATCATGACCTTGCCTCCATCCTCCACCATCTGCTCCTCTCATCACAATGACGTCCTCGTCCTCCCGCATTATTCCACCATATGGTCCATATTATTGGATGAAACAACCATGTGCATAGAAGACGATATGTTTGCTGCTCCACCAGGCACTACCAAACCAATGTCTCCATGATGACCGGGCCTATCGTACTATCATCCCACCATCCCTCATTGCTCAGCCACCCATCTCCATCTTCTCTGCTCCATCTTTCCTCCGTCCATCATGTTGCCCCATTTACACTGACTTCTCAGCACATGTCACTGCTCCCGTTGATCTAAACATATTGTCTTCAGATGCATTTTCCTTCAGTTTTTTGGGGTTCATTCACCTCTCCCCTCCCCCGCCCATTTATTATAACGATGTTTACTTTAGTATAGCGGCATAAAGACATAAAACATCTAATGCTCCTCATCACGTTGCATTTTCAGAAGACGTAATTTAAGGGAAACATGTTGATTGACTCTCGATACGTCTTGTGGCGTCCAGAAATGCTGAAGGAAAAGAAGAGGCCGGCGTAATAATAGAGGCGCATTATAGCAAATAAAATCATTGGAGATGATTGAGGAGGAAAGCATGGCCCCGAGCCGCGCGTCTGCTCCGACTCCACTTTTTATACCTTTTCATCACAATTACCTAAAGTGGCACATTTGTATTTTGTTGCACTGTATGGAATTCACGGCTATAACGTTGCGATGAGGCAGAGCCGGGACATCTGCACCCTGTCATACATCATTCCACTCATTTCTAGTTAATTTAATCCTAATATCTGTCTCCATGATAAGACAGATGTTCTCCGAGACTGCGGCTTTCTATGCATTTTGCCTTGAAGAAACTTTATACTGTAGATTGAAATAAGTTCATCAGAGTCGCGGAGACTTGGCGCTTGTTCTGCAGCTCAGAGTCTTCGTTTATGGCGGATCTGATCCGTTCCGTCCGCACATGGTGTGTGGACGCTGCAGATCATGGGGGAAGATTGTCCGCAGGCTTATAGTCTTGTTCCCTTATACTGCTGCTTCCAGAAATTCCAATTTTCATTTTTATTTATTGTATTTTATATTTTTCCAAACTTGAATAAGAAACCATATTGTATCCTTAAAGGTGACGGGTCGTTCAAGGGGAAAAGGCAAACAAAAATAATTCCTTATGTCAACTGCCTGCCCTGAATATTCTAGGTATAGGAGGCAGAAAAATAGACACTTGCGCAGGGCCCCATTTCCAGGAAGACGCAAAGACTTTGTAGATAACAAACGAGTCTTGGGAAGAAACAGGAATGACGAAAGGGACAGAAGACAGGTTGGTCTGTAGAGAACAGAGGGGTCTGAAGAGGGCAGAGGGGTCTGGAGAGGGACAGAAGCGTCTGCAGAGGGACAGAAGCGTCTGCAGAGGGACAGAAGCGTCTGCAGAGGGACAGAAGCGTCTGCAGAGGGACAGAGAGGTCTGGAGAGGGCAGAGAGGTCTGGAGAGGGACAGAAGCGTCTGCAGAGGGACAGACGCTTCTGCAGAGGGACAGAGAGGTCTGGAGAGGGCAGAGAGGTCTGGAGAGGGCAGATGGGGTCTGGAGAGGGCAGATGGGGTCTGGAGAGGGCAGATGGGGTCTGGAGAGGGCAGAGAGGTCTGGAGAGGGACAGAGAGGTCTGGAGAGGGACAGAGAGGTCTGGAGAGGGGCAGAGAGGTCTGGAGAGGGCAGAGAGGTCTGGAGAGGGCAGAGAGGTCTGGAGAGGGCAGATGGGGTCTGGAGAGGGCAGATGGGGTCTGGAGAGGGCAGAGAGGTCTGGAGAGGGACAGAGAGGTCTGGAGAGGGACAGAGAGGTCTGGAAAGGGCAGAGAGGTCTGGAGAGGGCAGAGAAGTCTGGAGAGGGACAGAGAGGTCTGGAGAGGGCAGAGAGGTCTGGAAAGGGCAGAGAGGTCTGGAGAGGGCAGAGAGGTCTGGAGAGGGCAGAGAAGTCTGGAGAGGGACAGAGAGGTCTGGAGTGGGCAGAGAGGTATGGAAAGGGCAGAGAGGTCTGGAAAGGGCAGAGAGGTCTGGAGTGGGCAGAGAGGTCTGGAAAGGGCAGAGAGGTCTGGAGAGGGCAGAGAGGTCTGGAAAGGGCAGAGAGGTATGGAAAGGGCAGAGAGGTATGGAAAGGGCAGAGAGGTCTGGAGAGGGGCAGAGAGGTCTAGAGAGGGACAGAGAGGTCTGGAGAGGGACAGAGAAGTCTGGAGTGGGCGGAGAGGTCTGGAGTGGGCAGAGAGGTCTGGAGAGGGCAGAGAGGTCTGGAGTGGGCAGAGAGGTCTGGAGTGGGCAGAGAGGTCTGGAGAGGGCAGATGGGGTCTGGAGAGGGCAGATGGGGTCTGGAGAGGGCAGAGAGGTCTGGAGAGGGACAGAGAGGTCTGGAGAGGGACAGAGAGGTCTGGAGAAGGACAGAGAGGTCTGGAGAGGGACAGAGAGGTCTGGAGAGGGCAGAGAGGTCTGGAGAGGGCAGAGAAGTCTGGAGAGGGACAGAGAGGTCTGGAGAGGGCAGAGAGGTCTGGAAAGGGCAGAGAGGTCTGGAGAGGGCAGAGAAGTCTGGAGAGGGACAGAGAGGTCTGGAGAGGGCAGAGAGGTCTGGAAAGGGCAGAGAGGTATGGAAAGGGCAGAGAGGTCTGGAAAGGGCAGAGAGGTCTGGAGTGGGCAGAGAGGTCTGGAAAGGGCAGAGAGGTCTGGAGAGGGCAGAGAGGTCTGGAAAGGGCAGAGAGGTATGGAAAGGGCAGAGAGGTCTGGAGAGGGGCAGAGAGGTCTGGAGAGGGACAGAGAGGTCTGGAGAGGGACAGAGAGGTCTGGAGAGGGACAGAGAAGTCTGGAGAGGGACAGAGAAGTCTGGAGTGGGCAGAGAGGTCTGGAGTGGGCAGAGAGGTCTGGAGAGGGCAGAGAGGTCTGGAGAGGGCAGAGAGGTCTGGAGTGGGCAGAGAGGTCTGGAGTGGGCAGAGAGGTCTGGAGAGGGCAGATGGGGTCTGGAGAGGGCAGATGGGGTCTGGAGAGGGCAGAGAGGTCTGGAGAGGGACAGAGAGGTCTGGAGAGGGACAGAGAGGTCTGGAAAGGGCAGAGAGGTCTGGAGAGGGCAGAGAGGTCTGGAGAGGGCAGAGAGGTCTGGAGAGGGCAGAGAGGTCTGGAAAGGGCAGAGAGGTCTGGAGAGGGCAGAGAAGTCTGGAGAGGGACAGAGAGGTCTGGAGTGGGCAGAGAGGTATGGAAAGGGCAGAGAGGTCTGGAAAGGGCAGAGAGGTCTGGAGTGGGCAGAGAGGTCTGGAAAGGGCAGAGAGGTCTGGAGAGGGCAGAGAGGTCTGGAAAGGGCAGAGAGGTATGGAAAGGGCAGAGAGGTCTGGAGAGGGGCAGAGAGGTCTGGAGAGGGACAGAGAGGTCTGGAGAGGGACAGAGAAGTCTGGAGTGGGCAGAGAGGTCTGGAGTGGGCAGAGAGGTCTGGAGTGGGCAGAGAGGTCTGGAGAGGGCAGAGAGGTCTGGAGTGGGCAGAGAGGTCTGGAGTGGGCAGAGAGGTCTGGAGTGAGCAGAGAGGTCTGGAGTGGGCAGAGAGGTCTGGAGAGGGCAGAGAGGTCTGGAGAGGGCAGAGAGGTCTGGAGTGGGCAGAGAGGTCTGGAGAGGGCAGAGAGGTCTGGAGAGGGACAGAGAGGTCTGGAGTGGGCAGAGAGGTCTGGAAAGGGCAGAGAGGTCTGGAAAGGGCAGAGAGGTCTGGAAAGGGCAGAGAGGTCTGGAAAGGGCAGAGAGGTCTGGAAAGGGCAGAGAGGTCTGGAAAGGGCAGAGAGGTCTGGAGAGGGCAGAGAGGTCTGGAGAGGGACAGAGAGGTCTGGAGTGGGCAGAGAGGTCTGGAGAGGGACAGAGAAGTCTGGAGTGGGCAGAGAGGTCTGGAGTGGGCAGAGAGGTCTGGAGTGGGCAGAGAGGTCTGTAGAGGGCAGAGAGGTCTGGAGTGGGCAGAGAGGTCTGGAGTGGGCAGAGAGGTCTGGAGTGAGCAGAGAGGTCTGGAGTGGGCAGAGAGGTCTGGAGAGGGCAGAGAGGTCTGGAGAGGGCAGAGAGGTCTGGAGTGGGCAGAGAGGTCTGGAGAGGGCAGAGAGGTCTGGAGAGGGACAGAGAGGTCTGGAGTGGGCAGAGAGGTCTGGAAAGGGCAGAGAGGTCTGGAAAGGACAGAGAGGTCTGGAAAGGGCAGAGAGGTCTGGAAAGGGCAGAGAGGTCTGGAAAGGGCAGAGAGGTCTGGAAAGGGCAGAGAGGTCTGGAAAGGGCAGAGAGGTCTGGAAAGGGCAGAGAGGTCTGGAAAGGGCAGAGAGGTCTGGAGAGGGCAGAGAGGTCTGGAGAGGGACAGAGAGGTCTGGAGTGGGCAGAGAGGTCTGGAGAGGGACAGAGAAGTCTGGAGTGGGCAGAGAGGTCTGGAGTGGGCAGAGAGGTCTGGAGTGGGCAGAGAGGTCTGTAGAGGGCAGAGAGGTCTGGAGTGGGCAGAGAGGTCTGGAGTGGGCAGAGAGGTCTGGAGTGAGCAGAGAGGTCTGGAGTGGGCAGAGAGGTCTGGAGAGGGCAGAGAGGTCTGGAGAGGGCAGAGAGGTCTGGAGAGGTCTGGAGTGGGCAGAGAGGTCTGGAGAGGGCAGAGAGGTCTGGAGAGGGCAGAGAGGTCTGGAGAGGGACAGAGAGGTCTGGAGTGGGCAGAGAGGTCTGGAAAGGGCAGAGAGGTCTGGAAAGGACAGAGAGGTCTGGAAAGGGCAGAGAGGTCTGGAAAGGGCAGAGAGGTCTGGAAAGGGCAGAGAGGTCTGGAAAGGGCAGAGAGGTCTGGAAAGGGCAGAGAGGTCTGGAGAGGGCAGAGAGGTCTGGAGAGGGACAGAGAGGTCTGGAGAGGGACAGAGAGGTCTGGAGTGGGCAGAGAGGTCTGGAGTGGGCAGAGAGGTCTGGAGTGGGCAGAGAGGTCTGGAGAGGGCAGAGAGGTCTGGAGAGGGACAGAAGCGTCTGCAGAGGGACAGAGAGGTCTGGAGAGGGCAGAGAGGTCTGGAGAGGGCAGAGAGGTCTGGAGAGGGCAGAGAGGTCTGGAGAGGGCAGAGAGGTCTGGAGAGGGCAGAGAGGTCTGGAGAGGGCAGAGGGGTCTGGAGAGGGCAGAGGGGTCTGGAGTGGGCGGAGGGGTCTGGAGTGGGCAGAGAGGTCTGGAGAGGGACAGAGAGATCTAGAGGGGGATATAGAGGTCTGGAGAGGGCAGAGCGGTCTGAAGGGGGACAGAGAGGTCTGGAGGGGGACCGAGGGGTCTGAAGAGGGCAGAGAGGTCTGCAGAGGGCGGAAAGGTCTGCAGAGGGACAGAGAGGTCTAGAGGGGGATAGAGAGGTCTGGAGAGGGACAGAAGGGTCTGGAGTGGGACATAGGGGTCTGGAGTGGGACAGAGGGGTCTGGAGTGGGACAGAGAGGTCTGGAGGGGGACAGAGGGGTCTGGAGGGGGACAGAGGGGTCTGGAGGGGGACAGAGGGGTCTGGAGGGGGACAGAGGGGTCTGGAGAGGGCAGAGAGGTCTGCAGAGGGACAGAGAGGTCTAGAGGGGAATAGAGAGGTCTGGAGAGGACAGAGGGGTCTGGAGGCGGACAGAGAGATCTGGAGGGGGTCTGGAGGGTGACAGAAGGGTCTGGAGGGGGCAGAGAGGTCTGCAGAGGGCCGAGAGGTCTGCAGAGGGCAGAGAGGTCTGGCGTGGGAGAGAGAGGTCTGTAGAGAACAGAGGGGTTTGACGAGGACAGAGGAGTCAAGAGGGGAACAGCAGAGGCTGGAGTGGGACAGTAGAGTCTGGGGGGGGGATCTGGAGAGGACAGAAGGGTCTGGAGAGGATATAGGAGGCTATAACAGGACAGAGGAGACAGAGGGGTCTGCAAAGAATACAGAGGTCTGGAGAGTGACAGGTGGATTTGGAGGGGTGACAGGTGGATCTGGAGGGAGACAGAGGAAAAAAAGCGGTTTTGGAGAGGACAAAGGAAACAGAGATGTCTGAAGGGGACAAAAAGAGTCTAGAGGGGGACAGAGTACACAAAGGGGTCTTAGGAGGACAGAGGAGTCTGGAAGACGACAGTAGTGGCAGAGGGTCTGGAGAGGACAGATGAGCCTAGAGGAGGAGGACAGAGGAGTCTGAAGGGTGACAGTGTGGTTTGGGAGGACATAAGAGCCAGGAAAGGACAGTGGTGTGCAGGAGGACAGAGGAATCTAGAGGAGTGTGGCTGGATGAGACCTCACGGGATGTACCGGGTTTTGCATTTTCGCAGTTTCTTCTTTAGGTCATGTCGCAGCAGTTGTCGGTGGCTTTCCTTTAATCTGAGCGCCATTATCAGCAGATGCTGGATGTCTCTGTCAGTGATTTCAGGGACCGGTCACAGAGCAGACGGTGACGATGTGGTATCGGCCCCAGGAGAAGGATTCTCTGTGTCCTGAAGTCGTTTCTTCTGTTTCCAGATAAGCCTCAGGCTTTCCAGCTGTTGGATCGCTGCTTGGATCATATAAATTACGCTGAACAAGGGAGAGACAAATGCGATGTGAGCTTTAGCAGAACAAATAAGATGACAATCCAAGGCCTCACCCCACAGCGAGTAGAAAGCACGATCAGGACCACACTCCGGACCCTCTGCCGCTGCTTTCCTTCAGGGAGAAATACAATTTGCAGAATTTAGTTTTATTTCTTTCCAATCAGAGCTCCGATCCAAGGGCCAAAGTATAGGAATGGGACGAGTTGTCTCCAGCCTGTTCTCCTCATACAGACACATCTAATACTATGACGGAGGTTCATCTGCAATGCATTAATCAGCAGCAGATCTTGGAAGCTTTGGGCTTCTTCCATCTGCCCCGGTCTCTCATCACTCCATCAGGTCCAAACAATTCAAAGCGGATTCCAGCAGCGCTAATTTCTGCATCAGGAGGTGAGAGGCGCCATTGGCTTCACATCAATGGCTGCTGGCCAGGTTTTATATATGTTCATTACGTGTTATAAACCTTTATTAGCTGGAACCTGCAAGATGGAGATCAGGATCAGGTCAGGAACTGGAACCAAAGATCTATGTAAAGACCTACTCTACGATGGGGCCAGTGCTCTGGACCAGGAGAATGAGGCAGAACCCAAGACAACCTTGGCTTATAGCCAGATACACAAGGCAAAACTGAATCTAGAAGCAGGCTAGGTCAGAAACATAGACAAGGAAAGATCAAATCCAGGAGCAGGCCTGGTCAGAAGACTCCAGACTAGGAACCAGACACAAGGTGGCTTCAGGCCTAGACTATGGAGCTGGTCTGTCCTGGCACTCAGGCCCTGAAGGACACACCTGGCTGGGTTTAATTAACAGACCTTGAAGATATAAGCAGACACGGATCAGGAGAAAGTGGAGTCCAGACCAGGAAGGCAAATCAGGGTATGGAATCAGAGGACAGCGAACCCTGGGGAGAGATCCCCGAACATGAGGGCTGATTGAGTCACTTATCCTTCTCTCAAGCATCCAAAGGAGTCGAAACGTACAAGAAGCCACATTGTTAATGTCCCCAGGCTGGACTATTCTCGTTCACTAGACCCAGTGGGCACGTGTAATTTATCCCAAACAATAGCTGACAATTGTCCGATGACTCCTGATGAGTGAGCACTAAAACACTGAAGTGCTCGGCACTGGAGACCAGCAGGTCGGACGGGCTCGTCTTGAGCACTGAGCATAATGGAAGTCCATGGGAACCTCAAGCATTTTTCCGGAAGACCCTCCCAGGAAGGTCTGGGGTGCAGGAAAATCACTGAAATGGGAGCAGCACGAGGAAGATGCCTGGAGACATCTCTGACTCCCAGGTCGCTGCTGGGAGCAATGTTGTCTGACTATTACACCACTATTACTGACTGACAACAAAACATATAAAACCAACGAGAAAATGGATTTCACTGGAAAAAATGTTGGGAAACGTTCGTTCCTGTATAAAGACTTGTATATAAGGCAAAACAAAGAAAAACAAACGCCTCCTCTACCCCCCAGGGTACGTGCATACGATCAGTCTGCTCAAGCGTTCACGCAGCTGAATACCGCATGAATACCGCACCTCCGCTCACGTCCATTTTTCCTTGGATTATTTAAATGTCTTTTTGCTTCTTTTTTTGCCGCATGAGTTTTTATCTTAATAAAGTTGGTAGAAAGACATGAAGCAGAAGAAACAAGACGTAGAAAAGTAAAGTTCCCGTCCCCCCTACATATTATACACTTGCACCCTTTAGTGCCTTTCACGTGGTACTAAAAAGTGTTTATCCTGGTTTAACCTAATAAATATATGGAAAAAAGTGGCACGGGTTCCCCCTATTTTTGATAACAAGCGCATGTAACTCAGCAGTTGGAGACAGATATTATCAGGCTGGGGAGGTCCATGGTTATTGGGCCCTTCCCAACCTAAAAATAGCAACCTGCCCCAGAAGTGGCGTATCCATTAGATGATCCGAGTCTGGCGCTTTGCCTGGCTCTTCCTGATTGCCCTGATGCAGTGTGAGACCCGGCAAGGGCTGTGATGACGTAAGTAACTTTACCGCTCGTCACCACTCTCACCGGGTCAAAAAAAACGGCAGCGTGAGTCCCGGAATGCCTCATGAGTGGTGACGTCACTGAGTGACTGACATCACCGCTCATCACAGTCGCCGGCTGTCACAGAGCGCATCCTGACCGGGAGTGACATATGACGTGCCATTCTCAGGACCATGCTTCATAGGTTGTACAACAGAATCAGCGGACATCCTGGGAACACCATGGACTACGTCGGAGCTGGGGGATTATGTTTATTAATAATAAATTGGTGAACGAGGGACAGTATTTTGTCTCTCTCTTTCCTTATGTATTTCAGGTTTTCGTTTGTGGACTACGTCAGTTTTGGGGGACTACTTCGAATCTGCATTTATTTTTGCTTTTTTTTTTAAATTAATTGGTGAACCAATGATAGAGTCGAGGTATGTTTCTTAAAATAAAATATTAAAAAACATATATATATTTTTTTTTAACTTACAGTGTTAGTGTTAGTAATGGGGGGGTGTGACAGCCGCCTCTCCATTACTAACCCCTGGGCTTGATGCCAGCTGTCACTACACAGCTGACATCAACCCCAAAAAATATTATCCAAAAAAAGCACAATATTCAGTTCACCTCTGTTTCTTAGTGCACAACCCCTTAGTCATAACGCATAGGTATGCTAGTACTCCATCTTTAAATATATGTAGGGTGGATCCACCCCTTGTTTCTCATTGGGTCTAATTAAATGTCTTATAAAGACGAGCACAAACAATATATACATATAATACAAATAATAAAGATACACGTATTTGAAAAACATTTCAATTATATAAAATTAAATCAGTACATAAATCTCATGCCTGAAGGGGTTAAATAAAACTAAGGGGTTGTTGACCCTGAAACACGTAAACAAGTTATATGGTATGTGAACTCTATATTGTGATCTTATCCAGATATGCCCAAAAATATTACTGATTTGCATTTGTCACTGCACAAGGTAAATCGGGAAGAGCTGAGCCGAATGCCAAAATTGTAGCATCTAATGAATGCGCCACTTCTGGGCCGGCTGTGGGCTGCTTTTTTTAGGCTGGGAAAGGCCCAATAACTATTGACATTCCCAGCCTGATAATCTCAGCCCCCCCCGCTGCCTGCTTTACCTTTGCTGGTAATCAAAAGTCATAAATGATTTATTTATTAAGTTAAAAAGAAGGCTAAAAACACCCTTTAGTGCCACATTACCTTCAACCAACCTTATTGAGATAAAAATGCATATGTCAAAAATGTGGCATAAACTCATCAAAAAACACGTGACGCCCTGATCAAACACTGATCACGTGCACGTAGGCAATAAACCCTGTCTATATGATTCTACTCCAAAACTATCCCTTCTGCACCAGCTATCCCTACAGCGGTGTACAATTACTTCACTAACAATTAAACCCTGCCTAGATGCCTGCTCTCATCTAATCTCTCCCTCCTAGAACAACTCTCCCTGATCTGCTTCCAGAGGACAATGTGCCGCGCATCGCACCCCTGGATCTCATATAAGACTCAATACGGCTGGCCAATCACAGTAATGCCAGTAGCCAACATGGCAACGGTATTACTGTGTTTGGCAGGCAATCTTCGCATGTTGATTGGCTGTCTAACATCCGCAAAACATGCAGTGCGGGGTCTCTAGCATGGTGCTCAAGCACCTACGATACACGATTGAGTGCCGAGCATCACTACTGATGACATCACAGAGTCTGAATGATGATGCAATCTGAGTTTCCTCTTACTGGCCATTTTGTGAAGGACGATGAACCCTCCCGAGCCGTTGGTTTTTCACTTCTAAATGTATTCAGTTGATACTTTGTTGTTGAAATGAATTGACTGTTTATGTCGCTCCTTAGAGGAAGCGCGTGAGATTATGGCTAAATGTCAGCAATAATTAAGAAATATAGCTCTGCATTTTCTAAGAGGAAAAATATAATAACTCCCAAGGGATAATCTTCGAATTGAAAAGTGATGTCCTTGTGCGCTGAGGGCCAATCCTGAATTGATTGTGCTCTTTTAGTATATTTTTATGTGTGTTTGACTTGAGGTGCTCATTCTGTGCCTGATTCATTTAGAATATATCTGTTTAATGTCGGCGCGTTGTATGTCATTGCAAAGTGAGACTTTGGATTGTTCACCTAAAACAAATTGCATGGATACAGAGACGCAATCTAATCTGCCCTACTTCCCCGAATAGCCAGAAAATGCTCCCAAACACAAGGCGTTCTGTATTAATATAAGAGGATAAATGAGCCGCCCGGGCATCAGACGGAGCAGATCCAGGAGGAGCATCAGGCCAGGCGGCCATTGTTCAGCAGCGACGTTGTGAACAGCAGCGGAGCCACAGACAAGATCGGGTGCTGGGTGGGCTTATCACATCACTAGTGGCTACTTGGTGTAATCATCGAGGGGCACGTTGGTTGGTCACTGGACTAACAAGTTTATTTACTAATCACTAGACAATTGGTTGATTAATAGAAAAAACAACGGGTTGGTCTCTAGACTGGTTGATTGCTGTTGGGTTTTGAGTTGTTACTTTTGGTTGTTGGGTTGTTTGTTTACTCCTCAGTCGGTCAATTAGTTAATTGACACATCTCAGGGCCGGGCTATCAGACAGAAGTTATTACACGTGGCCTACACAAGACGGACATCATTGCTTTATGAGCACAAGCAGAAGGCTGGGGTTTTTGGGTTTTTTTTGTTTATTAGCGATTGGATGATTTGTTTTTTTGGTTAATTGGTGGTTGTATTTTTGGTTTATTAAAGGCTAGCTGTTGGTAAAGGCCCAGTCACACTAAACAACTTACCAGTGATCCCAACAACGATACAACCTGATAGGGATCGCTGGTAAGTTGCAAGGTAGTCGCTGGTGAGATGTCACACTGCGACACTCCAGCGATCCCACCAGCAACCTGACCTGGCAGGGATCGCTGGAGCGTCGCTACACGTGGAAGCATGCTGCGCTTGGTAACTAAGGTAAATATCGGGTAACCAACCAGATATTTACCTTGGTTACCAGCGCACACCGCTTAGCAGTGGCTGCCTGCACTCCTAGCCACAGTACACATCGGGTTAATTACCCGATGTGTACTCTGCTACGTGTGCAGGCAGCAGGAGCCGGCTTCTGTGGACGCTGGTAGCCACGGTAAACATCGGGTAACCAAGAAGCCCTTCCCTTGGTTACCCGATATTTACCTTCGTTACCAGCGTCCGCTGCTCTCACACTGCCAGTGCCGGCTCCCTGATCCCTGCACTCCTAGCCACAGTACACATCGGGTTAATTACCCGATGTGTATTCCAGCTATGTGTGCAGGGAGCAGGAGCCGGCACTGGCAGCGTGAGAGCGGCGGACGCTGGTAATGAAGGTAAATATCGGGTAACCAAGGACAGGGCTTCTTGGTTACCCGATATTTACATTGGTTACCAGCGTCCGCTGCTCTCACACTGCCAGTGCCGGCTCCCTGATCCCTGCACTCCTAGCCACAGTACACATCGGGTTAATTACCCGATGTGTATTCCAGCTATGTGTGCAGGGAGCAGGAGCCGGCACTGGCAGCGTGAGAGCGGCGGACGCTGGTAATGAAGGTAAATATCGGGTAACCAAGGACAGGGCTTCTTGGTTACCCGATATTTACATTGGTTACCAGCGTCCGCTGAAGCCGGCTCCTGCATATTCAGTTGTTGCTCTGTCACGGTCACACACAGCGATGTGCGCTTCACAGCGGGAGAGCAACAACTAAAAAATGGTCCAGGACATTCAGCAACAACCAGCGACCTCACAGCAGAGGCCAGGACATTCAGCAACAACCAGCGACCTCACAGCAGGGGCCAGGACATTCAGCAACAACCGGCGACCTCACAGCAGGGGCCAGGACATTCAGCAACAACCAGCGACCTCACAGCAGGGGCCAGGACATTCACCAACAACCAGCGACCTCACAGCAGAGGCCAGGACATTCAGCAACAACCAGCGACCTCACAGCAGGGGCCAGGACATTCAGCAACAACCGGCGACCTCACAGCAGGGGCCAGGACATTCAGCAACAACCAGCGACCTCACAGCAGGGGACAGGACATTCAGCAACAACCGGCGACCTCACAGCAGGGGCCAGGACATTCAGCAACAACCGGCGACCTCACAGCAGGGGCCAGGACATTCAGCAACAACCAGCGACCTCACAGCAGAGGCCAGGACATTCAGCAACAACCAGCGACCTCACAGCAGGGGCCAGGACATTCAGCAACAACCAGCGACCTCACAGCAGGGGCCAGGACATTCAGCAACAACCAGCGACCTCACAGCAGGGGCCAGGACATTCAGCAACAACCAGCGACCTCACAGCAGGGGCCAGGACATTCAGCAACAACCAGCGACCTCACAGCAGGGGCCAGGACATTCAGCAACAACCGGCGACCTCACAGCAGGGGCCAGGACATTCAGCAACAACCAGCGACCTCACAGCAGAGGCCAGGACATTCAGCAACAACCAGCGACCTCACAGCAGGGGCCAGGACATTCAGCAACAACCAGCGACCTCACAGCAGGGGCCAGGACATTCAGCAACAACCAGCGACCTCACAGCAGGGGCCAGGACATTCAGCAACAACCGGCGACCTCACAGCAGGGGCCAGGACATTCAGCAACAACCAGCGACCTCACAGCAGGGGACAGGACATTCAGCAACAACCGGCGACCTCACAGCAGGGGCCAGGACATTCAGCAACAACCAGCGACCTCACAGCAGAGGCCAGGACATTCAGCAACAACCAGCGACCTCACAGCAGGGGCCAGGACATTCAGCAACAACCAGCGACCTCACAGCAGGGGCCAGGACATTCAGCAACAACCAGCGACCTCACAGCAGGGGCCAGGACATTCAGCAACAACCAGCGACCTCACAGCAGGGGCCAGGACATTCAGCAACAACCAGCGACCTCACAGCAGGGGCCAGGACATTCAGCAACAACCAGCGACCTCACAGCAGGGGCCAGGACATTCAGCAACAACCAGCGACCTCACAGCAGGGGCCAGGACATTCAGCAACAACCAGCGACCTCACAGCAGGGGCCAGGACATTCAGCAACAACCAGCGACCTCACAGCAGGGGCCAGGACATTCAGCAACAACCGGTGACCTCACAGCAGGGGCCAGGACATTCAGCAACAACCAGCGACCTCACAGCAGGGGCCAGGACATTCAGCAACAACCAGCGACCTCACAGCAGGGGCCGGGACATTCAGCAACAACCGGCGACCTCACAGCAGAGGCCAGGACATTCAGCAACAACCAGCGACCTCACAGCAGGGGCCAGGACATTCAGCAACAACCAGCGACCTCACAGCAGGGGCCAGGACATTCAGCAACAACCAGCGACCTCACAGCAGGGGCCAGGACATTCAGCAACAACCAGCGACCTCACAGCAGGGGCCAGGACATTCAGCAACAACCAGCGACCTCACAGCAGGGGCCAGGGTGTTGCTGGATGTCACACACAGCAAAATCGCTAGCAAGTCGTGCCTCAGCAGCGATGTCGTTAGCGATGTTGATTAGTGTGACGGTACCTTAAGTTTTTGGGGTTTTTTTTGCCTTATTAGAGGTTTTGTTGGATGCTTTTTTTTGTTTATCAGTGGCTTGTTAGTTTTTTTGTTTATTTGTGGTTTGCTGGTAATGTTTTGGATTTATCAGTGGTTCTTTTTTTTTTTTATAAGTGGTCAGTAGGATTTTGTTATTAGTGGTTTGTTGGATGTTTTTACGGTTTATTACTGGTTTGGTGTTTTTTTTTATTAGTGGTTGGTATGATGATGATTTTTGCTTATTAGTGGGGGTTTTATGGTTTATCAGTGGTTGGTTGTTTTTTTTTGTATATTATTGGTTGGTAACATTTTTTTGTTTATTAGTGGTTGGTTGCTTTTTTTGGTGGTTGGTTGTTTTTTTTATTAGTGGTTGTTTTTTTTTTTATCAGTGGTTGGTTGTTTTTTTTGGTGGTTGTTTTTCTTTGTTTATTACTGGTTGTTGTTTTTCTTGTTTATCAGAGGTTGGTTGTTTTGTTTTGTTTATCATGGATGTTTGTTTTTCTTTGTTTATTACTAGTTGGGTGTTTTTTTTTTGTTTATCATGATTGGTTGTTTTTTTTGGTGGTTGTTTTTCTTTGTTTATTACTGGTTGTTTTTTTTCTGTTTATCATGGTTGGTTGTTTTTTTGGTGGTTGTTTTTCTTTGTTTATTATATATTGGTTGTGTGTTTTTTTGTTTATCATGGTTGGTTGTTTTTTTTGGTGGTTGTTTTTCTTTGTTTATTATATATTGGTTGGGTGTTTTTTTTTCTGTTTATCATGGTTGGTTGTTTTTTTTGGTGGTTGTTTTTCTTTGTTTATTATATATTGGTTGTGTGTTTTTTTGTTTATCATGGTTGGTTGTTTTTTTTGGTGGTTGTTTTTCTTTGTTTATTATATATTGGTTGGGTGTTTTTTTTTCTGTTTATCATGGTTGGTTTTTTTTTTTGTGGTTGTTTTTCTTTGTTTATTACTGGTTGGGTGTTTTTTGTTTATCATGGTTGGTTGTTTTTTTTGGTGGTTCTTTTTCTTTATTATATATTGGTTGTGTGTTTTTTTGTTTATCATGGTTGGTTGGTTTTTTGGTGGTTCTTTTTCTTTGTTTATTATATATTGGTTGTGTGTTTTTTTGTTGATCACGGTTCGTTGTTTTTTTGGTGGTTCTTTTTCTTTGTTTATTATATATTGGTTGTGTGTTTTTTTTGTTTATCATGGTTGGTTGGTTTTTTGGTGGTTCTTTTTCTTTGTTTATTATATATTGGTTGGGTGTTTTTTTTGTTGATCATGGTTGGTTGTTTTTTTGTGGTTGTTTTTCTTTGTTTATTATACTGTATATTGGTTGGGTGTTTTTTTGTTGATCACGGTTGGTTGTTTTTTTGGTTGTTCTTTTTCTTTGTTTATTATATATTGGTTGTGTGTTTTTTTGTTGATCATGGTTGGTTGTTTTTTTGTGGTTGTTTTTCTTTGTTTATTATACTGTATATTGGTTGGGTGTTTTTTTGTTGATCACGGTTGGTTGTTGTTTTGGTGGTTCTTTTTCTTTGTTTATTATATATTGGTTGGGTGTTTTTTTGTTGATCATGGTTGGTTGGTTTTTTGGTGGTTCTTTTTCTTTGTTTATTATATATTGGTTGGGTGTTTTTTTGTTGATCACGGTTGGTTGTTGTTTTGGTGGTTGTTTTTCTTTGTTTATTATATATTGGTTGCGTGTTTTTTTGTTGATCATGGTTGGTTGGTTTGTCAGTGGATCAGTTCGTTCACTGATGACTTCTTTTCAGATACTATGTGTACTTTTTCCTCTTTGCTTGTTCAGCTCCAAATCAAAGAGCCATAATTTCTCCAATCAGATTTATAAGGTGAAGCTTTTGGGCTTCTGGTCACAATCTGTCCGGGAAGAGGGGCAGGGAGCGGGCATGTAACGAATGGAGGGGGGCGTGAGGGGAAACAATTTGTGACATTGTGTTTCAGATGCTGGAATATTTGTTTGTCTGAACACCTGACACGACACGTTTCCGAGTCTACGTATATGATTGGTGCTTTTCTTTGGGCCCAGTCAGGCCCCGGGGTCCATGTGCCACAGCTGCCTCGGCACCTCCTGCTTAGAAGGTGAAGAATCCAAGTAATGATGTTATAAAATCCTGATGGCTCGGTCTGATCTCAGCTTTTCTTTTTGGAAATAGTATTTTAGTACAAATGTAAGCCCCTTTATTCCATTATCGGGATTTTCTCCTCGGCCAGTTGGTGGCGCTGTTCTATTTCTCACATTCCCCCAGAACAATACAATAGCTACATGTGAAATAAATGCCGAATCCTGGAAATTTATAGAAAAGACTGAAGTAAAAGTGAAGGTTGTTTGTATATAGGGCAGATGATCGCTTGCAGTGCTCCCCAGATTAGCGGACACCCTTTATTAACTATCCCTCTATAATCAGTGTAATATTGTCGGCTCGTTAGTGGGAGGGTGACCTGCAGCGTTAGTGGATTATATTAACATTAATGAAGAATTACCAGCCCAGAGCCGTGAACCGGCGAGCAGGGAACATTTCACTGAAGGGAACAGAAATGAATACAACGCGCTGCGCTCAATACGTAAAGAGCGGCACAAAACTGCGCCCGGGCCGACGCCACCAGCACCAAGAGGAAACAATTACACAGTTGTATTTATAGCCACAATGTGGAGGGGAAATAAAACTCTGTATAAACTTCAAGACTTTAAACGGAACCTGTTACATCTGATAATGCTATGAACCTGCAGACACGGGGTTAATCTGCAGGGTAATATCATTATGAAGGTGCCGGCTGCAGACCATGCACACTGCTGGGAGAAGTCATGTATCAGGACAGATTAGAGCTCACAGAGGATTGTCCAGACCATGCACACCGCTGGGAGAAGTCATGTATCAGGACAGATTAGAGCTCACAGAGGATTGTCCAGACCATGCACACTGCTGGGAGAAGTCATGTATCAGGACAGATTAGAGCTCACAGAGGATTGTCCAGGCCATGCACACTGCTGGGAGAAGTCATGTATCAGGACAGATTAGAGCTCACAGAGGATTGTCCAGACCATGCACACCGCTGGGAGAAGTCATGTATCAGGACAGATTAGAGCTCACAGAGGATTGTCCAGACCATGCACACCGCTGGGAGAAGTCATGTATCAGGACAGATTAGAGCTCACAGAGGATTGTCCAGACCATGCACACCGCTGGGAGGAGTCGTGTATCAGGAAAGGACAGATTAGAGCTCACAGAGGATTGTCCAGACCATGCACACCGCTGGGAGAAGTCGTGTATCAGGACAGATTAGAGCTCACAGAGGATTGTCCAGACCATGCACACCGCTGGGAGAAGTCGTGTATCAGGACAGGACAGATTAGAGCTAATAGAGGATTGTCCAGACCATACACACTGCTGGGAGAAGTCGTGTATCAGGACAGGACAGATTAGAGCTCACAGAGGATTGTCCACACCATGCAGACTGCTGGGAGACGTCGTGTATCAGGACAGGAGAGGTTAGAGCTCACAGAGGATTGTCCAGACAATGCACACCGCTGGGAGAAGTCGTGTATCAGGACAGGAGAGGTTAGAGCTCACAGAGGATTGTCCAGCCCATGCACACCGCTGGGAGAAGTCGTGTATCAGGACAGGACAGATTAGAGCTCACAGAGGATTGTCCAGACCATGTACACCGCTGGGAGAAGTTGTGTATCAGGACAGGACAGATTAGACCTCACAGAGGATTGTCCAGACCATGCTCTCCGCTGGGAGAAGTCGTGTATCAGGACAGGACAGATTAGAGCTAATAGAGGATTGTCCAGACCATGCACACTGCTGGGAGAAGTCGTGTATCAGGACAGATTAGAGCTCACAGAGGATTGTCCAGACCATGCACACCGCTGGGAGAAGTCATGTATCAGGACAGGACAGATTAGAGCTCATAGAGGATTGTCTAGACCATGCACACCGCTGGGAGAAGTCGTGTATCAGGACAGGACAGATTAGAGCTAATAGAGGATTGTCTAGACCATGCACACCGCTGGGAGAAGTCGTGTATCAGGACAGGACAGATTAGAGCTCACAGAGGATTGTCCAGACCATGCACACCGCTGGGAGAAGTTGTGTATCAGGACAGGAGAGATTAGAGCTCACAGAGGATTGTCCAGACCATGCACACCGCTGGGAGAAGTCATGTATCAGGACAGGACAGATTAGAGCTCACAGAGGATTGTCCAGACCATACACACCACTGGGAGAAGTCGTGTACCAGGACAGGAGAGATTAGAGCTCACAGAGGATTGTCCAGACCATGCACACTGCTGGGAGAAGTCGTGTATCAGGACAGGAGAGATTAGAGCTCACAGAGGATTGTCCAGACCATGCACACTGCTGGGAGAAGTCGTGTATCAGGACAGATTTCCAGGTTTGGAATTTCAATAAGAATGTTTCCTTCCACTGACAGCAAGCAGAGATAATGGTGATGAAGACAAGCAGGATATCTATCAGAAAACTGCAGTTCTTTTCAGTCTGCGGTGATGGCGTTTTTCCCACTGGCGCTGGTCCTGTAAGTGAGCGGACTGCGTGCGGCGAGGAGCAATGGCTGCGATTCTGCTGCTCCAGGGCTGGAGAACTTGTGCTGATGAGAAAGAATTAATGGCTGCTATAATAAGAGCGGTTAATAAAATGATTGAGGCGTCTCCTTCCCCGACGTCAATATTTAGACAATGACAAAGCGTCAGGTGATGAATGTGCAAAATGTTTCTACAGAAGAATTAGCAGCTGAAGATGGAAGGCACGCAGCGCCGCTGATTACGGCGGGAGCGGCGGATGAGCGCAGGAGGCGCGGCCCCTCCACGACAGAGCCTACGATGTCTGCGCCAATTAAATCTGCTCCAATTTGCGTCATTAGTGCCCGATAATTCTTCACCAACTCTTCTGGGTTTGGACTCGTTAATGTCCCAAATTTACAATCAATGGGAAAAAAAAAAATCACTGAAGTCGCCACAAAATGCAAACGTTGTCAGTTTTTGTTGCAGACGGCTGGACGGTTTACTGCAGCGGCTCTGTAGGATGTATATTATAAGTGCCGGGGTCCTGCATCCACCTAACAGAAGTTATAGAGCTGCAGTGCCCTGCCTGGACCTTCCTCCCGATGACATCACCAGCAGCTCAATGCTGAGGGCGTGGCCATAGCTGACAGGGTGGGGGAGGGGGCTCTCTGTATATAACCAGCTGCACCAAATATGGAGGGGCGGAGCTGGAAATGGGTGGGCACAGCCAATGAATGACCAATACTAAATACAGAGGGCGGGCAGGGCAGCAGAAGATGCCCACCACAGCCATCCGCCCACGCAGGATTACTTTCTGCAAAATATAGCTACTGACTGCACGATATCCCACCTCTACAATAGTGACCTGCAGAGCTGTGTGCTCACTGTATGGCGGCATTATACAGCACTGTTAGGGCTAACCTGGTGAGGTGGATCCACCGAGCTGCAGGTGGAGTGTACACACGGACGGAGGCCATACTGGACAGCAAGCAAGCAGGACACACGGAAATCCATACAGCTGGCAGTGTAGACAAACACTGGAGCGCAGGTGAAGGGCGACACCGCATCTCTAATCCAGAATGTGACTGCAGGTGGCAGAAACTGCGAGATTGCAAAGATAGATGCAGCGTAATGTGAACTGTCTCTAAAAAACAGTTCGTAATGCTTCCAACAGTCAATGGGTCAACCAGCAGGTCTGAGCTGCAGTAGATGGAAATTGTAGAAATTACAGGAATTTGCAGAGATGATTACGGCTGAAGAAATGTGATAGTGACAAACTCCAAACAGACATCAACTAGACTCTACTCTGAACACTCAGACGAGCAGGAGAGTCAAACGCAAAACACGTCTGATGATGACGTCAGTGAGAAACGCAGAGCGAAGGGCAGCGGGCATAGAGGAAGGCAGCGGAGCCTGGGGCAGCGGGCATAGAGGAAGGCAGCGGAGCCTGGGGCGGCGGGCATAGAGGAAGACAGCGGAGCCTGGGGTGGCGGACACAGAGGAAGGCAGCAGAGCCTGGGGCGGCGGACATAGAGGAAGGCAGCGGAGCCTGGGGCAGCGGACACAGAGGAAGGCAGCAGAGCCTGGGGCGGCGGGCATAGAGGAAGGCAGCGGAGCCTGGGGCGGCGTGCATAGAGGAAGGCAGCGGAGCCTGGGGCGGCGGGCATAGAGGAAGACAGCGGAGCCTGGGGTGGCGGACACAGAGGAAGGCAGCAGAGCCTGGGGCGGCGGACATAGAGGAAGGCAGCGGAGCCTGGGGCGGCGGACACAGAGGAAGGCAGCAGAGCCTGGGGCGGCGGACATAGAGGAAGGCAGCGGAGCCTGGGGCGGCGGACACAGAGGAAGGCAGCAGAGCCTGGGGCGGCGGACATAGAGGAAGGCAGCGGAGCCTGGGGCGGCGTGCATAGAGGAAGGCAGCGGAGCCTGGGGCGGCGGCCATAGAGGAAGGCAGCGGAGCCTGGGGCGGCGGGCATAGAGGAAGGCAGCGGAGCCTGGGGCGGCGGGCATAGAGGAAGGCAGCGGAGCCTGGGGCGGCGGGCATAGAGAAAGGCAGCGGAGCCTGGGGCGGCGGGCATAGAGGAAGGCAGCGGAGCCTGGGGCGGCGGGCATAGAGGAAGGCAGCGGAGCCTGGGGCAGCGGGCATAGAGGAAGGCAGCGGAGCCTGGGGCGGCGGGCATAGAGAAAGGCAGCGGAGCCTGGGGCGGCGGGCATAGAGGAAGGCAGCGGAGCCTGGGGCGGCGGGCATAGAGTAAGGCAGCGGAGCCTGGGGCGGCGGGCATAGAGGAAGGCAGCGGAGCCTGGGGCGGCGGGCATAGAGGAAGGCAGCGGAGCCTGGAGTCCACACAGATGCACTACAGGTACCTTCCCACAGTCACCGTGTAACCACACCACAAATATGTTGGGAAAAGGAAAGTGCCACCTTCACTACGAGCTCCACCCACATTGGAGTAAAGCCCTGGCAGATTTTGGGGACATCCCGCTGCATCTGGCTCCTTGTAAGAAATGGTGATTAACTCCCCCATAAATATTAGATAATGGCGGGTTCATCTGACAGTCTAATGTGCATGGCCGGCATTAGGGACCAGAAAACTTGACAGCTGCCCAGGGCCCCCACCTGAGGGGCCCCAAGCATTTCACTGGTCAGCACAAAAAAAATCATCAGCAAAGGTAATATGTCCGTTGTATGGAGTTGGTGTGCTGATTCCAAAAATCTGCTTAGTTTTGCTCTATCACATAAAGTATCTGAGATAGAAGTGTTTTTGTTATTACGTTATATCTGCATATTCAGTGTATGCCGGGCCCCTCGTGCGATAGGCCGGGCCCCTCGTGCGATATGCCGGGCCCCTCGTGCGATATGCCGGGCCCCTCGTGCGATATGCCGGTCCCCTCGTGCGATAGGTCGGGACCCTCGTGTGATATGCCGGGCCCCTCGTGCGATATGCCGGTCCCCTCGTGCGATATGCCGGTCCCCTCGTGCGATATGCCGGTCCCCTCGTGCGATAGGTCGGGACCCTCGTGTGATATGCCGGTCCCCTCGTGCGATATGCCGGGCCCCTCGTGCGATATGCCGGGCCCCTCGTGTGATATGCTCCAGTTCCGATGGTCTTGGTGACTGGCTGAATATGAGGAAAGTGGCTATGGCATTTGCTGTTCCCATTATTTGGAGAGAACCCAGAAATCATAGTGATGACGGCTACTTTTGTTTTGTGAAACTGAAGGGCTTTTCTACAAAGAACAAACATAAGATTAATTACCCTGAACTTGACTCTGGGATTAGGCCGGTTCCACATGATGGGACCTCGCCAGTTCCTGTACCACCATTGTCTGGATTGGATGAAAATGAAGTAGAATATGAAGACTATGGAGCTGAAGCTGCTGGTGAAGACATGGAGACCTCAAGTCACGATGAGTCTGTACCTGATGGAGCAGCCAGAACGCTTTATTCAACATGAATTACATGATCTCATCAGAGACCTTTTATTGTCAGAAGATAAAGCGGAACTTCTTGCATCTAGGCTGAAACAGGAATCTTCTTCATGATGATGTCAAAGTGTGTTATTACCGAAACAGAAGTAACACATTAATACAATTGTTCACAGTTGATGGAGCAATGGTGCACTGTAACACTGTGAATGGCCTCTTTGAAGAACTGAAACCTGAGTATTTTGTTGCTGATTGGAAATTGTTTATTGACTCATCCCAGAGAAGTGTGAAAGCCGTGTTACTTCACAATGGAAATATGAAGCCATCAATCCCTATTGCTCACTCATGTCATCTAAAGGAAAGTGATAGAAATCTACAATATAAGCATCATCAATGGAATATCTGTGGAGATGTGACAGTGATTGGTCTGCTAATGGAATGCAAGGAGGTTTCACATATATTGCTGCTTCTTGTGTTTATGGGACAGTAGGAATCCAGTAGAGCATTGTGTCCCTCGCGATCGGGGACAGAGACACATCTAGGCTCCAGGTACAGACGATGTTCAGCACAATCCTTTAGTTTTTTCCTCCACTACATAGAAAGTTGGGATTGATTAAAAACTTTGTAAAAGCCAAAGACAAAGTCACAAGGGTCCAGCACATGTCACCGAAATTCTCCAGCATTTCACCAGCAAAACTGAAGGACGGGGGATTTATGGTCCTCAGATCAGAGAGATGAGAGATGATGTGTCTGAAGGAATCGAAATGTTACATGAAAGTTATATTTATATTTTTGTGGTCACGCACCTGTTACATTGATTGTCGTCTATTTTTTGTTTACTTTGTTCTGTGTGCTTTCATTTTTCACATGTGACGTCCCCTCCAGTGGATCCCATAGCACCAGATCCTTTAGTTATTTTATTGGCTTTGATTTCTCCTTATTACTGGTTTTGTTTTACCTATTCGGTACCGTCATCCCTCTATGAGAGATGATATTGGGTTTCTGTGGTAGACCTCCTTTTGAGTAAATATCCATATTTATTGAGGACATGCCATATGGTGACGTTTCCCCTGTAAATTGCGGTGATGACACTAGATCTCCACGTATTCTCCTCCTCTAGCGTCTTCCCTGAATGCAGACACTTCTCCTGTGTTAAGTTGATATTTTTTGTTAAAGCAGATTTAATCACGGGTTTTTGATGCCGTTTCTCCTGAAATCTTTTTTAAGGACTGCTGATATAATCCTGAGTGGCCTGCAGATCCTCCTGATGCCACAGAACCCAATCATTGGACCTTTTCTGATCCACTTGGGATAATGTGCACTTCTGAAATCCAAGTAGCGTTTTCTGTCTCCTTTTTTTGTGCATTTGTTCATTAACAAGATACAATTCTACAGTCATGGCCAAACGTTTTGAGAATGCTACAAATATTAATTTTTACAAAGTCTTCTGCTTCAGTGTTTCTAATGGCAATTTGCATATACTCCAGAATGTCATAAAGAGTGATCAGCTTAACAGCAATTACCTGCAAAGTCAATATTGGTAAGAAAATTAACTTTAACCCCCAAAACACATTTCAACATCATTGCATTCCTGCCTTAAAAGGAGCAGCTTACATTGTATTAGTGATTATTCCATTAACACAGGTGTGGGTGTTGATAAGGAAAGGGCTGGCGATCAATCAGTCATGATTAAGTAAGAATGACACCACTGGACACTTTAAAAGGAGGCTGGTGCTTGGTATCATTGTTTCTCTTCAGTTAACCATGGTTATCTCTAAAGAAACACGTGCAGCCATCATTGCTCTGCACAAAAATGGCCTAACAGGGAAGAGTATCGCAGCTACAAAGATTGCACCTCAGTCAACAATCTATCGCATCATCAAGAACTTCAAGAAGAGAGCTTCCATTGTTGCCAAAAAGGCTCCAGGACGCCCAAGAAGGACCAGCAAACGCCAGGACCGTATCTGAAAACTGTTTCAGCTGCGGGATGGGACTAGCAGCAGTGGCGAGCTAGCGCAGCAATGGCAGCAGGCTGGTGTGAGGGCTTCTGCACGCACTGTGAGGCGGAGACTGCTTGAGCAAGGCCTGGTTTCAAGGAGGGCAGCAAAGAAGCCACTTCTCTCCAGAAAAAACATCAGGGACCGACTGATATTTTGCAAAAGGTACAGAGGGAGTGGACTGCTGAGGACTGGGGGAAAGTCATTTTCTCAGATGAATCCCCTTTTGGATTGTTTGGGACATCTGGAAAACAGCTTATTAGGAGAAGAAGAGGTGAGGGCTACCACCAGTCTTGTCTCATGCCAACTGTTAAGCATCCGGAAACCATTCATGTGTGGGGTTGCTTCTCAGCCCAGGGAATCGCCCCACTCACAGTCTTGCCTAAAAACACAGCCATGAATAAAGAATGGCACCAGAATGTCCTCCAAGAGCAGCTTCTTCCAACTGTCCAAGAGCAGTTTGGCGCCCAACAATGCCTTTTCCAGCATGATGGAGCACCTTGCCATAAAGCAAAGGGGATCACTAAATGGCTCATGGAACAAAACATACAGATTTTGGGACCATGGCCTGGAAACTCCCCAGATCTTAATCCCATTGAGAACTTGTGGGCAATCATCAAGAGACGGGTGGACAAACAAAAACCAACAAATTCTGGAAAAATGCAAGCATTGCTTATGCAAGAATGGACAGCGATCAGTCAGGATTTGCTCCAGAAGATGATTGAGAGCATGCCAGGGAGAATTGCAGAGGTCCTGAAGAAGAAGGGGCAACACTGCAAATATTCACTTGCTGCATTAACTCATTCTAACTGTCAATAGAACCTTCTGGTCTCATAATATGATTGCAATTATATTTCTGTATGTGATGTAAACATCAGACAAACACAATTAAACACCAGAGGGAACAGATCATGGGAAAATAGCATTGTGGTGTCATTCTCAAAACTTTTGGCCATGACTGTAGATGGAGAAATCTGATTTTGGCTGGATCTATAGTGGCCGTGGATATGATTTTGGCTAGATCTATAGTGGCCGTGAATCCGATTTTGGTTGGATCTATAGTGGCCGTAGATCTGATTTTGGTTGGATCTATAGTGGCCGTGAATCTGATTTTGGCTGGATCTATAGTGGCCGTGGATCTGATTTTGGTTGGATCTATATTAGCCGTGGATCTGATTTTGGTTGGATCTATAGTGGCCGTAGATCTGATTTTGGTTGGATCTATAGTGGCCGTGGATCTGATTTTGGCTGGATCTATAGTGGCCGTGAATCTGATTTTGGCTGGATCTATAGTGGCCGTGGATCTGATTTTGGTTGGATCTATAGTGGCCGTAGATCTGATTTTGGTTGGATCTATAGTGGCCGTAGATCTGATTTTGGTTGGATCTATAGTGGCCGTGAATCTGATTTTGGCTGGATCTATAGTGGCCGTGGATCTGATTTTGGTTGGATCTATAGTAGCCGTGGATCTGATTTTGGTTGGATCTATAGTTGCCGTAGATCTGATTTTGGTTGGATCTATAGTGGCCGTGGATCTGATTTTGGCTGGATCTATAGTGGCCGTGGATCTGATTTTGGTTGGATCTATAGTGGCCGTGGATCTGATTTTGGTTGGATCTATAGTGGCCGTAGATCCGATTTTGGTTGGATCTATAGTGGCCGTAGATCTGATTTTGGTTGGATCTATAGTGGCCGTAGATCTGATTTTGGTTGGATCTATAGTGGCCGTAGATCTGATTTTGGCTGGATCTATAGTGGCTGTGGATCTGATTTTAGCTGGATCTATATGGCTATGGATCTGATTTTGGCTGGATCTATAGTGGCCGTGAATCTGATTTTGGTTGGATCTATAGTGGCCGTGAATCTGATTTTGGCTGGATCTATAGTGGCCGTGAATCTGATTTTGGCTGGATCTATAGTGGCCGTGAATCTGATTTTGGTTGGATCTATAGTGGCCGTGAATCTGATTTTGGTTGGATCTATAGTGGCCGTGAATCTGATTTTGGCTGGATCTATAGTGGCCGTGAATCTGATTTTGGTTGGATCTATAGTGGCTGTGGATCTGATTTTAGCTGGATCTATATGGCTATGGATCTGATTTTGGCTGGATCTATAGTGGCCGTGGATCTGATTTTGGCTGGATCTATAGTGGCCGTGGATCTGATTTTGGCTGGATCTATAGTGGCCGTGGATCTGATTTTGGCTGGATCTATAGTGGCCATGAATCTGATTTTGGCTGGATCTATAGTGGCCGTGAATCTGATTTTGGCTGGATCTATAGTGGCCGTGAATCTGATTTTGGTTGGATCTATAGTGGCCGTGAATCTGATTTTGGCTGGATCTATAGTGGCCGTGAATCTGATTTTGGCTGGATCTATAGTGGCCGTGGATCTGATTTTGGCTGGATCTATAGTGGCTATGGATCTGATTTTGGCTGGATCTATAGTGGCCGTGAATCTGATTTGACTGGATCTATAATGGCCGTGAATCTGATTTTGACTAGATCTATAGTGGCCGTGAATCTAATTTTGGTTGGATCTATAGTGGCCGTAGATCTGATTTTGGTTGGATCTATAGTGGCCGTGGATCTGATTTTGGCTGGATCTATAGTGGCCGTGAATCTGATTTTGGCTGGATCTATAGTGGCCGTGGATCTGATTTTGGTTGGATCTATAGTGGCCGTAGATCTGATTTTGGTTGGATCTATAGTGGCCGTAGGTCTGATTTTGGTTGGATCTATAGTGGCCGTGAATCTGATTTTGGCTGGATCTATAGTGGCCGTGGATCTGATTTTGGTTGGATCTATAGTAGCCGTGGATCTGATTTTGGTTGGATCTATAGTGGCCATAGATCTGATTTTGGTTGGATCTATAGTGGCCGTGGATCTGATTTTGGCTGGATCTATAGTGGCCGTGAATCTGATTTTGGCTGGATCTATAGTGGCCGTGGATCTGATTTTGGTTGGATCTATAGTGGCCGTGGATCTGATTTTGGTTGGATCTATAGTGGCCGTAGATCTGATTTTGGTTGGATCTATAGTGGCCGTAGATCTGATTTTGGTTGGATCTATAGTGGCCGTAGATCTGATTTTGGTTGGATCTATAGTGGCCGTAGATCTGATTTTGGCTGGATCTATAGTGGCTGTGGATCTGATTTTAGCTGGATCTATATGGCTATGGATCTGATTTTGGCTGGATCTATAGTGGCCGTGGATCTGATTTTGGCTGGATCTATAGTGGCCGTGGATCTGATTTTGGCTGGATCTATAGTGGCCATGAATCTGATTTTGGCTGGATCTATAGTGGCCGTGAATCTGATTTTGGCAGGATCTATAGTGGCCGTAAATCTGATTTTGGCTGGATCTATAGTGGCCGTGAATCTGATTTTGGCTGGATCTATAGTGGCTGTGGATCTGATTTTGGCTGGATCTATAGTGGCCGTGGATCTGATTTTGGCTGGATCTATAGTGGCCATGAATCTGATTTTGGCTGGATCTATAGTGGCCGTAAATCTGATTTTGGCTGGATCTATAGTGGCCGTGAATCTGATTTTGGCTGGATCTATAGTGGCCGTGAATCTGATTTTGGTTGGATCTATAGTGGCCGTGGATCTGATTTTGGTTGGATCTATAGTGGCCGTAGATCCAATTTTGGTTGGATCTATAGTGGCCGTAGATCTGATTTTGGATGGATTTATAGTGGCCGTAGATCTGATTTTGGTTGGATCTATAGTGGCCGTGAATCTGATTTTGGCTGGATCTATAGTGGCCGTGAATCTGATTTTGGTTGGATCTATAGTGGCAGTGAATCTGATTTTGGTTGGATCTATAGTGGCTATGGATCTGATTTTGGCTGGATCTATAGTGGCTATGGATCTGATTTTGGCTGGATCTATAGTGGCCGTGAATCTGATTTGACTGGATCTATAATGGCCGTGAATCTGATTTTGACTAGATCTATAGTGGCCGTGAATCTGATTTTGGCTGGATCTATAGTGGCTGTGGATCTGATTTTGGTTGGATGTATAGTGGCCGTGGATCTGATTTTGGTTGGATCTATAGTGGCCGTAGATCTGATTTTGGTTGGATCTATAGTGGCTATGAATCTGATTTTGGATGGATTTATAGTGGCCGTAGATCTGATTTTGGTTGGATCTATAGTGGCCGTAGATCTGATTTTAGTTGGATCTATAGTGACCGTAGATCTGATTTTGGTTGGATCTATAGTGGCCGTGAATCTGATTTTGGCTAGATCTATAGTGGCCGTGGATCTAATTTTGGTTGGATCTATAGTGGCCGTGGATCTGATTTTGGTTGGATCTATAGTGGCCGTGAATCTAATTTTGGCTAGATCTATAGTGGCCGTGGATCTGATTTTGGTTGGATCTATAGTGGCCGTGAATCTGATTTTGCCTGCATCTATAGTGGCCGTGGATCTGATTTTGGCTGGATCTATAGTGGCCGTGGATCTGACTTTGGCTGGATCTATAGTGGCCGGATCTATAGTGGCCGTGGCTCTGAGACGGTGCTGATTGTTGTCCAATTCCTTTATGCGTTCCATAGCATGGAGTGCGGTCACTTCCCAAATGATAAACAGGTCGTCGATAAAATGGTGATAAAAAATGATGTGGTGACAGATTCAGGAGACATGATAGGGACTTGAATGGCCCATGAAAAGATTTGGGACACTTGGTGTGACTCGAGTCCCCATCGCGATGATGACTTTCTGGAGGAATAATCTCCGCTGAATAGAAAAAAATATTGTGTATTACAATGAATTCCAGTCCTTTCAGGAGAAGGCCCTCTGCTGCGTTGGTATATGCATGTATGTGGAGACAGAATAGCTGATGCCGGTCCTATGCCTGGTTTTGTTTACCTCAGTGTTACAACAATTTTGTGA
This sequence comes from Anomaloglossus baeobatrachus, assembly GCF_048569485.1. Lineage (NCBI taxonomy): Eukaryota > Metazoa > Chordata > Amphibia > Anura > Aromobatidae > Anomaloglossus > Anomaloglossus baeobatrachus. The sequence continues at coordinate 5,201,433 of NC_134362.1, read as the reverse complement.
AAGTTCACACTAAACTAATAAAAAAGAAAAGCTGAAAAAATAAAACTGTTTGACCGACAGCGTGTACTGCAGTGCAGGGACCCGATCGGTACTACTGCCCCTGGCTTCACCACGTGACTTATTTGCATGTGACACACCTGAAGCGCTTTGCATGCAAATTAGCCATGTGGTAGTGCGCATACAACGTAAAGTGCCTGAAGCAACACAGCCGGCCCCCTGTGCTGTGGACATACTTTCTGCAGGCTGCGGCTATGATACAGCCCGGGGCTTAGTAAAGCTAAGTAATTACTCCGGGGCCCATACACCAGTACGGCAGTAATGCCCTGATGGTGGCCCTGCTTGACTGTGTGGAAGGCATCATAAACTCTGAAGATTATTGGAAAATTCTGGGTGGCAATGTAATGCCAGTGTCAGAAAGCTGGGGGTGCGTCCTAGGTCAGGGGTCTTCCAGCAGGACAATGACCCCAAACACTTCAAGAAGCCCCCAAAAATGGATGGAGAGTCCAGAAGAGGCCGCAATGAGTCTGGACCTAAACCCTATTGACACCTGTGGAGAGGTCTGAAAATTGGGAGAAGAGAACAGAAGAGAGAAGAGAAGACGCCTTCAGATATGAGAGCCCTGGAGACGTTTCTACAGAAGAATCCGAGATTCCAGGTGAGAGGAGGAAGAAGCTGTGGACGGGGACAGGAGGCGACTGATGGAAGGAATATATTCCAGAGGGTAAAGGGCACAGCCAAATATTGAGCTGAGGGGGACAACTATTTTACTTTGACCATATTAGGAATTTTGTGTCCAATTTGCCTTTTTGTTTTCAGCTTTTTTTGTGTTGTTCCAATACAGACAACGGAAATAAACCCGTGTATAGCAAAACATGGAATGGCAATATTTTTCTCGGATAAATACTTTATTTTCTTGAACAATTTCAAGAGCGCCAAAATGTTCGGCCATGACTGTAGGTGTCGGCCAGCAGGGCCTTGTGTGAGAGGGGCTTTACATCGACCACCACTATCTCATAGTTTATTACTCAACCTGTGAAGAATCCTTTCCTAATAATCATGTCTCCTCCACACGTAATGAATGTAACCGCGTCCTTTGTGTTGACCACACATGTATTACACCGCTAATGTGCCTTCTCTAGTGAATGGACAAGATGGATATTTCTTATTTGCTTTTGCAGCTGCTGCCTGACACTGAGCACTGCTGCCTGTAACCAGAAAAGCCAAGAGCAGCGCCCTCTGCCCGGTCTGTCCTACAGCTGCACAAAGGAAAGTGATTAACCCTCGGATGCGATTAATGTGCCTGACAGGCGCTTCTCTTTTACTTTCATTTCTCCCTCCTCACCAGATTTCAGGAAATCCCCTCTCTCCAGGTAGTCTCCTGGCTCTAGCTGCTGTGTGAAACCTGATACCACAGTTGGTCTGCAGAGCTTCAGGAGGGCAGATATACCTGTGCTGGCTTCTCAGGTTCATTGTTCCCGAACACATAACACTTTATAAGGTTGCTCTTGCTCTTTGCTCTCAAAATGTGTTTTTCTGGGTAAACTTCAGGATCTAATTCTGAAAAATTATGTGTGTAATATTATTTTAGGTGCCTTGAAACTATGTTTTTTTGCCAAATTTTTCTCTTTTTAATAATCGTTATGTGTTATACAGTCATATGAAAAAGTTTGGGCACCCCTATTAATGTTAACCTTTTTTCTTTATAACAATTTGGGTTTTTGCAACAGCTATTTCAGTGTCATATATCTAATAACTGATGGACTGAGTAATATTTCTGGATTGAAATGAGGTTTATTGTACTAACAGAAAATGTGCAATCCGCATTTAAACAAAATTTGACCGGTGCAAAAGTATGGGCACCTCAACATAAAAGTGACATTAATATTTTGTAGATCCTCCTTTTGCAAAAATAACAGCCTCTAGTCGATTCCTGTAGCTTTTAATGAGTTCCTGGATGAAGGTAGATTTGACCATTTCTGTTAACTGAACTGGAATTGTTTTGTAAAGTCAGATGGTCGCTGAGCATGGACAGCCGCTTCACATCATCCCACAGATTTTCAATGATATTCAGGTCTGGGGACTGGGATGGCCATTCCAGAACATTGTAATTGTTCCTCTGCATAAATGCCTGAGTAGATTTGGAGCGGTGTTTTGGATCATTGTCTTGCTGAAATATCCATCCCCTGCGTAACTTCAACTTCATCACTGATTCTTGCACAATATTGTTAAGAATCTGCTGTTACTGAGGTAAATCCATGCAACCCTCAACTTTAACAAGATTCCCGATGTCGGCATTGGCCACACAGCCCCAAAGCATGATGGAACCTCCACCAAATTTTACTGTAGGTAGCAAGTGCTTTTCTTGGGATGCCGTGTTTTTTTGCCTCCATGCAGAACGCCTGTTTGTATGACCAAACAACTCAATCTTTGTTTCATCAGTCCACAGGACCTTCTTCCAAAATGTTACTGGCTTGTCCAAATGTGCTTTTGCATACCTCAGGCGACTCGGTTTGTGGCGTGCTTGCAGAAACGGCTTCTTTCGCATCACTCTCCCATACAGCTTCTCCTTGTGCAAAGTGCGCTGTATTGTTGACCGATGCACATTGACACCATCTGCAGCAAGATGATGCTGCAGGTCTTTGGAGGTGGTCTGTGGATTGTCCTTGACTGTTCTCAACATTCTTCTCTGCCTTTCTGATATTTTTCTTGGCTTGCCACTTCTGGGCTTAACAAGAACTGTACCTGTGTTCTTCCATTTCCTTACTATGTTCCTCACAGTGGAAACTGACAGGTTAAATCTCTGAGACAACTTTTTGTATCCTTCCCCTGAACAACTATGTTGAATAATCTTTGTTTTCAGATCATTTGAGAGTTGTTTTGAGGAGCCCATGATGCCACTCTTCATAGGAGATTCCAATAGGAGAACAACTTGCAAGTGGCCACCTTAAATACCTTTTCTCACGATTGGATACACCTGCCTATGAAGTGCAAAGCTCAATGAGGTTTCAAAACCAATTTAGTGCTTCTGGAAGTCAGTAAAATGTAGTTAGGCGTGTTCAAATCAAGAAATTGATAAGGGTGCCCATACTTTTGCACCGGTCAAATTTTGTTTAAATGCGCATTGCACATTTTCTGTTAGTACAATAAACCTCATTTCAATCCAGAAATATTACTCAGTCCATCAGTCATTAGATATATGAAGCTGAAATAGCAAAAACCCAAATTGTTATAAAGAAAAAAGGTTAACATTAATAGGGGTGCCCAAACTTTTTCATATGACTGTAACTGGGGGCTATTTGGTGGGAGTTTTGAAATGTGTGTATTTCAGAGTTATTACTTTTATGTTGAGTAAATGGGTTTGTTTTGCACCTGATAATGTGTGTAGTCTATTTTATTGCATCCCTATGAAGGTCTCTGATCACTTTTAGATCACTGAAATTGCAAAAATTAGATACTATAGGTATTTTTCTAGCCTGCGCCTGACAGGCACATTATTCCCAAACTCGTTATTAAAGATATTGTTCCCACCAGAGAGTTAAACTGGAGATCATGAAGGATAAAAAGTAACCGAAATAGAAAATGTATCAGATAAGAATGAAGCGACTCCTCCCCCGAACACCATAACATCACTCTGGGCGAGAAGTAATAAGAGGAGACAAGGAACCTGCGACACCGGAAAGGTGACAATGGTAAAACCAGTCACTAAATTAATTAACGCTTGAGACTTTTTATACATTCACCTCTTCACAAAGCGGCAAGGAAACCATGTCCTCAGCAGCCACAACCCAGCATCAAGGATTTCATCCGAGACCAAGAAATCCTGCAGTCCGGTGCCCCAGAAACTTCAAAGAGCATGTCCCGGTGATGAAACTCATGTAACCACTAATCTTTAGTGATGGATAGGCGGCATTTTCAGTGATGTCACCGCTGATCTCTGGTGATGGATAGGTGATGTTCTCAGTGATGTCACCGCTGATCTCTAGTGATGGATAGGAGGTGTTCTCAGTGATGTCACCGCTGATCTCTGGTGATGGATAGGAGGTGTTCTCAGTGATGTCACCGCTGATCTCTGGTGATGGATAGGAGGTGTTCTCAGTGATGTCACCGCTGATCTCTGGTGATGGATAGGCGGTGTTCTCAGTGATGTCACTGCTGATCTCTGGTGATGGATAGGAGGTGTTCTCAGTGATGTCACTGCTGATCTCTGGTGATGGATAGGCGGTGTTCTCAGTGATGTCACCGCTGATCTCTGGTGATGGATAGGAGGTATTCTTAGTGATGTCACTGCTGATCTCTGGTGATGGATAGGAGGTGTTCTCAGTGATGTCACTGCTGATCTCTGGTGATGGATAGGCGGTGTTCTCAGTGATGTCACCGCTGATCTCTGGTGATGGATAGGAGGTATTCTTAGTGATGTCACCGCTGATCTCTGGTGATGGATAGGAGGTATTCTCAGTGATGTCACCGCTGATCTCTGGTGATGGATAGGAGGTGTTCTCAGTGATGTCACTGCTGATCTCTGGTGATGGATAGGCGGTGTTCTCAGTGATGTCACCGCTGATCTCTGGTTATGGATAGGAGGTGTTCTCAGTGATGTCACCGCTGATCTCTGGTGATGGATAGGCGGTGTTCTCAGTGATGTCACCGCTGATCTCTGGTGATGGATAGGAGGTGTTCTCAGTGATGTCACCGCTGATCTCTGGTGATGGATAGGAGGTGTTCTCAGTGATGTCACCGCTGATCTCTGGTGATGGATAGGAGGTGTTATCAGTGATGTCACTGCTGATCTCTGGTGATGGATAGGCGGTGTTCTCAGTGATGTCACCGCTGATCTCTGGTGATGGATAGGAGGTGTTCTCAGTGATGTCACCGCTGATCTCTGGTGATGGATAGGAGGTGTTATCAGTGATGTCACCGCTGATCTCTGGTGATGGATAGGCGGTGTTCTCAGTGATGTCACCGCTGATCTCTGGTGATGGATAGGAGGTGTTCTCAGTGATGTCACTGCTGATCTCTGGTGATGGATAGGAGGTGTTCTCAGTGATGTCACTGCTGATCTCTGGTGATGGATAGGTGGTGTTCTCAGTGATGTCACTGCTGATCTCTCGTGATGGATAGGCGGTGTTCTCAGTGATGTCACTGCTGATCTCTGGTGATGGATAGGCGGTGTTCTCAGTGATGTCACCGCTGATCTCTGGTGATTGATAGGCGATGTTCTCAGTGATGTCACCGCTGATCTCTGGTGATGGATAGGCGATGTTCTCAGTGATGTCACCGCTGATCTCTGGTGATGGATAGGCGATGTTCTCATTGATGTCACCACTGATCTCTGGTGATGGATAGGCGGTGTTCTCAGTGATGTCACCGCTGATCTCTGGTGATGGATAGGCGATGTTCTCAGTGATGTCACCGCTGATCTCTGGTGATGGATAGGCGATGTTCTCAGTGATGTCACTGCTGATCTCTGGTGATGGATAGGCGATGTTCTCATTGATGTCACCACTGATCTCTGGTGATGGATAGGCGGTGTTTTCAGTGATGTCACTGCTGATCTCTGGTGATGGATAGGAGGTGTTCTCAGTGATGTCACCGCTGATCTCTGGTGATGGATAGGAGGTGTTCTCAGTGATGTCACCACTGATCTCTGGTGATGGATAGGCGGTGTTCTCAGTGATGTCATCGCTGATCTCTGGTGATGGCTAGGCGGTGTTCTCACTGATGTCACCGCTGATCTCTGGTGATGGATAGGTGGTGTTCTCAGTGATGTCACCGCTGATTTCTGGTGATGGATAGGAGGCGTTCTCAGTGATGTCACCGCTGATCTCTGGTGATGGATAGGTGGTGTTCTCAGTGATGTCACCGCTGATCTCTGGTGATGGATAGGCGGTGTTCTCAGTGATGTCACCGCTGATTTCTGGTGATGGATAGGAGGCGTTCTCAGTGATGTCACCGCTGATCTCTGGTGATGGATAGGAGGTGTTCTCAGTGATGTCACCGCTGATCTCTGGTGATGGATAGGTGGTGTTCTCAGTGATGTCACCGCTGATTTCTGGTGATGGATAGGTGATGTTCTCAGTGATGTCACCGCTGATCTCTGGTGATGGATGGGCGGTGTTCTCAGTGATGTCACCGCTGATCTCTGGTGATGGATAGGTGGTGTTCTCAGTGATGTCACCGCTGATTTCTGGTGATGGATAGGTGATGTTCTCAGTGATGTCACCGCTGATCTCTGGTGATGGATAGGCGGTGTTCTCAGTGATGTCACCGCTGATCTCTGGTGATGGATAGGAGGCGTTCTCAGTGATGTCACCGCTGATCTCTGGTGATGGATAGGAGGTGTTCTCAGTGATGTCACCGCTGATCTCTGGTGATGGATAGGTGGTGTTCTCAGTGATGTCACCGCTGATTTCTGGTGATGGATAGGTGATGTTCTCAGTGATGTCACCGCTGATCTCTGGTGATGGATAGGCGGCGTTCTCAGTGATGTCACTGATGATCTCTGGTGATGGATAGGCGGCGTTCTCAGTGATGTCACCGGTGATCTCTGGTGATGGATAGGCAGCATTCTCAGTGATGCCACCGCTGATCTCTGGTGATGGATAGGCGGCATTCTCAGTGATGCCACCGCTGATCTCTGGTGATAAATAGGTGGCGTCACATGGGTGTAAATATTGTTTGAATAGTATATTGCACAATTTAGCCACTTTTTCTTTGTGGATGACTTTTGGTTGTAGGTTTCTGATCTTAGGATGATGGGGGGGGTGGTCCAGCAGTCGGTGGTCTGGGTTCTGCCCCCCGTTATTATGTAGAGCTGCAATGTGTCGAGGCCATATACTCTGCGATGGATAATTGCAGCCGCGGAGGTGCGGATCTGCTCAATGATCATTAGGCGATGAATTAAGTTATTATGATGTTACTTTTAGGTTGACTTTGCAAGCCAGTCTGGCTGCCAGGTAAGGGGACTTATAGCTGCAATGCCCCTCTGGGAAATATTCAAATTGTCTCTCCAGTAAAGGAGACAAACTCTAGCACAGCGCCACCTATTGGAAGTAGCGATCCTAAAAGTCACAAGTGGATTTTTGACAATCCTTTGCAATATGACTCAGGATATATAAGCCAGATCAGAATCCCAATTTGCAGACACGGTGTTTCGGGGTGCTTGCCCCTCGTCAGTGCAAAGTATGGGGGTGTCTGATCTGGCTCATGAGAAAGCTATGTGGGGACCACGGGGGAACACTATTCTCCTTAAGGAGACTTTGCAAGCCAGTCTGGCTGCCAGGTAAGGGGACTTATAGCTGCAATGCCCCTCTGGGAAATATTCAAATTGTCTCTCCAGTAAAGGAGACAAACTCTAGCACAGCGCCACCTATTGGAAGTAGCGATCCTAAAAGTCACAAGTGGATTTTTGACAATCCTTTGCAATATGACTCAGGATATATAAGCCAGATCAGAATCCCAATTTGCAGACACGGTGTTTCGGGGTGCTTGCCCCTCGTCAGTGCAAAGTATGGGGGTGTCTGATCTGGCTCATGAGAAAGCTATGTGGGGACCACGGGGGAACACTATTCTCCTTAAGGAGACTTTGCAAGCCAGTCTGGCTGCCAGGTAAGGGGACTTATAGCTGCAATGCCCCTCTGGGAAATATTCAAATTGTCTCTCCAGTAAAGGAGACAAACTCTAGCACAGCGCCACCTATTGGAAGTAGCGAGCTAGAGTTTGTCTCCTTTACTGGAGAGACAATTTGAATATTTCCCAGAGGGGCATTGCAGCTATAAGTCCCCTTACCTGGCAGCCAGACTGGCTTGCAAAGTCTCCTTAAGGAGAATAGTGTTCCCCCGTGGTCCCCACATAGCTTTCTCATGAGCCAGATCAGACACCCCCATACTTTGCACTGACGAGGGGCAAGCACCCCGAAACACCGTGTCTGCAAATTGGGATTCTGATCTGGCTTATATATCCTGAGTCATATTGCAAAGGATTGTCAAAAATCCACTTGTGACTTTTAGGATCGCTACTTCCAATAGGTGGCGCTGTGCTAGAGTTTGTCTCCTTTACTGGAGAGACAATTTGAATATTTCCCAGAGGGGCATTGCAGCTATAAGTCCCCTTACCTGGCAGCCAGACTGGCTTGCAAAGTCTCCTTAAGGAGAATAGTGTTCCCCCGTGGTCCCCACATAGCTTTCTCATGAGCCAGATCAGACACCCCCATACTTTGCACTGACGAGGGGCAAGCACCCCGAAACACCGTGTCTGCAAATTGGGATTCTGATCTGGCTTATATATCCTGAGTCATATTGCAAAGGATTGTCAAAAATCCACTTGTGACTTTTAGGATCGCTACTTCCAATAGGTGGCGCTGTGCTAGAGTTTGTCTCCTTTACTGGAGAGACAATTTGAATATTTCCCAGAGGGGCATTGCAGCTATAAGTCCCCTTACCTGGCAGCCAGACTGGCTTGCAAAGTCTCCTTAAGGAGAATAGTGTTCCCCCGTGGTCCCCACATAGCTTTCTCATGAGCCAGATCAGACACCCCCATACTTTGCACTGACGAGGGGCAAGCACCCCGAAACACCGTGTCTGCAAATTGGGATTCTGATCTGGCTTATATATCCTGAGTCATATTGCAAAGGATTGTCAAAAATCCACTTGTGACTTTTAGGATCGCTACTTCCAATAGGTGGCGCTGTGCTAGAGTTTGTCTCCTTTACTGGAGAGACAATTTGACTTTTAGGTTGTGCAGACGCTGGAAGGAAGAGATTAACATCAGGTGTCAGCGATGGGGCCACGCGATGGCAGCTCCATGTCAGCCGCTCATTATCACATACTGCCGCTTCCAGGGACATTCACAGTGATTGTCAGTCTCATTCCTATGCGTGAAGATCACATCTGGTGTCAGCTCTCAGAACTGTGTGACCTCAGAGAATGAGCAAATGTTTCTGGTGCTGTGCAGAAGAATGTGCACCCCCGTCTTGTTTTGTTCTGCAGGACAACCACATTCTGCAGTACATTTCTTACAGATACTTTAGTGGAGCTTTGGGGCAATGATTGTCCATGAGGGCAGACAGTGATTTGTCATAAATACCCCTAAAATAAAAACTACATTCTGGAAATCTCTGCCTCGGAGTCGTCTCTTATGTAGATCCACGAGCTGATGCTGCCCCTAAAATCGGACGTTTCAGGGGATACTTGATCTCCTTAAGTCAGAGATCCCCAACCTTTCTGACCATGAGAGCCACATCCAGCTCTGAGAGAGGGTCGGGAGCCACATCCAGCTCTGATAGAGGGTCACAAGCCACATCCAGCTCTGAGAGAGGGTCACAAGCCACATCCAGCTCTGATAGAGGGTCACAAGCCACATCCAGCTCTGATAGAGGGTCACAAGCCACATCCAGCTCTGATAGAGGGTCACAAGCCACATCCAGCTCTGAGAGAGGGTCACAAGCCACATCCAGCTCTGATAGAGGGTCACAAGCCACATCCAGCTCTGATAGAGGGTCACAAGCCACATCCAGCTCTGATAGAGGGTCACAAGCCACATCCAGCTCTGATAGAGGGTCACAAGCCACATCCAGCTCTGATAGAGGGTCACAAGCCACATCCAGCTCTGATAGAGGGTCACAAGCCACATCTAACTCTGAGAGAGGGTCGGGAGCCACATCCAGCTCTGAGAGAGGGTCACAAGCCACATCCAGCTCTGATAGAGGGTCGGGAGCCACATCCAGCTCTGATAGAGGGTCACAAGCCACATCCAACTCTGATAGAGGGTCACAAGCCACATCCAGCTCTGAGAGAGGGTCGGGAGCCACATCCAGTTCTGAGAGAGGGTCACAAGCCACATCCAGCTCCGAGAGAGGGTCGGGAGCCACATCCAGTTCTGAGAGAGGGTCACAAGACACATCCAGCTCTGAGAGAGGGTCGGGAGCCACATCCAGTTCTGAGAGAGGGTCAGAAGCCACATCCAGCTCTGAGAGAGGGTCGGGAGCCACATCCAGTTCTGAGAGGGTCACAAGACACATCCAGCTCTGATAGAGGGTCACAAGCCACATCCAGCCCTGAGAGAGGGTCGCGAGCCACATCCAGCTCTGAAAGAGGGTCACGAGCCACATCCAGCTCTGAGAGAGGGTCACAAGCCACATCTAGCCCTGAGAGAGGGTCACGAGCCACATCCAGCTCTGAGAGAGGTTCCTTAGCCACATCCAGCTGAGAGAGGGTCCTTAGCCACATCCAGCTCTGAGAGAGGTTCCGTAGCCACATCCAGCTCTGAGAGGGTCCTTAGCCACATCCAGCTCTGAGAGAGGGTCCTTAGCCACATCCAGCTCTGAGAGAGGGTCCTTAGCCACATCCAGTTCTGAGAGAGGGTCCTTAGCCACATCCAGCTCTGAGAGAGGATCCTTAGCCACATCCAGCTCTGAGAGAGGGTCCTTAGCCACATCCATCTCTGAGAGAGGGTCCTTAGCCACATCCAGCTCTGAGAGAGGTTCCGCAGCCACATCCAGCTCTGAGAGGGTCCTTAGCCACATCCAGCTCTGAGAGAGGATCCTTAGCCACATCCAGCTCTGAGAGAGGATCCTTAGCCACATCCAGCTCTGAGAGAGGGTCCTTAGCCACATCCAGCTCTGAGAGAGGATCCTTAGCCACATCCAGCTCTGAGAGAGGATCCTTAGCCACATCCAGCTCTGAGAGAGGATCCTTAGCCACATCCAGCTCTGAGAGAGGGTCCTTAGCCACATCCAGTTCTGAGAGAGGTTCCTTAGCCACATCCAGCTCTGAGAGAGGATCCTTAGCCACATCCAGCTCTGAGAGAGGGTTGTGAGCCACATCCAGCTCTGAGAGAGGGGTGTGAGCCACATCCAGCTCTGAGAGAGGGTCACAAGCCACATCCAGCTCTGAGAGAGGTTCCTTAGCCACATCCAGCTCTGAGAGAGGATCCTTAGCCACATCCAGCTCTGAGAGAGGATCCTTAGCCACATCCAGCTCTGAGAGAGGGTTGTGAGCCACATCCAGCTCTGAGAGAGGGTCACGAGCCACATCCAGCTCTTAGAGAGGGTCCTTAGCCACATTCAGCTCTGAGAGAAGGTCACGAGCCACATCCAGTTCCCATTTTCCTCACAGTAGTGACATGCAGAGCCCCTATTACCAATACAATGACAGTCAAAGCTTTTCCACAGAAATTATACTGAGGCAGAATACCAAGAATCAGGGGTTCCTACATGACCCCCATTTAGATCTCTTCTGGTCTTCAAAAGTCGAAGCCTGCCTGTCATAGCTGTTTGCTAGACCTGGTGTTTATGCACCCAGCTGGAATATAGCCGTGAGCTAGATATCACAGGGCCGTGAGCCACTTGTGGCTACAGAGCCACAGGTTGGGGTTCCTGGCTTAAGGCATTTTCTTAGCAATGGATCATGGGTTGAAAATTATTCAAATGAGCTCTCCGGAGAAGAGGAGGAGATGACGTAAGGCAATTACGGGAGGAACGATGAGGGTATTTTACAATTTTTCTACATTTTTTTCTGTATTGTTGGTGCTGATCACAGTCCAGACCCCGATCCAGCAGAGAATGGAGGGTTGAACTTGCTCTTCCCAATACCCAGGAAACGTCCAGGTGAGAGCAGAAAGAAGCTTGTGGATGGTTATAGGATGCGATTGACGGAAGGGTAAAAGGCGTGCAGCCAAATATTAACCTGAGGGAGACAACTATTTTATCTGGACTATTTTGTGAGTTTCACCCTTTCCTTTGAAGCAATGACTTTGCAGCAATATGCGCCAGTGAATATGCTGCAGTCGTTCTACAGCAGACGTTGCCTCACTCACAAGGCTTTGTGCCCACAATGAGTTTTTGGTGACTTTGACGCTTCGTATTTTCACTGTCAATAACGCAGCGTCTTATGGTTCCAGCAGAGCGGATGGATGTATAGAAATCTCGCGCCTGCTCTGATGAGCTTTCCCTCGGTGTAATCGGACCTGCGGTGCCGGGTTCAGATCCACAACATGTCAATTTCTCTCCAGGAGTTTCCTTTTGATGTTCCACTTGTGCAACAGGGCTGCTGCTGGACCGCTCAGGCGCTCACTTTTTGCTGTTGAAGGAGTTGTGATTGGCACAACCCGATCAGGTGAGTGCACCACTTCTATATGATTTTGCCCAATATATCGGGTAAGACCCTATTGCGCCTTTTCTCTCCCATTTAGTTTCTCCAGGATTTGCTGAGATTTATGTGGAGATTTACCCAATAGACTTGTATAAAGGCCGCTTTACACGCTACAATTTATCTGACGATATGTCGTCGGGGTCCCGGTTTTCGTGACGCACATCCGGCATTGTTAGCGACGTCGTTGCATGTGACACCTACATGCGACTCTGAACGATCGCAAATAGGGTGAAAATCGTTGATTGTTGACACGTCGTTCAGTTTCAAAATATTGTTCGTCGTTTGGAACGCAGCAGACATATTGCTACGTTTGACACCCAGCCAACGACAAACATCCACACGACCGCCTTGGTCAAACAATATATCGTTGAACGATGTAGCGTCGTTTGTGAGATGTGTACGTGTAACCGCTACAAAACGACCTATGAGCGATCGCGGCAAATCGTAACAACGATCTGGGCGTGTGACATCGCTAGCGATATCGTTGTGTGCAAAGCAGCCTTTAGATGCAGAAGAGCAGGTAATCCGCACACAAATGTATCAGAAAAAGTTTCACCAGAGCGAAATATTAGTAAGGATCAAAAGCAAAGTAGCTTTATATAATCTATGACAGACAAAGAAGAGACAAAAAACGGAGTAAAAAACTCAATAAAGACAGAAGTAACCTGATTTACATAATAGGTGCAGAAATTCAGCAACATCAAAACCTCCGCAAAAGCTGAAGGTGGGACGAAGCCTCACACAGAACATGAACATTACAGTCTGTGGTGCTGTTCACAGGTATGTTTCTCCAGACTGTGGCCTTATGACTTGCAGGAGGATGGCACCGCAGTGCAGGCGCTGACCGCGCTCTCCTGACCAGAGCTTCATGTATTTCTACACAGCTGTCATACTCAGGTCGGGGGAGGCGGCATCCGGTCCGGGCAGTGTGATGTGATCATTGTCTGTGCGTTTCTCCAGACTGTGGCCTTATGACTTGCAGGAGGATGGCACCGCAGTGCAGGCGCTGACTGCGCTCTCCTGACCCGAGCTTCATGTATTTCTACACAGCCGTCACACTCGGGTCGGGGGAGCCGGCATGCAGTCCGGGCATTGTGATGTGATCATTGTCTGTGTGTTTCTCCAGACTGTGGGCGTATGACTCGCAGGAGGATGGCATCGCAGTGCAGGCACTGGTCGCGCTCTCCTGACCAGAGCTTCATGTATTTCTATACAGCTGTCACACTCAGGTCGGGGGAGCCACCATCCAGTCCGGGCATTGTGATGTGATCATTGTCTGTGTGTTTCTCCAGACTGTGGGCGTATGACTCGCAGGAGGATGGCACCGCAGTGCAGGCACTGGCCGCGCTCTCCTGACCCGAGCTTCATGTATTTCTATACAGCCGTCACACTCGGGTCGGGGGAGCCACCATCCAGTCCGGGCATTGTGATGTGATCATTGTCTGTGTGTTTCTCCAGACTGTGGGCGTATGACTCGCAGGAGGATGGCACCGCAGTGCAGGCGCTGACCGTGCTCTCCTGACCCGAGCTTCATGTATTTCTATACAGCCGTCACACTCGGGTCGGGGGAGCCACCATCCAGTCCGGGCATTGTGATGTGATCATTGTCTGTGTGTTTCTCCAGACTGTGGGCGTATGACTCGCAGGAGGATGGCACCGCAGTGCAGGCGCTGACCGTGCTCTCCTGACCCGAGCTTCATGTATTTCTATACAGCCGTCACACTCGGGTCGGGGGAGCCGGCATCCAGTCCGGGCATTGTGATCATTGTCTGTGTGTTTCTCCAGACTGTGGGCGTATGACTCGCAGGAGGATGGCACCGCAGTGCAGGCGCTGACCGCGCTCTCCTGACCCGAGCTTCATGTATTTCTATACAGCCGTCACACTCGGGTCGGGGGAGCCGGCATCCAGTCCGGGCATTGTGATCATTGTCTGTGTGTTTCTCCAGACTGTGGGCGTATGACTTGCAGGAGGATGGCACCGCAGTGCAGGCGCTGACCGCGCTCTCCTGACCCGAGCTTCATGTATTTCTATACAGCCGTCACACTCGGGTCGGGGGAGCCGGCATCCAGTCCGGGCATTGTGATGTGATCATTGTCTGTGTGTTTCTTCCAGGAGTTGCCGTATAACTTGGAGGAGGTCTCACCCCGACCTCTCAGAGACACGTCTGTTTATGACTCAGGTCATGGACCAAAATCACCTGTACAGGTGTGTGGATCTGTGATGGTCATGGACATCACCTGGATGACATCGGAGTATAATCCACACGTGTGAAAATCACTGATGGTAAAAACTGACCAAATACTGATGAAAATCTGATCCAGCAGAATTGGAGCGTCTTTTCACCCATGAGAATAAAACAGAAATCTGAATGAGGCCTAAGAATTACACAGATGTCACTGTAATAACTGAGGAGGTCCAAAATGTAATAATACAGCATGGTAAAAACCCTGCGTAAAGTATAACAGGACCAGGCATGGTATAAATGTCACAGCACATACCATGGCGATCCAGCAGGAAATAAAGAATAAAAACTATACAAATCATACCGCGGAAACATAATCCTGACCACACATCATATCAAACAATAGAAGGAGATGAGATACCGCAGCGCACAATGATGACAGCAGAGGGAATCGGAGAGAAGCAATGACTGTATTCCTGCCCAGAGGACAGGACGCCGAATAACCTGCAGCAATGGAGCCGCCTGCAGACACAGCCTCCACAGCTTGTCCCGGGTACAACTTCCTGGCACGTCCCTCTGTTTGCTCCCACTGGTAATGTGACACCAGTTTTGTCTGCTCCTGCTTACACTTATTGGTAATGACACCAGTACCCTCCCTTAGTGCTTTCCTGCGTCGCTCTTCAAGGCCGTGCAATGTGATAGGCTGCAGAATACAGAGGCCATATTGTCGCTCGATGACCTTCGCCTTGTCCTTTGCATCAAGAGGAAAGAATAAACCCAGATCCAGATTGCAGGAAATCATCCACCCTCGGCGCTGCGCCTGTCAGGGCGACTGTCGGCCATCTGATCTGTATAAAGCCAATCATTGCTGGCTACACAGAAGGCAGCGGCGCCCGGGGCGGCGTGCGATCAGCGACAGAGGCCAGCACCGGAGAAGTTGCTTTAATTTCATTTACAAAATGCAAACTGAAAACTTAGTCATTTACATAGATCCGAGCGATAAGGCCCCTGCGCCACTGGGCAGCCGACCAAGAGCCGGGCTGTAAAAACATCAGGTTACAACGGCTGCAGCTCCTGCGGTGAGAACAGAGCGATGACTACCGGGCCAGAAAGTCAAACGACAGACCGGGGACTACCGGGCCAGAAAGTCACACGACAGACCGGGGACTACCGGGCCAGAAAGTCACACAACAGACCGGGGACTACCGGGCCAGAAAGGAAAACGACAGACCGGGGACTACCGGGCCAGAAAGTCACACAACAGACCGAGTACTACCGGGCCAGAAAGTCACACAACAGACCGAGTACTACCAGGCCAGGAAAGCAAAAGACAGACCGGGGACTACCGGGCCAGAAAGTCACACGACAGACCGGAGACTACTGGGCCAGAAAGTCACACAACAGACCGGGGACTACCGGGCCAGAAAGGCAAACGACAGACCGGGGACTACCGGGCCAGAAAGTCACACAACAGACCGAGGACAGCAAGGCCAGGAAAGCAAAAGACAGACCGGGGACTACCGGGCCAGAAAGGCAACCAACAGACCGGGGACTACCGGGCCAGAAAGGCAACCGACAGACCAGGGACTACCGGGCCAGGAAAGCAAACGACAGACCGGGGACTACTGGGCCAGAAAGGCAAACGACAGACCGGGGACTACCGGGCCAGGAAAGCAAATGACAGACCGGGGACTACCGGGCCAGGAAAGCAAACGACAGACCAGGGACTACCGGGCCAGGAAAGCAAACGACAGACCAGGGACTACCGGGCCAGGAAAGCAAACGACAGACCGGGGACTACCGAGCCAGAAAGGCAAACGACAGACCAGGGACTACCTGGCCAGGAAAGCAAATGACAGACTAGGGATTACTGGGCTAGGAAGGCAAACAACAGACCAGCGACTACCGGGCCAGGAAAGCTAATGACAGACTGGGGACTACCAGGCCAGGAAGGCCAAGGACAGAGCGGGGATTACTAGGCCAGAAAGACAAAGAATAGAGAGGGGACTACCGGGCCAGGAAGGTAAACGACAGACTGGGCACTACCAAGTCAGGAATGCCAAGAATAGAGCAAGGACTACCGCGACAGACTGGCGACTACCGGGCCAGGAAGGCAAATGACAAACTAGGGACTACCGGGCCAGGAAGGCAAACGACAAACTAGGGACTACCGGGCTAGGAAGGCAAAGAACAGAGCGGGGACTACCAGGCTAGGAAGGCGAAGGACAGAGCAAGGATTACCAGGCCAGGAAGGCCAAGAATAGAGAGGGGACTACAAGGCCGGGAAGGCAAAGAATAGAGCGGGGACTACCAGGCCAGGAAAGCCAAGAATAGAGCAGGGACTACCAGGAGAGGAAGGCAAAGAATAGAGCAGGGCAGGGACTACCAGACACGGAAGGCAAAGAACAGACTAGGGACCAGGCCAGGAAGGCAAAAAAACCAAAACTACTGGGCCAGGAAGGCAAAGAACAGAGCAGGGACTAACAGGCCAGGAAGGTCAAAAATAGACTGGGGACTAACAGGTCAGAAAGCCAAAGAATAGAGCGGGAACTACTGGGCCAGAAAGGCAAAGACTAGAGTGGGGACTAACAGGCCAGGAAAGCAAACAATAGAGCAGGGATCGGGCCAGGAAGACATGGTACAGAGCAGAGACAACCAGACCAGGAAGGCAAAGGACAAAAGGACAGAGCGGGGACTACTGGGCCAGGAAGGCCAAGAATAGAGCGGAGGCTACCGGGCTAGGAAGGCCAAGAACAGAGCAAATACGAGCAGGCCAGAAAGGTCAAGAATAGAGTGAGGACCAGGTTAGGGAGCCAACGTACAGAGCGGAGACAATCAGGCCAGGAAGGCAAGAACAGAGTAGAGGCTACCGAGTCAGGAAGGCCAAGAATATACTGGGGACTACTGGACCAGGAAGGTAAAGATCAGAGCGAGGAGTACTAGGCTCCGGGGACAAGGCCAGGAAGGTACCGTAAACAACAGAGCCAGGACTTCTGGGCCAGGAAGGCAAAAGAACTGAGCAGGGACAACCAGCCAATAAGGTAAACAACAGAGCGGGTACTACCGCAACAGGAAGGCAAAGGATAGGAACAGTAAATGACACAGTCTACGGGAGCCACAGAGCAGCACTGATAACCAGGGGCACAAACCCTCCACCAGCTGCAGTTACCAAGCAGATCCAGGGTATAGCAGCAGGGAACGTACCCCAAAATGCAAAAGATGCCTGACTGCTATCGCCTGTTCATATATAAATATGTACAGGAGATGCCCAGGTTATACCGGCTGTACATATATAATTATATACAGGAGATGCCCGGGTTATACCAGCTGTACATATATAATTATATACAGGAGATGTCCGGGTTATACCGGCTGTACATATATAATTATATACAGGAGATGCCCGGGTTATACCGGCTGTACATATATAATTATATACAGGAGATGCCCGGGTTATACCGGCTGTACATATATAATTATATACAGGAGATGCCCAGGTTATACCAGCTGTACATATATAATTATATACAGGAGATGCCCAGGGTTATACCTGCTGTACATATATAATTATATACAGGAGATGCCAGGTTATACCGGCTGTACATATATAATTATATACAGGAGGTGCCCGGGTTATACCGGCTGTACATATATAATTATATACAGGAGATGCCCAGGTTATACCGGCTGTACATATATAATTATATACAGAAGATGCCCAGGGTTATACCGGCTGTACATATATAATTATATACAGGAGATGCCCGGGTTATACCGGCTGTACATATATAATTATATACAGGAGATGCCCAGGGTTATACCGGCTGTACATATATAATTATATACAGGAGATGCCCAGGTTATGCCGGCTGTACATATATAATTATATACAGGAGGTGCCCAGGTTATACCGGCTGTACATATATAATTATATACAGGAGATGCCAGGTTATACCGGCTGTACATATATAATTATATACAGGAGATGCCCAGGGTTATACCGGCTGTACATATATAATTATATACAGGAGGTGCCCGGGTTATACCGGCTGTACATATATAATTATATACAGGAGATGCCCAGGTTATACCGGCTGTACATATATAATTATATACAGAAGATGCCCAGGGTTATACCGGCTGTACATATATAATTATATACAGGAGATGCCCAGGTTATACCGGCTGTACATATATAATTATATACAGGAGATGTCCAGGTTATACCGGCTGTACAGATATAATTATATACAGGAGATGCCCGGGTTATACCGGCTGTACATATATAATTATATACAGGAGATGTCCAGGTTATACCGGCTGTACAGATATAATTATATACAGGAGATGCCCGGGTTATACCGGCTGTACATATATAATTATATACAGGAGATGCCCGGGTTATACCAGCTGTACATATATAATTATATACAGGAGATGTCCAGGTTATACCGGCTGTACATATATAATTATATACAGGAGATGTCCAGGTTATACCGGCTGTACATATATAATTATATACAGGAGATGCCCGGGTTATACCGGCTGTACATATATTATTATATACAGGAGATGCCCAGGTTATACCGGCTGTACATATATAATTATATACAGGAGATGCCCGGGTTATACCGGCTGTACATATATTATTATATACAGGAGGTACCCAGATTATACCGGCTGTAGATATATAATTATATACAGGAGATGCCCGGGGTATACCGGCTGTACATATATAATTATATACAGGAGGTGCCCAGGTTATACCGGCTGTACATATATAATTATATACAGGAGATGCCGATGTACATATATAATTATATACAGGAGATGCCAGGTTATACCGGCTGTACATATATGTCACGCTCCCCGGGTCCTCACCCCCGTTCCCCGGCTCACCTGCCACGCTCTCCGCTCCCCAGTCACCGGATTCCGTCCGTCCCAGGGCTCCGGGCCCCCGATCCCGGCGCCCGACAGCTTCCCTGGACCTGGCCGGCTCCCCTGCGTCCTCCTCGCAGCCTCCTTCCCTGGCTTCTGGCACCCGGGCGGCGCGCATGCGCATTAGGGCGCGCGCGCGGTCACTGACCCTTTCTTAAAGGGCCAGCGTCCATTAACAGGAAATGAGGTTGCACAGGTACAGGGTATATAAGGGGTCATTGTCCAAGGGGGCGGGGCCTGATCTTCGTGTTCCCTGAGCTAGGAGTCAGGTCTCCTGGTGTTACTGTGCTCGTACTCACCTATCTCTCTTTGTAGAGCCGTGCCTGCTTCGCCATCCAGTCTGCCGTGTCCTGATCCCCGCACGCTGTCCGTCTGCCATCTGACAGTCCGTACCATCCCGGATCCCTGCGGTGACCCGTCATCTTGCTCCAGAGGTTCCGGACCCCGCCTGATATCACCTCGGCCTCCGAACCTGAGCTACGTCACCAAGACCACCTTCTGTGACTCCGTGGTCCCTGGGACTCCTCCGCTGCCTTCACTTGCACGGACTGTTCTACTGCCCATCAGTGCTTCAGCTGCCGGACTCCCTACCACCATCTCAGAGAGTTCGGTCCAGTGGATCCACCTCCTGGGTCTGCCCGACCGCCCGGCCGTGACAGTAAGATCAGGCCATGGATCCCGCTGCAGCACTATTGGCCCTGCAAGAGGAACTCCAACGCCAGCGTGAAGTCCAGACCCGCATGCTGCAATTTATGACCTCCGTGGACACCCGCCTGTACACGTTACAAGCATCCATGACGCCTGCGGCACCCAGGTCCTCCAATGGACAATCCACGGCTCCCGCACCAGTGGCAGCCTCGTCGGGCGCTTCCCAACTCCGGTTGGCTTCACCACCTCGTTATTCTGGAGATCCCAAGACCTGCAGGGGCTTCATCAACCAATGTTCCCTTCATTTCACGCAGCTGCCACATCTATTCGCCTCCGACCAAGCCAAGGTCGCCTTTATAATGTCCCACCTAGAGGGCGAGGCACTGGCGTGGATGAACCCCTTGTGGGAGAAGGAGGACCCTGTGACCAAGAACCTTCGAGAGTTCCTGCAGGCCTTTCGCAGTACCTTTGACGAGCCGGGACGCGCCTCTGCGTCTGCTTCATCACTTCTCCGCCTACGTCAAGGAACACTGACGGTGGGCCAATACGCCATCCGTTTCCGCACTTTGGCTTCTGAACTCGGGTGGAATAATGAGGCCCTGACAGCCGCCTTCTGGGAGGGACTCTCGAGTCGCATCAAAGATGAGTTGGCGGGTCGTGACTTGCCCTCCACCCTAGATGCCCTGATTGCCCTGGCTACTCGAGTGGACATTCGTTTTCAGGAGCGCTCTAAAGAGCTGTCTCGTGAGAGACGACCGGTACGGCATTCCTCACCTCCCCAGAAGCCCTCCGCACCTCAGTCATCAACAGCTGGGATTCCCGTCCACGAGCCCATGCAGATTGACCGAGTACGACAGTCTGAACAGCGTCGAGCAGAGCGGCTCGCCAAGGGCCTCTGCTTTTACTGCGGAGAGGGCACACACCTGCTACGCGCCTGTCCAGAGAGGCCGGGAAACTCCAAAGCCTAGGGTTGGTAGGAGAGGCCACCCTAGGTGCTGGGACTCTCTCAGACCCGGTTATGTGGACTGTGCAAGTGTCAACGGGAGAGACACGGTTCACGGCTGAGGCATACCTCGATTCCGGGGCAGCAGGCAATTTCATTCAGCAGGCCACGGTGGACAAGTACCAGCTGCCTGTTACTCCACTTGACAAACCCCTCGTGATAGCCTCTGTGGATGGGAGACCCCTCTCTGATACCATCTCCTGGGTCACCAGACCGGTCGAACTACGTATCGGTGCCCTGCACACCGAGAACATCTCTCTCTACGTCCTTCCACACATGTCCCATCAAATCCTGCTGGGACTTCCCTGGTTGCGGACACACGAACCCTCAGTCAGCTGGGGCACTGGCGAAATCACCCGATGGGGTCCTTCTTGTCATGAGAAGTGTCTGAAGTCCATACCACACATCCGACGACCTCCGGTTCCAGAGAACCTACCGGAACTGCCCTCGGCCTATTGGTCCTTCGCAGACGTTTTCGACAAGAAGGAGTCTGAGGTACTTCCGCCACACCGTCCCTACGATTGTGCCATCGACCTGCTCCCAGGAACAACACCACCTCGAGGACGGATATATCCGTTGTCCCCAGCCGAAACCAGGGCCATGTCTACCTACATCACAGAGAGCCTGGCTAAGGGATTCATCCGGAGATCCTCCTCTCCTGCGGGAGCGGGCTTCTTCTTCGTTAAGAAGAAAGAGGGTGACCTACGCCCCTGCATCGACTACCGGGGTCTGAATCAGATCACCGTAAAGAACAAGTACCCTCTGCCGCTCATCCCCGAATTGTTCGACCGGCTCAGAGGAGCCCGTGTGTTCACCAAACTGGATCTTCGGGGTGCTTACAACCTAGTTCGTATCCGCTCTGGGGACGAATGGAAGACCGCGTTTAATACTCGCGATGGGCACTATGAATACTGCGTGATGCCCTTCGGCCTATGTAATGCACCAGCAGTCTTCCAAGAATTGGTGAACGACATCTTCCGGGACCTCCTCTACGTCTGTGTAGTAGTGTATCTGGATGACATCCTTATCTACTCTCCGGACCTCCAGACCCACAGAGAGAACGTCCAGCTGGTCCTACAACGACTGAGAGAGAATCGTCTATACGCCAAATATGAGAAGTGTGTCTTTGAGCAGTCTTCTCTCCCTTTCCTGGGATACATCATCTCGGGTACTGGACTGCAAATGGATCCTAAGAAGGTGTCCTCCATACTCAACTGGCCTCCCCCTTCTGGACTAAAGGCAATCCAACGGTTCCTGGGATTTGCCAACTACTACCGCCAGTTCATCCCTCACTTCTCTGCCCTGACTGCTCCTCTCTCCGCTTTGACCAAAAAGGAGGCTAATCCAAAGGACTGGTCACCTGCGGCCGACGCCGCGTTTTGCTCACTGAAGCGAGCATTTGCCTCCGCTCCTGTACTCCACCGTCCGGAGTTAAACCGCCAGTTCACCTTGGAGGTGGATGCCTCCTCCTCGGGAGCCGGAGCAGTGCTCATGCAAAAGTCCTCCTCCGGGAAGATGGTTACATGCGGTTTCTTCTCCAAGAGCTTCTCTGCACCTGAACGTAATTACACCATCGGTGACCGAGAACTATTGGCGGTCAAACTGGCTCTGGAGGAATGGCGCTACCTCCTGGAAGGAGCAGTGTACCCCGTGATTATCTACACGGACCACAAGAACCTGGAATACCTACGGTCCGCTCAGCGACTGAACCCACGGCAAGCCAGGTGGTCCTTATTCTTTGCCAGGTTCGACTTCCAGCTTCATTTCCGACCCGCAGACAAGAATGTACGTGCGGATGCCTTGTCTAGGTCTTTCATGCCCATGGAGCAGGAGGAAGAGACTACCCAGCCTATCATCCCTCCTAGCAAGATTATTCCGGTGGCCCCTGTCACCCTGGCCCAGATACCGCCCGGAAAGACCTATGTCTCTGAGACTGACAGGCAAAAGGTGTTACACTGGGGTCATACCTCGAAAACAGCCGGTCATGCAGGCCAGAAGAGAACATGGGGTGCGATTGTACGCCATTATTGGTGGCCATCCCTTCGCACGGACGTCGCTGCTTTTGTCTCTGCCTGCTCCTCTTGTGCCAGGAACAAGACGCCCAAACACCTGCCCTATGGCCGTCTTCTGCCTCTGCCGATACCCACAATTCCGTGGCAACACATAGCGATGGATTTTATTACGGACTTGCCATTATCCTCTGGACACACAGTCATATGGGTCGTGGTGGACCGGTTCTCCAAAATGGCTCACTTCGTCCCTATGGCTGGACTACCCTCTGCTCAGGAACTCGCGGAAGCCTATATACAACACATCTTCCGCTTGCATGGTTTCCCATCCCACATCGTGTCCGACCGAGGAACTCAGTTTACCTCCCGCTTCTGGAGGGCGCTCTGCAAACATCTGGGTGTAACTCTGGACTTTTCTTCTGCTTACCATCCTCAGTCTAATGGCCAAGTGGAGAGGGTCAATCAAATCTTGACCTCCTTCTTACGTCACTACGTCAACGCCCATCACGACGACTGGTCCACGCTTCTACCTTGGGCTGAATTCTCACATAACCACCACATCAGTGAGTCGTCCTCCAAATCTCCCTTCCATGTAGTTTACGGACTTCAACCCTCCGTCCCGTTGCCTATATCCCCTTCATCGGATGTTCCGGCTGCTGATACTGCAGTTCGTGACTTTGCTACCATTTGGGACTCTGTCAAAGCGTCCCTTGGGCGCGCTTCCCAGCGGATGAAGAAACACGCTGACAAGAGACGTCTGGATCCTCCGTGTTTCTCTCCTGGTGACCTGGTCTGGCTTGCTTCCCAGTACATCCGATTGAAGATACCTTCCTACAAGCTGGGTCCTCGCTACATCGGGCCGTTTAAGGTCCTCAGCAAGATCAATGAGGTATCCTACAAGCTACAGCTCCCGGCCACGATGAGGATACCCAACTCCTTCCACGTCTCTCTGCTCAAGCCGGTTGTCCTTGGTCCCTTCTCCGCTGCTGCCAGTCCGGCCCCTCCTCCTATTGCCGATGATGACATCTATGCGGTAAGGGATATCGTGGCCATGAAGACCGTACGGGGTCGACAGTTCTTCCTGGTGGACTGGGAAGGGTATGGTCCTGAGGATAGGTCTTGGGAGCCCAGGGAGAACGTGGGCACTCCTCTTATCCGTGCCTTCATGTCCCGGTTGCGGGGGAGGGGGGCGTGGGGGGGGGGGGTACTGTCACGCTCCCCGGGTCCTCACCCCCCGTTCCCCGGCTCACCTGCCACGCTCTCCGCTCCCCAGTCACCGGATTCCGTCCGTCCCAGGGCTCCGGGCCCCCGATCCCGGCGCCCGACAGCTTCCCTGGACCTGGCCGGCTCCCCTGCGTCCTCCTCGCAGCCTCCTTCCCTGGCTTCTGGCACCCGGGCGGCGCGCATGCGCATTAGGGCGCGCGCGCGGTCACTGACCCTTTCTTAAAGGGCCAGCGTCCATTAACAGGAAATGAGGTTGCACAGGTACAGGGTATATAAGGGGTCATTGTCCAAGGGGGCGGGGCCTGATCTTCGTGTTCCCTGAGCTAGGAGTCAGGTCTCCTGGTGTTACTGTGCTCGTACTCACCTATCTCTCTTTGTAGAGCCGTGCCTGCTTCGCCATCCAGTCTGCCGTGTCCTGATCCCCGCACGCTGTCCGTCTGCCATCTGACAGTCCGTACCATCCCGGATCCCTGCGGTGACCCGTCATCTTGCTCCAGAGGTTCCGGACCCCGCCTGATATCACCTCGGCCTCCGAACCTGAGCTACGTCACCAAGACCACCTTCTGTGACTCCGTGGTCCCTGGGACTCCTCCGCTGCCTTCACTTGCACGGACTGTTCTACTGCCCATCAGTGCTTCAGCTGCCGGACTCCCTACCACCATCTCAGAGAGTTCGGTCCAGTGGATCCACCTCCTGGGTCTGCCCGACCGCCCGGCCGTGACAATATATAATTATATACAGGAGATGCCCAGGTTATACCGGCTGTACATATATAATTATATACAGGAGATGCCCAGGTTATACCGGCTGTACATATATAATTATATACAGGAGATATCCAGGTTATACCGGCTGTACATATATAATTATATACAGGAGATGTCCAGGTTATACCGGCTGTACATATATAATTATATACAGGAGATGCCCGGGTTATACCAGCTGTATATATATAATTATATACAGGAGATGCCCAGGTTATACCGGCTGTACATATATAATTATATACAGGAGATGTCCAGGTTATACCAGCTGTACATATATAATTATATACAGGAGATGTCCAGGTTATACCGGCTGTACATATATAATTATATACAGGAGATGCCCGGGTTATACCGGCTGTACATATATAATTATATACAGGAGATGCCCGGGTTATACCGGCTGTACATATATAATTATATACAGGAGATGCCCGGGTTATACCGGCTGTACATATATAATTATATACAGGAGATGCCCGGGTTATACCGGCTGTACATATATAATTATATACAGGAGATGCCCGGGTTATACCGGCTGTACATATATAATTATATACAGGAGATGCCCAGGTTATACCAGCTGTACATATATAATTATATACAGGAGATGCCCAGGGTTATACCTGCTGTACATATATAATTATATACAGGAGATGCCAGGTTATACCGGCTGTACATATATAATTATATACAGGAGATGCCCAGGGTTATACCGGCTGTACATATATAATTGTACATATATAATTATATACAGGAGATGCCCAGGTTATACCGGCTGTACATATATAATTATATACAGGAGGTGCCCAGGTTATACCGGCTGTACATATATAATTATATACAGGAGATGCCAGGTTATACCGGCTGTACATATATAATTATATACAGGAGATGCCCAGGGTTATACCGGCTGTACATATATAATTATATACAGGAGGTGCCCGGGTTATACCGGCTGTACATATATAATTATATACAGGAGATGCCCAGGTTATACCGGCTGTACATATATAATTATATACAGAAGATGCCCAGGGTTATACCGGCTGTACATATATAATTATATACAGGAGATGCCCAGGTTATACCGGCTGTACATATATAATTATATACAGGAGATGTCCAGGTTATACCAGCTGTACATATATAATTATATACAGGAGATGTCCAGGTTATACCGGCTGTACATATATAATTATATACAGGAGATGTCCAGGTTATACCGGCTGTACATATATAATTATATACAGGAGATGCCCGGGTTATACCGGCTGTACATATATTATTATATACAGGAGGTACCCAGGTTATACCGGCTGTAGATATATAATTATATACAGGAGATGCCTGGGTTATACCGGCTGTACATATATAATTATATACAGGAGGTGCCCAGGTTATACCGGCTGTACATATATAATTATATACAGGAGATGCCAGGTTATACCGGCTGTACATATATAATTATATACAGGAGATGCCAGGTTATACCGGCTGTACATATATAATTATATACAGGAGATGCCAGGTTATACCGGCTGTACATATATAATTATATACAGGAGATGCCCAGGTTATACCGGCTGTACATATATAATTATATACAGGAGATGCCCAGGTTATACCGGCTGTACATATATAATTATATACAGGAGATGCCCAGGTTATACCGGCTGTACATATATAATTATATACAGGAGATATCCAGGTTATACCGGCTGTACATATATAATTATATACAGGAGATGTCCAGGTTATACCGGCTGTACATATATAATTATATACAGGAGATGCCCGGGTTATACCAGCTGTATATATATAATTATATACAGGAGATGCCCAGGTTATACCGGCTGTACATATATAATTATATACAGGAGATGTCCAGGTTATACCAGCTGTACATATATAATTATATACAGGAGATGTCCAGGTTATACCGGCTGTACATATATAATTATATACAGGAGATGCCCGGGTTATACCGGCTGTACATATATTATTATATACAGGAGGTACCCAGATTATACCGGCTGTAGATATATAATTATATACAGGAGATGCCCGGGTTATACCGGCTGTACATATATAATTATATACAGGAGGTGCCCAGGTTATACCGGCTGTACATATATAATTATATACAGGAGATGCCGATGTACATATATAATTATATACAGGAGATGCCAGGTTATACCGGCTGTACATATATAATTATATACAGGAGATGCCCAGGTTATACCGGCTGTACATATATAATTATATACAGGAGATGCCCAGGTTATACCGGCTGTACATATATAATTATATACAGGAGATATCCAGGTTATACCGGCTGTACATATATAATTATATACAGGAGATGTCCAGGTTATACCGGCTGTACATATATAATTATATACAGGAGATGCCCGGGTTATACCAGCTGTATATATATAATTATATACAGGAGATGCCCAGGTTATACCGGCTGTACATATATAATTATATACAGGAGATGTCCAGGTTATACCAGCTGTACATATATAATTATATACAGGAGATGTCCAGGTTATACCGGCTGTACATATATAATTATATACAGGAGATGTCCAGGTTATACCGGCTGTACATATATAATTATATACAGGAGATGCCCAGGTTATACCGGCTGTACATATATAATTATATACAGGAGATGCCCGGGTTATACCGGCTGTACATATATAATTATATACAGGAGATGCCCGGGTTATACCGGCTGTACATATATAATTATATACAGGAGATGCCCGGGTTATACCGGCTGTACATATATAATTATATACAGGAGATGCCCGGGTTATACCGGCTGTACATATATAATTATATACAGGAGATGCCCGGGTTATACCGGCTGTACATATAGAATTATATACAGGAGATGCCCAGGTTATACCAGCTGTACATATATAATTATATACAGGAGATGCCCAGGGTTATACCTGCTGTACATATATAATTATATACAGGAGATGCCAGGTTATACCGGCTGTACATATATAATTATATACAGGAGATGCCCAGGGTTATACCGGCTGTACATATATAATTATATATAGGAGATGCCCAGGTTATACCGGCTGTACATATATAATTATATACAGGAGGTGCCCAGGTTATACCGGCTGTACATATATAATTATATACAGGAGATGCCAGGTTATACCGGCTGTACATATATAATTATATACAGGAGATGCCCAGGGTTATACCGGCTGTACATATATAATTATATACAGGAGGTGCCCGGGTTATACCGGCTGTACATATATAATTATATACAGGAGATGCCCAGGTTATACCGGCTGTACATATATAATTATATACAGAAGATGCCCAGGGTTATACCGGCTGTACATATATAATTATATACAGGAGATGCCCAGGTTATACCGGCTGTACATATATAATTATATACAGGAGATGTCCAGGTTATACCAGCTGTACATATATAATTATATACAGGAGATGTCCAGGTTATACCGGCTGTACATATATAATTATATACAGGAGATGTCCAGGTTATACCGGCTGTACATATATAATTATATACAGGAGATGCCCGGGTTATACCGGCTGTACATATATTATTATATACAGGAGGTACCCAGATTATACCGGCTGTAGATATATAATTATATACAGGAGATGCCTGGGTTATACCGGCTGTACATATATAATTATATACAGGAGGTGCCCAGGTTATACCGGCTGTACATATATAATTATATACAGGAGATGCCAGGTTATACCGGCTGTACATATATAATTATATACAGGAGATGCCAGGTTATACCGGCTGTACATATATAATTATATACAGGAGATGCCCAGGTTATACCGGCTGTACATATATAATTATATACAGGAGATGCCCAGGTTATACCGGCTGTACATATATAATTATATACAGGAGATATCCAGGTTATACCGGCTGTACATATATAATTATATACAGGAGATGCCCGGGTTATACCAGCTGTATATATATAATTATATACAGGAGATGCCCAGGTTATACCGGCTGTACATATATAATTATATACAGGAGATGTCCAGGTTATACCAGCTGTACATATATAATTATATACAGGAGATGTCCAGGTTATACCGGCTGTACATATATAATTATATACAGGAGATGCCCGGGTTATACCGGCTGTACATATATTATTATATACAGGAGGTACCCAGATTATACCGGCTGTAGATATATAATTATATACAGGAGATGCCCGGGTTATACCGGCTGTACATATATAATTATATACAGGAGGTGCCCAGGTTATACCGGCTGTACATATATAATTATATACAGGAGATGCCGATGTACATATATAATTATATACAGGAGATGCCAGGTTATACCGGCTGGACATATATAATTATATACAGGAGATGCCCAGGTTATACCGGCTGTACATATATAATTATATACAGGAGATGCCCAGGTTATACCGGCTGTACATATATAATTATATACAGGAGATGCCCGGGTTATACCAGCTGTATATATATAATTATATACAGGAGATGCCCAGGTTATACCGGCTGTACATATATAATTATATACAGGAGATGTCCAGGTTATACCAGCTGTACATATATAATTATATACAGGAGATGTCCAGGTTATACCGGCTGTACATATATAATTATATACAGGAGATGTCCAGGTTATACCGGCTGTACATATATAATTATATACAGGAGATGCCCAGGTTATACCGGCTGTACATATATAATTATATACAGGAGATGCCCGGGTTATACCGGCTGTACATATATAATTATATACAGGAGATGCCCGGGTTATACCGGCTGTACATATATAATTATATACAGGAGATGCCCGGGTTATACCGGCTGTACATATATAATTATATACAGGAGATGCCCGGGTTATACCGGCTGTACATATATAATTATATACAGGAGATGCCCGGGTTATACCGGCTGTACATATATAATTATATACAGGAGATGCCCAGGTTATACCAGCTGTACATATATAATTATATACAGGAGATGCCCAGGGTTATACCTGCTGTACATATATAATTATATACAGGAGATGCCAGGTTATACCGGCTGTACATATATAATTATATACAGGAGATGCCCAGGGTTATACCGGCTGTACATATATAATTATATACAGGAGATGCCCAGGTTATACCGGCTGTATATATATAATTATATACAGGAGGTGCCCAGGTTATACCGGCTGTACATATATAATTATATACAGGAGATGCCAGGTTATACCGGCTGTACATATATAATTATATACAGGAGATGCCCAGGGTTATACCGGCTGTACATATATAATTATATACAGGAGGTGCCCGGGTTATACCGGCTGTACATATATAATTATATACAGGAGATGCCCAGGTTATACCGGCTGTACATATATAATTATATACAGAAGATGCCCAGGGTTATACCGGCTGTACATATATAATTATATACAGGAGATGCCCAGGTTATACCGGCTGTACATATATAATTATATACAGGAGATGTCCAGGTTATACCAGCTGTACATATATAATTATATACAGGAGATGTCCAGGTTATACCGGCTGTACATATATAATTATATACAGGAGATGTCCAGGTTATACCGGCTGTACATATATAATTATATACAGGAGATGCCCGGGTTATACCGGCTGTACATATATTATTATATACAGGAGGTACCCAGATTATACCGGCTGTAGATATATAATTATATACAGGAGATGCCTGGGTTATACCGGCTGTACATATATAATTATATACAGGAGGTGCCCAGGTTATACCGGCTGTACATATATAATTATATACAGGAGATGCCAGGTTATACCGGCTGTACATATATAATTATATACAGGAGATGCCAGGTTATACCGGCTGTACATATATAATTATATACAGGAGATGCCCAGGTTATACCGGCTGTACATATATAATTATATACAGGAGATGCCCAGGTTATACCGGCTTTACATATATAATTATATACAGGAGATATCCAGGTTATACCGGCTGTACATATATAATTATATACAGGAGATGTCCAGGTTATACCGGCTGTACATATATAATTATATACAGGAGATGCCCGGGTTATACCAGCTGTATATATATAATTATATACAGGAGATGCCCAGGTTATACCGGCTGTACATATATAATTATATACAGGAGATGTCCAGGTTATACCAGCTGTACATATATAATTATATACAGGAGATGTCCAGGTTATACCGGCTGTACATATATAATTATATACAGGAGATGCCCGGGTTATACCGGCTGTACATATATAATTATATACAGGAGATGCCCGGGTTATACCGGCTGTACATATATAATTATATACAGGAGATGCCCGGGTTATACCGGCTGTACATATATAATTATATACAGGAGATATCCAGGTTATACCGGCTGTACATATATAATTATATACAGGAGATACCCGGGTTATACCGCTGTACATATATAATTATATACAGAGATGCCCAGGTTATACCGGCTGTACATATATAATTATATACAGAAATGCCAGGTTATACAAGCTGTACATATATAATTATATACAGGAGATGCCCAGGTTATACCGGCTGTACATATATAATTATATACAGGAGATGTCCAGGTTATACCGGCTGTACATATATAATTATATACAGGAGATGCCCGGGTTATACCGGCTGTACATATATTATTATATACAGGAGGTACCCAGATTATACCGGCTGTAGATATATAATTATATACAGGAGATGCCTGGGTTATACCGGCTGTACATATATAATTATATACAGGATATGCCGGGTTATACCGGCTGTACATATATAATTATATACAGGAGATGCCAGGTTATACCGGCTGTACATATATAATTATATACAGGAGATGCCAGGTTATACCGGCTGTACATATATAATTATATACAGGAGATGCCCAGGTTATACCGGCTGTACATATATAATTATATACAGGAGATGCCCAGGTTATACCGGCTGTACATATATAATTATATACAGGAGATATCCAGGTTATACCGGCTGTACATATATAATTATATACAGGAGATGTCCAGGTTATACCGGCTGTACATATATAATTATATACAGGAGATGCCCGGTTATACCAGCTGTATATATATAATTATATACAGGAGATGCCCAGGTTATACTGGCTGTACATATATAATTATATACAGGAGGTGCCCAGGTTATACTGGCTGTACATATATAATTATATACAGGAGATGCCCAGGTTATACCGGCTGTACATATATAATTATATACAGGAGATGCCCGGGTTATACCAGCTGTATATATATAATTATATACAGGAGATGCCGGGTTATACCAGCTGTACATATATAATTATATACAGGAGATGCCCAGGTTATACCGGCTGTACATATATAATTATATACAGGAGATGCCCGGGTTATACCAGCTGTATATATATAATTATATACAGGAGATGCCCAGGTTATACCGGCTGTACATATATAATTATATACAGGAGGTGCCCAGGTATACTGGCTGTACATATATAATTATATACAGGAGATGCCCAGGTTATACTGCTGTACATATATAATTATATACAGGAGATGCCCGGGTTATACCGGCTGTACATATATAATTATATACAGGAGATGCCCAGGTTATACCGGCTGTACATATATAATTATATACAGGAGATGCCCGGGTTATACCAGCTGTATATATATATAATTATGTACAGGAGATGCCCAGGTTATACCGGCTGTACATATATATTATATACAGAGATGCCCAGGTTATACGGCTGTACATATAAATTATATACAGGAGATGCCTCCGGGTTATACCGGCTGTACATATATAATTAATTATATACAGGAGATGCCCAGGTTATACAGCTGTACATATATAATTATATACAGGAGATGCCCAGGTTATAGCAGCTGTACATACAGTCATATGAAAACGTTTGTGCACCCCTATTAATGTTAACCTTTTTTCTTTATAACAATTTGGGTTTTTGCTATTTCAGTGTCATATATCTAATAACTGATGGACTGAGGAATATTTCTGGATTGAAATGAGGTTTATTTTACTAACAGAAAATGTGCAATCTGCATTTAAACAAAGTTTGACAGGTGCATAAGTATGGGCACCTCAACATAAAAGTGACATTAATATTTTGTAGATCCTCCTTTTGCAGCAATCACAGCCTCTAGTGGCTTCCTGTAGCTGTTAATGAGTTCCTGGATCCTGGATGAAGGTAGATTTGACCATTCCTGGTTACAAAACAATTCCAGTTCAGTTAGGTATGATGGTCGCTGAGCATGGACAGCCGCTTCACATCATCCCACAGATGTTCAATGATATTCAGGTCTGGGGACTGGGATGGCCATTCCAGAACATTGTACTTGTTCCTCTGCATGAATGCCTGAGTAGATTTGGAGCGGTGCTTTGGATCATTGTCTTGCTGAAATATCCATCCCCTGCGTAACTTCAACTTCGTCACTGATATTATTGTCAAGAATCTGCTGATACTGAGCTGAATCCATGCGACCCTCAATTTAACAAGATTCCCGGTGCCGGCATTGGCCACACAGCCCCAAAGCATGATGGAACCTCCACCAAATTTTACTGTGGGTAGCGAGTGCTTTTCTTGGAATGCCGTGTTTTTTGCCTCCATGCATAACGCCTTTTTGTATGACCAAACAACTCAATCTTTGTTTCATCAGTCCACAGGACCTTCTTCCAAAATGTAACTGGCTTGTCCAAATGTGCTTTTGCATACCTCAGGCGACTCTGTTTGTGGCGTGCTTGCAGAAACGGCTTCTTTCGCATCACTCTCCCATACAGCTTCTCCTTGTGCAACGTGCGCTGTATTGTTGACCGATGCACATTGACACCATCTGCAGCAAGATGATGCTGCAGGTCTTTGGAGCTGGTCTGTGGATTGTCCTTGACTGTTCTCACCATTCTTCTCTCTGCCTTTCTGATATTTTTCTTGGCCTGCCACTTCTGGGCGTAACAAGAACTGTACCTGTGTTCTTCCATTTCCTTACTATGTTCCTCACAGTGGAAACTGACAGGTTAAATCTCTGAGACAACTTTTTGTACCTTCCCCTGAACAACTATGTTGAATAATCTTTGTTTTCAGATCATTTGAGAGTTGTTTTGAGGAGCCCATGATGCCACTCTTCATAGGAGATTCAAATAGGAGAACAACTTGCAAGTGGCCACCTTAAATACCTTTTCTCATGATTGGATACACCTGCCTATGAAGCTCAAAGCTCAATGAGGTTACAAAACCAATTTAGTGCTTTAGTAAGTCAGTAAAAAGTAGTTAGGAGGGTTCAAATCAAGAAATTGATAAGGGTGCCCATACTTTTGCACTGGTCAAATTTTGTTTAAATGCAGATTGCACATTTTCTGTTAGTACAATAAACCTCATTTCAATCCAGAAATATTACTCAGTCCATCAGTTATTAGATATATGAAACTGAAATAGCAAAACCCAAATTGTTATAAAAGTAAAAAGGTTAACATTAATAGGGGTGCCCAAACTTTTTCATATGACTGTATATAATTATATACAGGAGATGCCCAGGTTATAGCAGCTGTCCATATATAATTATATACAGGAGATGCCCAGGTTATAGCAGCTGTCCATATATAATTATATACAGGACATGCCCAGGTTATACCGGCTGTGTATATATAATTATATACAGGAGATGCCCGGGTTATACCGGCTGTACATATATAATTATATACAGGAGATGCCCAGGTTATACCGGCTGTACATATATAATTATATACAGGAGATGCCCGGGTTATATACCGGCTGTACATATATAATAATATATACAGGAGATGCCCAGGTTATACCGGCTGTACATATATAATTATATACAGGAGATGCCCGGGTTATACCGGCTGTACATATATAATTATATACAGGAGATACCCAGGTTATACCGGCTGTACATATATAATTATATACAGGAGATGCCCGGGTTATACCGGCTGTACATATATA
This sequence comes from Anomaloglossus baeobatrachus, assembly GCF_048569485.1. Classification (NCBI taxonomy): domain Eukaryota; kingdom Metazoa; phylum Chordata; class Amphibia; order Anura; family Aromobatidae; genus Anomaloglossus; species Anomaloglossus baeobatrachus. The sequence continues at coordinate 5,166,438 of NC_134362.1, read as the reverse complement.
ATTATATACAGGAGATGCCCAGGTTATACCGGCTGTACATATATAATTATATACAGGAGATGCCCGGGTTATACCGGCTGTACATATATAATTATATACAGGAGATGCCCGGGTTATACCGGCTGTACATATATAATTATATACAGGAGATGCCCAGGTTATACCGGCTGTACATATATAATTATATACAGGAAATGCCCGGGTTATACCAGCTGTACATATATAATTATATACAGGAGATGCCCGGGTTATACCGGCTGTACATATATAATTATATACAAGAGATGGCCAGGTTATACCGGCTGTACATATATAATTATATACAGGAGATGCCCAGGTTATACCGGCTGTACATATATAATTATATACAGGAGATGCCCGGGTTATACCGGCTGTACATATATAATTATATACAGGAGATGCCCAGGTTATACCGGCTGTACATATATAATTATATACAGGAGATGCCCAGGTTATACCGGCTGTACATATATAATTATATACAGGAGATGCCCGGGTTATACCGGCTGTACATATATAATTATATACAGGAGATGCCCGGGTTATACCGGCACCTCCATACCAGGTTGGCAACTTGACTTTATTTTCTCTGGACAGTTTATAAAAAAATGACGGGCAGAGAATATTTTTCCGGGCACATTGGAACTCATAATAGACCCTTTGATGAGTGACCGGAGTCTACAGCCCGCAGTTGTGATTGGTTTCAATCTGGGCATTGACTGTAAACTATAAAATGATGATAATTAAAGTCAAAATAATCTGCAGACGTTTTTCAGCTGGAAAGAAATTATGGACAACTTCATTTTTGTTTACGAACAGACACGAAAGTGTGGAATTTTTCAGACTGTCTTGGGGTTTCTGGGGTCCCTTGTGCAGCCGGCGGTGGATGGGGTCCCTTGTGCAGTCGGCGGTGGCTGGGGTCCCTTGTGCAGCCGGCGGTGCTGGGGTCCCTTGTGCAGCCGGCGCGTGCTGGGGTCTCTTGTGCAGCCGGCGGTGCTGGGGTCTCTTGTGCAGCCGGCGGTGGCTGGGGTCCCTTGTGCAGCCGGCGGTGGCTGGGGTCCCTTGTGCAGCCGGCGGTGGCTGGGGTCCCTTGTGCAGCCGGCGGTGGCTGGGGTCCCTTGTGCAGCCGGCGGTGGCTGGGGTCCCTTGTGCAGCCGGCGGTGGCTGGGGTCCCTTGTGCAGCCGGCGGTGCTGGGGGTCCACTTGTGCAGCCAGGCGGTGCTGGGGTCTCTTGTGCAGCCGGCGGTGCTGGGGTCCCTTGTGCAGCCGGCGGTGGCTGGGGTCCTTTGTGCAGCCGGCGGTGGCTGGGGTCCCTTGTGCAGCCGGCGGTGCTGGGGTCCCTTGTGCAGCCGGCGGTGCTGGGGTCTCTTGTGCAGCCGGCGGTGCTGGGGTCTCTTGTGCAGCCGGCGGTGCTGGGGTCTCTTGTGCAGCCGGCGGTGCTGGGGTCTCTTGTGCAGCCGGCGGTGCTGGGGTCCCTTGTGCAGCCGGCGGTGCTGGGGTCCCTTGTGCAGCCGGCGGTGCTGGGGTCTCTTGTGCAGCCGGCGGTGCTGGGGTCTCTTGTGCAGCCGGCGGTGCTGGGGTCTCTTGTGCAGCCGGCGGTGCTGGGGTCCCTTGTGCAGCCGGCGGTGCTGGGGTCCCTTGTGCAGCCGGCGGTGGCTGGGGTCCCTTGTGCAGCCGGCGGTGGCTGGGGTCCCTTGTGCAGCCGGCGGTGGCTGGGGTCCCTTGTGCAGCCGGCGGTGCTTGGGCCCTTTGTGCAGCCGGCGGTGCTGGGGTCCCTGGTGCAGCCGGCGGTGGCTGGTGTAGGGCTATAAGGTTATAATGTTTTTGTGCTGTTATTCGGTCCTCGCAGTTTCCTCGCGGGCAGTGGAGGACGTGTTTTATGTGCTGGAGTGAAGTTCGGCCTTTGTTATATATTTGGTAATCAGGGGATCGGGTACACGGTTGTATATATTAGTGCCGGGTGCAGACAACAAGCATTTCTTTGTACTGTAGGTTGATAATAATTTTATATAACACAGACACAAATGTGTCGACAGCAGAGCCGGGAAGTGCGGGGTGCGGGCGGGAGAAATATTGTTTGCATTTCAGCTGGTAATTAATATTGCTTTTTAGGTAGAAGAGAAAAAAAAAGCAGCTAAAAAGCGCAACTAGGAGACATAAAAGTCTGTTCCCGCTATGCCTCAGCGACATGAGCGCCATTAAATCTGCGTAAAATTAAAGTGCAGCATAAACAGGCGACAATTAAGGCTCCGACTTGTGTGAGGCGCAGGACGCAGCGCAGACCCGGACGCCATTTCTACAATCTTACGGCAAATAACATTTTTTTTTTTTTCAGAACAAGAAAATAATTCCGAATGGCGAAAATGATGAACAGTGACATGAGGCTGCCGACACGACGGCGTAAAATCCGCGGAATGTCAAGAGAAATGAAGGGTCGGAAGCATTAACAGATGAATCCAAGCGCTGACCTCATTAACCCCGGCAGTAAAACGCGCGGACTGCCATCTACACATAGAACTGTATATATTTATATCCTCCTCCACGCTTCCTAGAAATGTGACATCTCGCCGCGGTGACCTATCAACTGCAGCTCACCACAAAGATTAACGGGCCCCCGAATGCTGCAGAGACCCTCCCCGCCCCGTCACACGGCGGAGCCACCGAACCCCACGTATGTGTGCACAGCCCCCACTGATCCCCCCACGTCCCTGCATGTACATAACTAACAATGTCTGCAGTTTAGATTAACGGGCACCCGAATGCCCCATCCTCACCGCCCCGTCACACGGCGGAGCCACCGAACCCCACGTATGTGTGCACAGCCCCCACTGATCCCCCCACGTCCCTGCATGTACATAACTAACAATGTCTGCAGTTTAGATTAATGGGCACCCGAATGCCAAATCCTCACCGCCCCGTCACACGGCGGAGCCACCGAACCCCACGTATGTGTGCACAACCCCCACTGATTCCCCCACGTCCCTGCATGTACATAACTAACAATGTCCGCAGTTTAGATTAACGGGCACCTGAATGCCCCATCCTCCCCGCCCCGTCACACGGCGGAGCCACCGAACCCCACGTATGTGTGCACAACCCCCACTGATCCCCCCACGTCCCTGCATGTACATAACTAACAATGTCTGCAGTTTAGATTAACGGGCACCCGAATGCCCCATCCTCCCCGCCCCCGTCACACGGCGGAGCCACCGAACCCCACGTATGTGTGCACAACCCCCACTGATCCCCCCACGTCCCTGCATGTACATAACTAACAATGTCTGCAGTTTAGATTAACGGGCACCCGAATGCCCCATCCTCCCCGCCCCGTCACACGGCGGAGCCACCGAACCCCACGTATGTGTGCACAGCCCCCACTGATCCCCCCACGTCCCTGCATGTACATAACTAACAATGTCTGCAGTTTAGATTAATGGGCACCCGAATGCCCCATCCTCCCCGCCCCGTCACACGGCGGAGCCACCGAACCCCACGTATGTGTGCATAGCCCCCACTGATCCCCCCACGTCCCTGCATGTACATAACTAACAATGTCTGCAGTTTAGATTAACGGGCACCCGAATGCCCCATCCTCCCCCGCCCCGTCACACGGCGGAGCCACCGAACCCCACGTATGTGTGCACAGCCCCCACTGATCCCCCCACGTCCCTGCATGTACATAACTAACAATGTCTGCAGTTTAGATTAATGGGCACCCGAATGCCCCATCCTCACCGCCCCGTCACACGGCGGAGCCACCGAACCCCACGTATGTGTGCACAGCCCCCACTGATCCCCCCACATCCCTGCATGTACATAACTAACAATGTCCGCAGTTTAGATTAACGGGCACCCGAATGCCCCATCCTCACCGCCCCGTCACACGGCGGAGCCACCGAACCCCACGTATGTGTGCATAGCCCCCACTGATCCCCCCACGTCCCTGCATGTACATAACTAACAATGTCCGCAGTTTAGATTAACGGGCACCCGAATGCCCCATCCTCACTGCCCCGTCACACGGCGGAGCCACCGAACCCCACGTATGTGTGCACAGCCCCCACTGATCCCCCCACGTCCCTGCATGTACATAACTAACAATGTCCGCAGTTTAGATTAACGGGCACCTGAATGCCCCATCCTCCCCGCCCCGTCACACGGCGGAGCCACCGAACCCCACGTATGTGTGCACAGCCCCCACTGATCCCCCCACGTCCCTGCATGTACATAACTAACAATGTCCGCAGTTTAGATTAACGGGCACCTGAATGCCCCATCCTCACCGCCCCGTCACACGGCGGAGCCACCGAACCCCACGTATGTGTGCACAGCCCCCACTGATCCCCCCACGTCCCTGCATGTACATAACTAACAATGTCTGCAGTTTAGATTAACGGGCACACCGAATGCCCCATCCTCACCGCCCCGTCACACGGCGGAGCCACCGAACCCCACGTATGTGTGCACAGCCCCCACTGATCCCCCCACGTCCCTGCATGTACGTGACTAACAACGTCCGCAGTCAGATGACGTCTGCCCATCAACCACACATTTCTCTATTTATCCAGCTAAAAGATTGTGAGGATAGATGTAATGAAAAGGGTTAGGCTATGTGCACACGCTGCGTTTTTGGTTGCTGAAAACGCATAAAAACGCGCAAATAACGCACCGGTAGAAACGCATGCGTTTTTTACCGTGTTGTGGTGCGTTTTTGGCTGCGTTTTTCCAATGCATTGCATGGAGGGAAACGCAGAAAAACGCAGGAAAGAATTGACGTGTCCAATTTTTTTTTAAGCTCAAAAACGCAGCTTAAAAAAAAAAGTTGTGTGCGGACAGCAAAAATGAAAACTCATAGACTTTGCTGGGGAAGAAAAGTCATGCAGTTTGGAGCCCAAAAACGCACCCCGAAAAACGCACAAAAATGCTGTACTGGGGGGGGGGGGGGGGGGGGGGGAACAGGACAACTGGTATAGCCATTGCCCGCCATCATACAGCAGACTGCACAACAGAAAACCAAGGAAAGGATATATTGTCCTCCCCCATACACCAGACTGGAGGACTAAACCCAGGGAAGAATATATTGTCCTCCCTCATACACCAGACTAGAGGACTAAACCCAGGGAAGTATATATTGTCCTCCCTCATACACCAGACTGGAGGACTAAACCCAGGGAAGGATATACTGTCCTCCCTCATACACCAGACTGGAGGACTAAACCCAGGGAAGGATATATTGTCCTCCCTCATACACCAGACTGGAGGACTAAACCCAGGGAAGAATATATTGTCCTCCCTCATACACCAGACTGGAGGACTAAACCCAGGGAAGAATATATTGTCCTCCCTCATACACCAGACTAGAGGGACTAAACCCAGGGAAGTATATACTGTCCTCCCTCATACACCAGACTAGAGGACTAAACCCAGGGAAGGATATATTGTCCTCCTCCATACACCAGACTGGAGGACTAAACCCAGGGAAGAATATATTGTCCTCCCTCATACACCAGACTGGAGGACTAAACCCAGGGAAGGATATACTGTCCTCCCTCATACACCAGACTGGAGGACTAAACCCAGGGAAGAATATATTGTCCTCCCTCATACACCAGACTAGAGGACTAAACCCAGGGAAGTATATACTGTCCCTCCCTCATACACCAGACTAGAGGACTAAACCCAGGGAAGAATATACTGTCCTCCTCCCCATACACCAGACTGGAGGACTAAACCCAGGGAAGGATATACTGTCCTCCCTCATACACCAGACTGGAGGACTAAACCCAGGGAAGAATATATTGTCCTCCCCTCATACACCAGACTAGAGGACTAAACCCAGGGAAGTATATACTGTCCTCCCTCATACACCAGACTAGAGGACTAAACCCAGGGAAGAATATATTGTCCTCCCTCATACACCAGACTGGAGGACTAAACCCAGGGAAGAATATATTGTCCTCCCTCATACACCAGACTAGAGGACTAAACCCAGGGAAGGAAATATTGTCCTCCCTCATACACCAGACTGGAGGACTAAACCCAGGAAGTATATACTGTCCTCCCTCATACACCAGACTGGAGGACTAAACCCAGGGAAGGATATATTGTCCTCCCTCATACACCAGACTGGAGGACTAAACCCAGGGAAGTATATACTGTCCTCCCTCATACACCAGACTAGAGGACTAAACCCAGGGAAGGATATATTGTCCTCCCCCATACACCAGACTGGAGGACTAAACCCAGGGAAGAATATATTGTCCTCCCTCATACACCAGACTAGAGGACTAAACCCAGGGAAGTATATATTGTCCTCCCTCATACACCAGACTGGAGGACTAAACCCAGGGAAGGATATACTGTCCTCCCTCATACACCAGACTGGAGGACTAAACCCAGGGAAGGATATATTGTCCTCCCTCATACACCAGACTGGAGGACTAAACCCAGGGAAGGATATATTGTCCTCCCTCATACACCAGACTGGAGGACTAAACCCAGGGAAGAATATATTGTCCTCCCTCATACACCAGACTGGAGGACTAAACCCAGGGAAGGATATACTGTCCTCCCTCATACACCAGACTGGAGGACTAAACCCAGGGAAGAATATATTGTCCTCCCTCATACACCAGACTAGAGGACTAAACCCAGGGAAGAATATATTGTCCTCCCTCATACACCAGACTAGAGGACTAAACCCAGGGAAGAATATACTGTCCTCCCCCATACACCAGACTGGAGGACTAAACCCAGGGAAGGATATACTGTCCTCCCTCATACACCAGACTGGAGGACTAAACCCAGGGAAGAATATATTGTCCTCCCTCATACACCAGACTAGAGGACTAAACCCAGGGAAGTATATACTGTCCTCCCTCATACACCAGACTAGAGGACTAAACCCAGGGAAGAATATATTGTCCTCCCTCATACACCAGACTGGAGGACTAAACCCAGGGAAGAATATATTGTCCTCCCTCATACACCAGACTAGAGGACTAAACCCAGGGAAGGAAATATTGTCCTCCCTCATACACCAGACTGGAGGACTAAACCCAGGGAAGTATATACTGTCCTCCCTCATACACCAGACTGGAGGACTAAACCCAGGGAAGGATATATTGTCCTCCCTCATACACCAGACTAGAGGACTAAACCCAGGGAAGGATATATTGTCCTCCCTCATACACCAGACTGGAGGACTAAACCCAGGGAAGTATATACTGTCCTCCCTCATACACCAGACTAGAGGACTAAACCCAGGGAAGAATATATTGTCCTCCCTCATACACCAGACTGGAGGACTAAACCCAGGGAAGGATATACTGTCCTCCCTCATACACCAGACTGGAGGACTAAACCCAGGGAAGAATATATTGTCCTCCCTCATACACCAGACTGGAGGACTAAACCCAGGGAAGAATATATTGTCCTCCCCTCATACACCAGACTAGAGGACTAAACCCAGGGAAGTATATACTGTCCTCCCTCATACACCAGACTAGAGGACTAAACCCAGGGAAGGATATATTGTCCTCCCTCATACACCAGACTGGAGGACTAAACCCAGGGAAGAATATATTGTCCTCCCTCATACACCAGACTGGAGGACTAAACCCAGGGAAGTATATACTGTCCTCCCTCATACACCAGACTAGAGGACTAAACCCAGGGAAGGATATATTGTCCTCCCTCATACACCAGACTAGAGGACTAAACCCAGGGAAGTATATACTGTCCTCCCTCATACACCAGACTGGAGGACTAAACCCAGGGAAGTATATACTGTCCTCCCTCATACACCAGACTGGAGGACTAAACCCAGGGAAGAATATATTGTCCTCCCTCATACACCAGACTAGAGGACTAAACCCAGGGAAGAATATATTGTACTCCCCCATACACCAGACTGGAGGACTAAACCCAGGGAAGTATATACTGTCCTCCCTCATACACCAGACTGGAGGACTGAACCCAGGGAAGAATATATTGTCCTCCCCCATACACCAGACTGGAGGACTAAACCCAGGGAAGAATATATTGTCCTCCCCCATACACCAGACTAGAGGACTAAACCCAGGGAAGTATATACTGTCCTCCCTCATACAGCAGACTGGAGGATTGAACCCAGGGAAGAATATATTGTCCTCCCTCATACACCAGACTGGAGGACTAAACCCAGGGAAGAATATATTGTCCTCCCTCATACACCAGACTGGAGGACTGAACCCAGGGAAGTATATACTGTCCTCCCTCATACAGCAGACTGGAGGACTAAACCCAGGGAAGAATATATTGTCCTCCCCCATACACCAAACTAGAGGACTAAACCCAGGGAAGGATATATTGTCCTCCCTCATACACCAGACTGGAGGACTAAACCCAGGGAAGAATATATTGTCCTCCCTCATACACCAGACTAGAGGACTAAACCCAGGGAAGAATATATTGTCCTCCCTCATACACCAGACTGGAGGACTAAACCCAGGGAAGAATATATTGTCCTCCCTCATACACCAGACTGGAGGACTAAACCCAGGGAAGGATATATTGTCCTCCCCCATACACCAGACTGGAGGACTAAACCCAGGGAAGGATATACTGTCCTCCCTCATACACCAGACTGGAGGACTAAACCCAGGGAAGAATATATTGTCCTCCTCCATACACCAGACTGGAGGACTAAACCCAGGGAAGAATATATTGTCCTCCTCCATACACCAGACTAGAGGACTAAACCCAGGGAAGGATATATTGTCATCCCCCATACACCAGACTGGAGGACTAAACCCAGGGAAGTATATACTGTCCTCCCTCATACACCAGACTAGAGGACTAAACCCAGGGAAGAATATACTGTCCTCCCCCATACACCAGACTAGAGGACTAAACCCAGGGAAGAATATATTGTCCTCCCTCATACACCAGACTAGATGACTAAACCCAGGGAAGAATATATTGTCCTCCCTCATACACCAGACTAGAGGACTAAACCCAGGGAAGAATATATTGTCCTCCCCCATACACCAGACTGGAGGACTAAACCCAGGGAAGTATATACTGTCCTCCCTCATACACCAGACTAGAGGACTAAACCCAGGGAAGGATATATTGTCCTCCTCCATACACCAGACTGGAGGACTAAACCCAGGGAAGAATAAATTGTCCTCCCTCATACACCAGACTGGAGGACTAAACCCAGGGAAGAATATATTGTCCTCCCTCATACACCAGACTGGAGGACTAAACCCAGGGAAGAATATATTGTCCTCCCTCATACACCAGACTGGAGGACTAAACCCAGGGAAGTATATACTGTCCTCCCTCATACACCAGACTAGAGGACTAAACCCAGGGAAGAATATATTGTCCTCCTCCATACACCAGACTGGAGGACTAAACCCAGGGAAGAATATATTGTCCTCCCTCATACACCAGACTGGAGGACTAAACCCAGGGAAGAATATATTGTCCTCCCTCATACACCAGACTGGAGGACTAAACCCAGGGAAGAATAAATTGTCCTCCCTCATACACCAGACTGGAGGACTAAACCCAGGGAAGAATATATTGTCCTCCCTCATACACCAGACTGGAGGACTAAAACCAGGGAAGTATATACTGTCCTCCCTCATACACCAGACTGGAGGACTGAACCCAGGGAAGTATATACTGTCCTCCCTCATACACCAGACTGGAGGACTGAACCCAGGGAAGTATATACTGTCCTCCCTCATACAGCAGACTGGAGGACTGAACCCAGGGAAGTATATACTGTCCTCCCTCATACAGCAGACTGGAGGACTAAACCTAGGGAAGTATATACTGTCCTCCCTCATACACCAGACTGGAGGACTGAACCCAGGGAAGTATATACTGTCCTCCCTCATACACCAGACTGGAGGACTAAACCCAGGGAAGAATATATTGTCCTCCCTCATACACCAGACTGGAGGACTGAACCCAGGGAAGGATATATTGTCCTCCCTCATACAGCAGGCTGCAGGACAGAGAACCCATTTAAAGTTATATTGCCCCCTGCTTATTGCAGACTACAGGACAGAGAATCTAGGGAAGGTTATATTGTTTATGTCTAGAGCAGTGAGGAGGAGGAGCCTGGAGGAGAGGGGCGGAGCCTTCTGGTCTATTGGTGATAATGGCTTCTAGTGATGGACGCTCTCAGTCTGTGGGAGGACCACACCCGTATTTGCCCAAAAGTATTTGAAGTCCAGTGCCTAGGGCGGCAAGTTCCAGGGAGTGCAGCTATCACATAACAAAAAAAAGGTTCTTTTTTTATTATTCTTCCTCCCTTCCTCAAGATCAATCAGCAAATTTGTCATCTCTGTGGAACCGTTTGGGTTGTTAGATGTTCATTGTAATAACATTGCTGACATTGCTGCAGCACTAACATGCAGATGTTGTTACAGCACTGCAGAGGAGATCTGTGAAGAAGGTAAGCGCTGAGGTATGGGACAGTATAAAGTAGGAGGGATAGTGTGAGGGCACAGTATGGGGCCGTATATAGTAGGACGGATATTGTGAGGGCACAGTATGAGGCCGTATATAGTAGGACGGATAGTGTGAGGGCACAGTATGGGGCAGTATATAGTATGAGGGATAGTGTGAGGGCACAGTATGGGGGGGCAGTGTATAGTAGGAAGGATAATGTGAGGGCACAGTATGGGGGCAGTATATAGTAGGAAAAATAGTGTGAGGCTACAGTATGGGGGACATTTTATAGAAGGAGAGATAGTGTGAGGGCACAGTATGGAGGGAGGAGAGAGTATAGAGTAAGAGGAATAGTGTGAGGGCACTGTATGGAGACAGTATATAAAAGGATAGAAAGTATGGGAGCAGTATATAGTAGAAGGGCTAGTGTGAGGGCACATTATAGGGGTAGTACATAGTGGGAGAAACAGTGTGAGTGCACAGTATGGGGGGGAATATATAGTACGAGAAATAGTGCGGGGCATAGTATGGGGACATTATATAGAAGGAGGGAAAGTGTAAGGCCACAATATGGGGACATTATATAGAAGGAGGCATAGTGTAAAGGCACAGTATGGTAGACAATATTTAGTAGGAGGGATAATTTGATGGGCACAGTATGGAGACAGTATATAAAAGCAGGGAAAGTGTGACGCCACAGTATGGGGACATTATATAGAAGGAAGGATAGTGTAAGGGCACAGTATGGGACACAGTATTTAGTAGGCGGGATAGTTTGATGGGCACAGTATGGAGACAGTATGAAGACCGTATATAAAAGGAGGGAAAGTGTGAGGCCATAGTATGGGGGGTATTATAGAAGTAGGGATAGTGTGAGGGCACAATATGGGGGGTGGAGTATAGAGAAGTTGGAGAGGTGTGAGGGCACTGTATGGAGATAGTATATAAAAGGATGGAAAGTATGGGAGCAGTATATAGTAGGAAGGCTAGTGTGAGGGCACAGTATGGGGGCAGTATATAGTAGGAGAAATAGTGTGAGGGTACAGTATGGGGGACATTTTATAGAAGGGCAAAGTATGGAGGGAGGAGACAATATAGAGTAGGAGGAATAGTGTGAGGGCACAGTATGGAGACAATATATAAAAAGAGGGAAAGTGTGGAGGCAGTATATAGTAAGAAGGATAGTGAGAGGGCACAGTATGGGGAGCATTATATAGAAGGAGAGATAGTGTGAGGGCACAATATGGGGGGGGGTATAGAGAAGTTGGAGAAGTGTGAGAGCACTGTATGGAGACAGTATATAAAAGGATGGAAAGTATGGGAGCAGTATATAGTAGGAGGGCTAGTGTGAGGGCACAGTATGGGGGCAGTATATAGTAGGAGAAATAGTGTGAGGGTACAGTATGGGGGGACATTTTATAGAAGGGCACAGTATGGAGGGAGGAGACAATATAGAGTAGGAGGAATAGTGTGAGGGCACAGTATGGAGACAATATATAAAAAGAGGGAAAGTGTGGAGGCAGTATATAGTAAGAAGGATAGTGAGAGGGCACAGTATGGGGAGCATTATATAGAAGGAGAGATAGTGTGAGGGCACAATATGGGGGGGGGGTATAGAGAAGTTGGAGAAGTGTGAGAGCACTGTATGGAGACAGTATATAAAAGGATGGAAAGTATGGGAGCAGTATATAGTAGGAGGGCTAGTGTGAGGGCACATTATACGGGTAGTACATAGTAGGAGAAACAGTGTGAGTGCACAGTATGGGAGTGAAATATATAGTAGGAGGGATAGTGCGAGGGCACAGTATGGGGACATTATATAAAAGCAAGGAAAGTGTGAGGCCACAGTATGGGGAGATTATATAGAAGGAGGGATAGTGTAAGGGCACAGTATGGGAGACAGTATTTAGTAGGAGGGATAGTTTGATGGGTACAGTATGGAGACAGTATATAAAAGGAGGGAAAGTGTGAGGCCACAGTATGGGGGGTATTATATAGGCAGTATATGGAAAAAGGGATAGTATAAGGGCGTAGCCACAGTATGGGGGGTATTATATAGACAGTATATAGAAAAAGGGATAGTATAAAGGGCGCAGTATGCAGAATAGGTTGGAACAAAAAATTGGGAGAGAATGAAGTGTAGACAGTGCAGAGGTTGTAGTTCATAATGCTTGGAGCAATGTGGAAGGGGGACAGCATATAGGTAAAAGTATATAGGGTGAGAACATTTGGGGGGGATGGTGTGGTAGCCATAGTTCATAAAGGGGGACGCTACAGTGGATATACAGTAATTCATATGGGGGATGGTGTGATGGGTATGATCATAAATGTGGTCAATGTGGCGGTTGTAGTTCATCAGCGAGGATGGTGTGCTGGTTAGAGTTTATAATGGAGGATAATGTTGCAGGTATAACATATAAGGGAGATTATGGCGCTTGTAATTCACAAATGGTGTGGCGGCAATATTTTAGAGGAGAGGATAGTGTGGAAGCCATGAATCAGGGCAGTGTGGGGGTTACTATTGGTGCAGGAAGGACAGCGAGGGGCGTCCATTAATTCAGGGAACAGTGTAGGACTTATTGGGGCAGAGTATGAGTGCTTACCGGCTCATCAGACCCCACCAATTGCTCACAAGACCTTTTGGAAGTTGCGCAGCTCAGGAAACAGTATTGCATTAGAAAGTCATAGGCTCCTATCTCCTAGGCTGCAATTTATCAATCTGACCACAATTATAGGGCCAAAACCATAAAATCTCTCTTAAAAGTTACTCAGTATGTAGTATTGCTACTGTCTGCGACTAATCAGTGGTGTGGCTCCTATACAGTCTGCAGTTTGAGGATGGCAGTTCCCATTTGTCACGGGGTCCTTCTTCCATATCACACGATCAACAGAGCGAGCGATGGCTGTTCAATCCAATAAGCATTTATTTCAAGCAAATCAAAACGGTCCATAACATAATCCACCACACAGAGAGTAAAATATCGTAGAAACACGAATATAGTCCAGAAAGCGATAAATAAATGTCCAGTTTCTCTCGGAGAAGCCGCAGCTTCCCTCAGAGGTTCAATCTTCTTCCATCGAGTTCTCCAAACAGACTGCCTGAATCTCCCAGGTAAGCAGAGTTTAGGTGGATCTCACGCCCCTCCCCCGACTTAGGAACAAAAGGCTGGCAGGGGAGGAATTAAACCTGCAAATGGGACAATGTACACACAAGGAATACAGAATGGTCAGTGAACCACGCCCAAACATTAACCCACACAAAATGGTACACAATCCACAATATTCCACCAATATTCCACCATCACAACCTCTCCCTCCTTCTGAATAAGTGAGTATGTCATGAGCTCTACACAGACCTCTGGCCACCTCACTGAAGTCCATGTTGCTCAGCTTTGGATAGTCTATGGTTCTTCTTGCCGGGACAGTCCCTCAGCATTCTGGTGTTGGCTTCCACACTTGTACTGGATGAAAAAACTGTAAACAGTCCCTTGTACAGCGGTAGGGTTGTAAGGACAAGCTTCCCTTTGTGTCCTCCTTCACTCAAACTGTGTTTCCTGCATCCACAAATCGGCGTTGTAGATCTCCCACATAATTTCTAAGGAGAATATCTGCAGGCAGCCGCTCATCACCCCAACCACACATTGCTTGATCCCAAAGCCAAAGTCCAGATCTACAGTCGCCTTTGGGATATTCCTCCTTTGTCCTCCAGCCAATTCAATAACAATCCCTGGTCCATGATGTATCGCCTCTGGCGGAACCACCCGGGGATCAGCTATTGTGAGAAATGCCCCGGAGTCACAAAATCCAATGACTCTCTGTCCATCCAGCACAACCTCCTGTAAGTGCGTACTTTGATGGTGAGAGGAACTCGGGGCTGTAGCTCACACCCCATAAACCCCTAGTGGTCGACCGTGAGTGTCTGAGTCATTCCTCAATCGACTAGCAGGGCAAGTGTTTTGCAGATGCCCAGGCTGCCCACATCTATAACATCTCCTCTGGGTCAGACTCCTTCTAATGTGCATTCTGGAGAAGGCAGTAGGAGAACCTGGTGACAAAGGCCGGAGTCCATACACCCTAACAGGGGCATCTATGGTGCAGGGGTCAGCGGTACACTCAGGTGGAGGTGGTGGTAACTCTTCCTCAGACGGGATGGAATGCACAAAATGCACTGGACGAGATGGAGGTGCGTGGGGGTCCCTCTGAGTCCTTGCGGAACAACTGGATTGCAGGTGCCCAGGTTGTCCGCACCCATAACATCTCCTCTCTGTGATTCCCCAGGGCGTGGTTGGAACTGTTGGTTCCCAGGATTGTGAGCCGTGGTTGTCATCGGCCTGTGGCTGGCTGGAAGGGCAGATATAACTGAAGAGGGCCGGGGAGCAGGAGCAGGCTGTGGCTTATTGTCCAGAAACCCCCTCCATTGTGCTCGGATAGTAAGGGCCTCATCAGCCAGGGCTGCAGCTCTATCCATGGTGCACAGTGTGCATTCTCTGACCCATTCCCGTATTTCTGAGGGACACTTGTAAAGAAATTGCTCTATAAGAAATACCTGCATAACGTCTTCCACAGTGAAGGCGTCTTCCGCTTCTAGCCATCTCCGACATGTCTGGGACATCTTATGGGCATACATCCTAAACAATCCCCCCGTGGTGCATGGGAGGTCTCGGAACTCTGCCCTATGTGAGTCTCCGGTGATGGCATGGTAATCCAGGATAGTCCGCTTTACAATGTTGTAATCCCGGTTCTGCGGTGAGGCAATGGTGTGATAAGCCTCTGCCAGGCTCCGCTCAGGAGTTCCACTAACAAACGCCTCCAGCCAGAGTGGGGAACCTCCATCACCGCACACTGCTGCTCAATGTCCTTGAAGAACCCTTCCACATCTCCGGAAGCCTCATCAAATGGCTTGACGTCCGCCCGGGTGATCCGCACAGGCTCCTGGATCGCTGGGTTTACACTCCAACTCATATTACTCCCTCTGTCGGACTCCATTGCTTCTTGTCTCCTCTGTGCTCGGTGAGCAGCCTCCTCTTTATACTCCTGAGATACACCGGGGCCCAGAACCGCAATCTCTTCATACCACACCAACCACTGGCTTTTTGGGGCAGGGATCCCCGTCCCCAGTGCTTGTCCGTCAGACATCTGGGAGGATGGGGTCTGGCTCTCACTCAGCAGTAGATCAATTAAGGCCTCTTTACACAGTCCCTGGTAGCTCAGGCCCAGATCTCTGGCTCTCTCCTGTAGACTGGATGCGGTCCAGGTTCTGTACTCACTCTGTGGGTGGATCTCCATTAAACTGTGCTCTGTTGATCCCACCGCTGCCACCAGTTGTCACAGGGTCCTTCTTCCATATCACACGATCAATAGAGCGAGCGATGGCTGTTCAATCCAAAGAGCATTTATTTCAAGCAAAACAAAACGGTCCATAACATAATCCACCACACAGAGGGTAAAATATTGTAGAAACACGAATATAGTCCAGAAAGCGATAATGTCCAGTTTCTCTCAGAGAAGCCGCAGCTTCCCTCAGAGGTTCAATCTTCTTCCATTAAGTTCTCCAAACAGACTGCCTGAATCTCCCAGGTAAGGCTACTTTCACAATTGCGTTGGACGGGTTCCGTTGCTATCCGCAGCCTTGAGGAATTACAGTAACCGTTGCAGGAAACCGTTTGATTCCTCAAAGACTTATATTAACTACGGATAGCAAAGGATGGCCTTGCGTTGAATCCGCCCCGCGGCGCATCAGTTGTTTTGTTGCTGACCGTCAGTGACCGCTGGGCGGATGGAACGCTGCATGTAGCGTTTTTCTGCGCTTGGCGGAGTGTCAAAAAAACGCAACCTGCAGGAATCCGTTGGCGTCCGTTGTTTTTATAATGGTCGACTATGGTGGCGGATTCCGTTAGAATCCGTCATTTGACGGATTCCGTTAGCGCATCCGTCTTTACACAACTGCGCATGCTCAATGTGTAAAGTCAAGGAAAAAAACCTATAACGGATTACGTTATTTTGTAACGTAAATCCGTAGCATCCTTTGTGCCACTATATGCAACGCATCCGTTACACAATGCTACGGATGCTGTCCAACGCAAGTGTGAAAGTAGCCTAAGCAGAGAGGTTACAGTAGGTGGATCTCACGCCCCCTCCCCCAACTTAGGAACAAAAGCCCGGCAGGGGAGGAATTAAACCTGCAAATGGGACAATGTACACAGAAGCAGTACAAATAAGACAGTGATCCACGCCCAAACATTAACCCACACAAAATGGTACACAATCCACAATATTCCACCATCACACCATTGTGACCATTGCTGAGGTCATACTGGGAGTTGCATCTTCATGTGATATAATTGTATATTGTGGGGGCTGATCTGACATTACAGCTGATCGCTGTATACACTAAATACAGCTGTCAATCACTGCCGGCTGCCATCACCCCCCACTCTCCCATACACGGGAGATTTGCAGTGTTCCTGTATTCTCCGGGAGCCGCCATCAGACATCTCTGGTAAGAGATTATTTCTAAGAGGACCTGCAGCCAAAAATAATTCCAATCATCTCCCCCGGCAGTCATCTGACACATTACACAGTAGGCAGAGCCCATCAATATCACTGGGTGTGGCCGACGTATGTCCAATGTGTATAGGGCCTTAGATCTATGGCCACAATGTGCCTGGGGAGCACCACATACAGCCCCGACAAGGAGAACTACAAGACCTGTAGAGGCCTCCTGCCCCAGGAACAGACAGGCATGAAGGGGGCTGCGCTGTATGGGATGGATCACTGCCTGATAATCACACAAGGCAGTGATGTCACAATCTATGGAGCAGGTCAGTCTGTGATTGGGTGATGATGTCACATGGGGCAATGATGTCACAGTCTATGGAGTCGGTCTGTGATTGGGTGATGATGTCACATGGGCCAATAATGTCACAATCTGTGGAGCAGGTTGATCTGTGATTGGGTGATGATGTCACATGGGGCAATGATGTCACAATCTATGGAGCAGGTCGGTCTGTGATTGGGTGATGATGTCACATGGGCCAATAATGTCACAATCTGTGGAGCAGGTTGGTCTGTGATTGGGTGATGATGTCACATGGAGCAATGATGTCACAATCTGTGGAGCAGGTCGGTCTGTGATTGGGTGATGATGTCACAATCTATGGAGCAGGTTGGTCTGTGATTGGGTGATTATGTCACATGAGGCAATGATGTCACATTCTGTGGAGCAGGTCAGTCTGTGATTGGGTGATGATGTCACATGGGGCAATGATGTCACAGTCTATGGAGTCGGTCTGTGATTGGGTGATGATGTCACATGGGGCAATGATGTCACAGTCTATGGAATCGGTCTGTGATTGGGTGATGATGTCACATGGGCCAATAATGTCACAATCTGTGGAGCAGGTTGGTCTGTGATTGGGTGATGATGTCACATGGGGCAATGATGTCACAGTCTATGGAGTCGGTCTGTGATTGGGTGATGATGTCACATGGGCCAATAATGTCACAATCTGTGGAGCAGGTTGGTCTGTGATTGGGTGATGATGTCACATGGGCCAATAATGTCACAATCTGTGGAGCAGGTTGGTCTGTGATTGGGTGATGATGTCACATGGAGCAATGATGTCACAATCTGTGGAGCACGTCGGTCTGTGATTGGGTGATGATGTCACAATCTGTGGAGCAGGTTGGTCTGTGATTGGGTGATGATGTCACATGAGGCAATGATGTCACATTCTGTGGAGCAGGTCGATCTGTAATAATAAATATTAGAACTTTATAACTCGAATCAGAACAAAAGGGCAATGCGCTGAATATTTTAATAAAATGGTAGAAATGTGGGGAGTTGCGTTTCGCCCTCAGCCGGTGAAGTGAATGGGCGTCACCTGTGTAATTCTGTAAATGGTGACTCGTACAATAGTTTGCGTCCTGAGTAATCCTAAGAGTGAGATAAAATCCCGGGAAATCACAGCGGCTTTTATTATGTGTGGAGCTTTTCCCTCGCTGCGTTCTAGAAGGCTGGAAGCTATCTTTTAAGATCATGAAGCAGAAAGCACGGTGACCCCATTATTTTATGCTTTTAACATACTCCAAGTGTAATGAACTACCCACAGAAAATGTATCATAATCATTGCACTGTGGGTACTAATGTGGGGAAGCGGATAATTGGAAACCTCCGCTCACATTCACTCACTTTGTATTAATAAAAAGATTTGGAAGGAAAAAATAGAGGGAGATTTCAGTGAAGTGTCGCCGCTCACACCTCATCTACGTGAGCGAGCCGCAGACACGTGCGAAATAGCTGTAACTATGAGCGTCCCGCATAGGGCGCGGCGGGAAACATTGTGTCTGAAGGAACCCAGATAAGACCAAACCAGACAATCCGGACAACGGACGCAAGTGTCAGCAACACCAAACCTGTTACATTACCAAGACGCCAATACACCGGACGATTGCAGCCTGTTCACACCAGCGCTCCTATCAACACGAGACCACAGGGATGTAGCCTGGACTGTACCGATATGGCCAGGACTGTACCGATATGGCCTGGACTGTACCGATATAGCCTGGTGTGTACCGATATAGCCTGGACCGTACAGATATAGCCTGGAGTGTACCGATATGGCCTGGAGTGTACCGATATGGCCTGGACCGTACCGATATGGCCTGGACCGTACCGATATGGCCTGGACCGTACCGATATGGCCTGGACCGTACCGATATGGCCTGGACCGTACCGATATGGCCTGGACCGTACCGATATAGCCTGGACCGTACCGATATGGCCTGGACCGTACCGATATGGCCTGGACCGTACCGATATGGCCTGGACCGTACAGATATGGCCTGGACCGTACAGATATGGCCTGGACCGTACAGATATGGCCTGGACCGTACCGATATGGCCTGGAGTGTACCGATATGGCCTGGTGTGTACCGATATAGCCTGGAGTGTACCGATATAGCCTGGAGTATACCAATATAGCCTGGACCGTACCGATATGGCCTGGACCGTACCGATATGGCCTGGACCGTAGCGATATAGCCTGGAGTATACCAATATAGCATGGACTGTACCGATATGGCCTGGACCGTAGCGATATAGCCTGGAGTATACCAATATAGCATGGACTGTACCGATATAGCCTGGTGTGTACCGATATAGCCTGGACCGTACCGATATGGCCTGGACCGTAGCGATATAGCCTGGACCGTAGCGATATAGCCTGGAGTATACCAATATAGCATGGACTGTACCGATATGGCCTGGACCGTAGCGATATAGCCTGGACCGTAGCGATATAGCCTGGAGTATACCAATATAGCATGGACTGTACCGATATGGCCTGGACCGTAGCGATATGGCCTGGACCGTAGCGATATAGCCTGGACCGTAGCGATATAGCCTGGACCGTAGCGATATAGCCTGGACCGTAGCGATATAGCCTGGACCGTAGCGATATAGCCTGGACCGTAGCGATATAGCCTGGAGTATACCAATATAGCATGGACTGTACCGATATGGCCTGGACCGTAGCGATATAGGCTGGACCGTAGCGATGTAGCCTGGAGTATACCAATATAGCATGGGCCGTACCGATATAGCCTGGTGTGTACCGATATAGCCTGGACCGTACCGATATGGCCTGGACCGTACCGATATGGCCTGGACCGTACCGATATAGCCTGGTGTGTACCGATATAGCCTGGAGTGTACCGATATAGCCTGGAGTGTACCGATATAGCCTGGAGTATACCAATATGGCCTGGACCGTACCAATATGGCCTGGACCGTACCGATATGGCCTGGACCGTACCGATATGGCCTGGACCGTACCGATATAGCCTGGACCGTAGCGATATAGCCTGGACCGTAGCGATATAGCCTGGACCGTAGCGATATAGCCTGGAGTGTACCTATATAGCATGGACTGTACCGATATAGCCTGGAGTATACCGATATAGCATGGACTGTACCGATATAGCCTGGAGTGTACCGATACAGCCTGGAGTGTACCGATATAGCTTGGTGTGTACCGATATAGCCTGGAGTATACCAATATAGCATGGACTGTACCGATATAGCCTGGAGTATACCGATATAGCCTGGTGTGTACCGATATAGCCTGGTGTGTACCGATATAGCCTGGTGTGTACCGATATGGCCTGGACCGTACCGATATGGCCTGGACCGTACCGATATGGCCTGGACCGTACCGATATGGCCTGGAGTGTACCGATTTAAAATATGTAATATGGTAGTATATGGCCTTGTGGTACCATATATGACATGGGCACTTGTGGGGCGATTGCATTAAGCCTTACAGGTCTGCCGGTCAAATTGCCTGTATTAGGAATGGGATTTTCTATTCCAATAGGTGTTTACTTGGGCATTGTTTCTCGGTGGATATGCATTCAGTGGGGATAATCACCCTATATTGTGTTATAATACATATTTAGTATGCCACCATAATATGCAATGGTTATGGCACTATGATATAACACAATTTACAGCAGGATGTATATATATGTCCAGTAAAACTCCTGGTTTATATATGCGGGCGTTTGCAGGATAGTGCTCACTATACGTACCTGCAATGTGCATATTGCCTACATCAATCATTTATTAAGGTTATAAACAGGATACTTATCACAATCTATAAGTGGGCATTAGCGCTTGTGGCTATATGGTTTACCTGCATGGGCACGCACGCATGCGCCGGGAGTGCAGTGCGTTGTCTAAACATATGAACTCCCGACTCGCCGTCCAACTCCTCCTGCGCATGCGCCCCGACTCATAATGACACACATGGTCCGGACCGCGCCAGCGTCATGACTCAGGTGACTGTTTTTATCTTTAAAAACCTGCTAGATTCAATGTACTTACACTATCTTTCTTTCCCTGACGAAGCCGCAACGGCGGCGATACGCGTGGGGTTCCTGGGCACCCACGATTGCGCCTTATGGGTTGTGTCCAACTATCTACTCCCTGCTCTATGGTCTCCAATACCATTTTCAGCTTGGAACAATTGGTGAGACAGTGACTATCTCCTATGCTCATGGGGGCGAGTGGCTAACCTGGTACATTGTAGGGGTGGCTAATCAGGCTGCATTTTTTCACCTTGAATAATTCGGTCTGTTTATATGTCCCACTTGGAAATCTTGGGTAATATTATACCAATACGTACCTTGTATATGTATCCCTTGTTTCTTTGGTGACTTAGATATTTAGACATTTTTGGACACATTCTTTGTCCCAGAGCAGGGTGTATACATGGTTATGACATTATTTATTTATTGGAGATTGTGGCTGGTATTGCTCGGCTAAGTGACACATGCCTCCCATATTTGGGTACTATATAATGTAATGTAATTTAATTGCATGGATATTTACTGATTGTAGTGCAATATTCGTGGGTGCCAGGTTGTTGGTGTTTTCACATTTTTAATTGCTTTTAACATGTACAAGTGTATTGAATAAAGGTTTTTCTACATTATTATTGGGTTGTGCGGCTAAATGCAATGTCTCTCTCTCCTTGCAATTGGAGTGTACCGATTTAGCCTGGACCGTACAGATATGGCCTGGAGTGTACCGATATAGCCTGGACTGTACCGATGTAGCCTGGACCGTATCGATGTAGCCTGGACCGTACCGATGTAGCCTGGAACGCACCGATGTAGCCTGGAACGCACCGATGTAGCCTGGAACGCACCGATGTAGCCTGGACTGTACTGATGTAGCCTGGAACGCACTGATGTAGCCTGGACCGTACTGATGTAGCCTGGACTATACTGATATAGGCTAGGCTGTACTGATATAGGCTAAACTGTGGTTGTGGAGACACGGGGCTCAGTGGGTGCTCTTGTCCGCTGAACCGACCGCCTTTAGAAAGACTGCATGGCCCAGGGCTCATCCCAACTGAACGCATGACTTCTGGCACAGATCCTGTAGCATCCATTTACTGTTTCGGTCGTATCTCCTCTCTGGTCCTTCTCCCATGGCTGAGCTGGTGGGGATGGACATGGCAGCGTCCGAAACCTGAATGCCTCCCCTATGGCCCGCTGGGTATGCTTCTGTGCCTCCCTGGTTGTTGAGCCCTAGACGGAGTCAGAAAACACCAGTCCTCTGCAGCTCCCCTGGAAAACCAGGCTGAGTAGTATCCCACTGCTGCCCCCAATTGTGGAGACACGGGGGTCAGTGGGTGCTCTCGTCCTCTGACCCAGCTGCCTTTAGAAAGACAGCGTGGCTCAGGGCTCATCCCAACTGAACGCCGGCCTCCCTAACCGTTGGCGTAACACTACTCAGACAACACAGGGTGAGGGAACCACAATAATTAGACTTTATTGGATTCCCAAAATATTAACGGCACATAACACATAACCAGCAAAACACACAAATGTAACCGGCAACAGAGTCTCCCCCTTCCGCTGGCTCACCAGGGATTTAGAATGTCCGTGCTTCAGAGGTTCCAGGGCTAATTTACTCCAGTCCAGCAGCACCCCGCTTTTGGCGGACACCCACCGAGAAAGGAATAATGCCAGATTTAGGAAGCTGGCTGAGGTCTGCAAAGTCTGTACCAGGTGACTGAACTGTCCCAACCTGGATTTCCTCCTTAAGTAGTCTCTGGTATGATGATATAATCCTGGCAGCCGGAGTCGAAATCCTTAGACTGTGGATATGGTCTCCAATCGGAACCGGAGTCCCTAGATTGAAGCCACAAGGTATCCTGATCCTCTAGCCAGCTCCTAAGAGCTTAGACTGGATCATGCACATCCATCAAAAACAACTGGTGACTTAAAGAAATCACCTTTTATAGCTATAACCTTCCCTTAGGATATACTGTGCCCTCAGCGGATTGGTTGTACAAGGTTGCTCTCCCATTGGATGATTTTCAAGCTACATGGACAATGCTCATTTAAATGATGTGGATAGAAAGACTGAGGATATCTACATGAAATCACAAGTCACAGACTAGACAATGGCTACTAAGGTAATTTACATTAGATTAGCAATACACAACTACATTACAATGAATGCTCAGAGGGGCCTGGCAGACACAATGGTTTAGCAAACATGAGTTAGCACACAAAATAACAATACGTCTGGCTGAATTTTAAGAAACTTTAAGCCATGAGAGTCCATGTCGTCACAGTGGTCATATAGGCTAAACTGTGGTCATATAGGCTAGGCTATAAGGATATAGCCTGGACTGTGGTCACATAGGTTGGTCTGTGGTGATACAGGCTTAACTATACTGACATAGTTTGGACTGTAGTGATGTATGCTACAGTTCAAAAGTTTGTTCTCCTCCAGACAATTGTGTCTTTTCCATGTATATCCTCCTTGTATTCATCAGATGAGCTGCATAGTGAATAGAGAATATCGTCCAGACAGTGACGAGGTCAGAAATAATGACTTTTACGTGAAATAATAATCTTCTCTTCACACTTTGCTTTCGGCACAGATCGCTCCTTTGCACAATTCCAGCTTTGCAGGCTTTGGCATTCTAGCTGGTAATTTGCGGAGGTATCTGGAGATATTTCACCCCATTCCCCCCCCCACACACACAGGTTGGATTGGTTGATGGGCACTTTTTTGCACCATACGGTCACGCTGCTCGCACAACAGCTCTATAGGGTTGAGGTCTGGTGACTGGGCCCCTCCATTACTGATAGATACCAGCTGCCGGCTTCTTCCCTAAATAGTTCATGCATAATTTGGAGGTGGCTTTGGGTCATTGTCCTGTTGTAGGTTCAAATTGGCTCCAATCAAGCGCTGTCCACAGGGTATGGCGTTGTAAAATGGAGTGATAGCCTTCCTTATTCAAAATCCCTTTTACCTTGTACAAATCTCCCACTTTACCAGCACAAAGCAACCCCAGACCATCACATTACCTCCACCATGCTTGACAGAAGGCGTCAGGCAGTCTTCCAGCATCTTTTCAGTAGTTCTGCGTCTCACAAATGTTCTTCCGTGTGATCCAAACACCTCACACTTGGATTCATCTGTCCATAACATTTTTTTACAATCTTCCTCTGTCCAATGTCTGTGTTCTTTTGCCCATATTAATCTTTTCCTTTTACTAGCCAGTCTCAGATATGGCTTTTTCTTTGACTCTCTGCCCTGAAGGCCGGCATCCCGGAGTCTTCACTGTAGACGGTGACACTGGTATTTTGCGGGTACTATGTAATGAAGCTGCAGGTGAGGACCTGTGAGGCGTGGATTTCTCACACTAGAGACTGTAATGCACTTGTCTTGTTGCTCAGTTGTGCAGCGCGGCCTCCACTTCTCTCTACTCTGGTTACAGCCTGTTTGTGCTCTCCTCTGAAGGGAGTAGTACACACCGGTGTAGAGAATCTTACGTTTCTTGGCCATTTCTCGCATGGAATAGCTTTCATTTCTAAGAAAAAGAATAGACGGTCGAGTTTCACATGAAAGTTCTCTTCTGGCCATTTTGAGAGTTTAATGGAACCAACAAAAGTAATGCTCCAGATTCTCAACTAGCTCAAAGGAAGGTCAGTTTTATAGCTTCTCTAAACAGCAAAACTGTTTTCAGCTGTGCTAACATACTTGCACAAGGGTTTTCAAGGGATTTCTAAACATCCACTAGTCTTCTAACAGTAAACATAATGTACCATTAGACACTGGAGTGGTGGTTGTTGGAAATGGGCCTCTATACACCTATGTAGATATTGCATTAAAAGCCAGACGTCTGCAGCTAGAATAGTCATTTACCACATAACTATGTGTAGAGGGGATTTCTGTGTAATTTAATGTAATGTTAGCTTCATTGAAAAAAATAAATAAGGAAATATCAAAGAGAACCACAAACGTTTGAACTGTAGTGTAGACTGGACTATATTGATACAAACAATACTGAAGTGATATAGGTGGAATTCTAGAGATATAGGTGTCAGGGTTCGGTTTGGGGATTTGGTCCGGTGACCTGCTGCTGTGTGGTCGGTTCCTCTTCCCTTTCCAATTGCTCATGGTTTCTTTTGTTTTCCCTTCTTGGTTTGCTCCTCTCCAGGGTTTCTCATTTTCCTGTTTTGGTCTGCCCTATCACAATCTCGGTGGGGTTATACATGTTCACCTTTCCTTGCTGGCTATACCTGTAGGTGGACCTGTGGTTAGGAGTTCCATCCCTCCAGCTTAGGGGCTCACCTGTAGGTAAACACCAGTTGCGTTCCCATTGTGAATCGGGTTGTTGCTTTCCAGCACGCCTTCCTTTCACCGTATATGAACGGGTGTTAGTTCTCTCACTCTGGGTTTTGGGATGTTCCCGCACACCTCCCTCTCCCTTTGTAGACAGTGTGTGAGGCCTTACCTCTGGTCCTTCAAGAGATACAAGAAACCCATAGACGGCCTTTTAGGGAGTCAGGTCCAAGGTGGTGTCTTTAGTTGTGCGGCTAGGGTTTTACTAGTCTGCACAGGCACCAGTTGGGTACAGGTGTGTCGTACCCCTGTAGGAGGTCCTCCCCTTTTCTGTTACCTGCGTGTGAAAGTGTTTATGTTCATAATAATAAGATGGGCTGTAGTGATATAGGCAGGACCGGAAGGGACATAGGCAGGACCGTGGTGACATAGGCGGGACTGTAGTGATATAGGTGGGAATGCAATGACAAAGGCTGGACTGTAGTGATATAGGCAGGAATGTAGTAACATAGGTGGGACTGCAGTGATATAGGTGGGACTGTAAGGGATATAGGATAGACTATAAGGGATATTGGATGGAGTGTAGCGACATAGGTAGGGCTGTAGTGACATAGACGGCAGTGACATAGGCAGGAGTGTAAGGGATATATATCCCTACAAACACTTCAAAAGACCATATTATAGTGCAAAATATTCCATCTTTATTAACATGATTAAAAAACATGTACACAAAAGACACAAAGACATGATAAAAAAAGTGTATGAACAAAGGTGTAGAAAGAGGAGTCTATCAAGAAGGCATAATTTTGACAATTTCATTCATAATATCATTTAGTATATTGAAACCATCATCTATCATCCCCTATATACTGGGATGAATTTATATCAGCATAAAAAGGGTTTTCATACAATTCTCCTTGCATATAATCTGTAGATAATAGTAATGAAGCTTTTTACTGGAAAGAGCAAGAGAGATAACCCTCAAATGATAAATAAGACATCTGCATGTAGATACAATTCAAGGTGCTCTGGTTTATAAGTAAAAGTGCATTTGTCCCATTACATATAGGTCTATCGTTTATATTTTGCAAGAGAGTTCTGTATAATGGACACAACGATAAAACATATTGCAGAGGTTTCAGATCTCATAAGAAAAGAGACCCGATAGCATTTCACAAGCCAGTATTTTAAGGTCCATGTGGACTAAACATGCAGAAAGATGGTATAGTTACCTAATGGATAGAGCCTCCCTCACACCACTCCAACGATCGTTTCACGTATCTTCGTCAGGGAGTGATGTGAGGGAATGCTGGCCAGCCTCATATACCCCCCAGAACAGCTTCTTATTCCTCATCACAAGGGAACCTCTGACAACAAACTCCGGTTCATCACCACCTACCACTCCAGATGGGCGGAATTAACAGATGTCATTTCAAGACATTGGTCCATCCTAAAACAAGATCCTTATCTGTGTAAAATTGTCACTAACGAACCTTCCTTTGTAGCCAGGAGAAGCAAAACGATACGTGAGTTTCTGGTACACAGTCACCATGTGACTACAACATCTCAATTCATTTTTGATTCTAAGGGACCAAAATGGGGTTCTTGGAAATGCGGTAGCTGTTCAGCATGTAAATATGTCTTAAAAACCCAGAATTTTTCAGATGCGCTAAATGGTAGAACATTTAAAATTCTCCAATACATCAACTGTAGAACTACACATGTCATTTATTTGGCATGTTGTCCGTGCAAAAAACTATACGTGGGCATGACTACACGCGAACTTCGGGTTCGCATTTTGGAACACATCAGAGACATTAAGAATGCTGAAACAGTTACCACAGACCAAACCGAGAAACTCGCTAAATTGAAACCGATTGCGAAACATTTTCGCGAATGCCACCCTGGTCAGGGACATAATCTTCAATTCTCAGGCATTGACAAATTGCATGTGGGAAACAGAAGGGGCGACATGGGGAAGAAATTAGGACAAATGGAGTGCAAATGGATTACCTTATTGAGAACTATGAAACCAATAGGCCTCAATGAACAATGGGGATTTTCTAATTTCTTATAGGATTTTCCATTTGTCCCTCCCATTTGACATCCATTGAATGATCTAATATGAATGTCATTTCTCTTCCCATGTCGCCTTGGTATTACATCAGATCACATGCGGCTAAAATATGTCTTAGAATTGAGGTCAAATTGTGACCCTATATATAGAGTTGTGACATTATAGGTTGTGAGTACCATCACATATATTTATATATGATAATGATTGATAACTTATATTATCTCTTGTCACAATGTTAGCCTGATAAAAATTGATACCTACTTTCTCTATCTATGCCATGGGTAGCGGGTGGCGACATTTTTTGTCGCCTCTCTCCACCTCATTGCTATAGATGAGTCCGCTATGGACTTCCCCTGACATTCTTCTGACTGATGAGGACTAGAGAATAAAGACTGTTAAGGACTGAAATCTGAATCCTCCCGTCCTTCTGATGCTATATGTAATAGTGGTGTCAATAACTGATGTCTATTGCCACTATGAGTATTATTGCATGTACTCATATATGAATGAACAATGATTGACAACATACATAATCTCCTGTTGCAATGTTAGCCTGATTAAAATGCATATTGGCCCCCCCCTTTTTTCTATCTATGCCATGGGTAGCAGGTGGTGATATTTATTATCACCTCTTTCTACATCATTACCATAGATGAGTCCTATATGGACTTTCTCCGACACTCCTATGATCGGTGGGGACTTGATAATGAAGACTGTCAAGGATTGAGATTTGTATCTCTCCACCTCTTTTGATATTATGTACAGTAGGTGGTGCCAATATGTGACACCCCTTTCTGGTACATTGTCTCTGATACTCTATGCCTTCTGTGCACAACATCCACATTGGAGTGGACATAATTAATATGAATTTCATTGAATGCGCGGATATATACTTTCTAATTACTATACCATATTTGGAGAGCGATGACACCTTTGTGTCACCCCTCTCTGTAATGTCGTTTTAGTAGGGTCTAATATGATCTTTCATGACCAAAAAGTTTAAACTCTTAATTGTGATATTCCTCTGAATGTGTCTGTTTGCGGCATCATTACTTTAGAGTTGTGTTTTATTATTTTAATTGAGGGAATGATATGGACACCTTGTATACAGCAACTATGTACATAATGGATATAATTAATATGGGATAGTACTGATAATATTTTGACATATATACCCCTTCTTTGTTACAAATTTATAGATATATGAATGGTACATTATAAAAATTGATGCAATCTCTATCAATATAGGATTGAATATTAGAGTTGTGCCCTTTTAGATCCATGAATAGAATATATGGGGTTTCGCTATCTACTTGTTGTCCTATATACCTTATTATCCATATGGAGAATACCGATTTCTGGTATACAACAAAATGGAGCTGCTTCCCCCTGCACACAGCACCATGAGCACTGACGCTGCGATGCGCATGCGTGCTCCCGTCCCGGCGGCCTCGTGGCGTGGGTGCGTCATCACATGCGACTTCGGTCGCGTCTGGTGACGCGCCCGTGCCTCGCGGTGGCTGGGGGGGAGTTTTCGCGTCCGCACCAGCAGCGTCCGGTAAAAACAGTGCTCATCATTAATAGCAATCAGCTGTTCTGGGGGGTATATGAGGCTGGCCAGCATTCCCTCACATCACTCCCTGACGAAGATACGTGAAACGATCGTTGGAGTGGTGTGAGGGAGGCTCTATCCATTAGGTAACTATACCATCTTTCTGCATGTTTAGTCCACATGGACCTTAAAATACTGGCTTGTGAAATGCTATCGGGTCTCTTTTCTTATGAGATCTGAAACCTCTGCAATATGTTTTATCGTTGTGTCCATTATACAGAACTCTCTTGCAAAATATAAACGATAGACCTATATGTAATGGGACAAATGCACTTTTACTTATAAACCAGAGCACCTTGAATTGTATCTACATGCAGATGTCTTATTTATCATTTGAGGGTTATCTCTCTTGCTCTTTCCAGTAAAAAGCTTCATTACTATTATCTACAGATTATATGCAAGGAGAATTGTATGAAAACCCTTTTTATGCTGATATAAATTCATCCCAGTATATAGGGGATGATAGATGATGGTTTCAATATACTAAATGATATTATGAATGAAATTGTCAAAATTATGCCTTCTTGATAGACTCCTCTTTCTACACCTTTGTTCATACACTTTTTTTATCATGTCTTTGTGTCTTTTGTGTACATGTTTTTTAATCATGTTAATAAAGATGGAATATTTTGCACTATAATATGGTCTTTTGAAGTGTTTGTAGGGATATATTTAGTGACGCTCTAAAGACCATCATAAATAAACCTTTTTGAGCATTGATAACTTCCTTATGAGTAAATAAGTGTAAGGGATATAGGCTGGACCGGAAGGGACATAAGCTGGGCTGTGGTGACATGGGGGGACTGTAGTGATATAGGTGGCAGTGCAATGACATAGGCTGGACTGTGGTGAACCAAATATACAGTC
The DNA here is from genome assembly GCF_048569485.1 of Anomaloglossus baeobatrachus. Taxonomy (NCBI): domain Eukaryota; kingdom Metazoa; phylum Chordata; class Amphibia; order Anura; family Aromobatidae; genus Anomaloglossus; species Anomaloglossus baeobatrachus. The sequence continues at coordinate 5,136,255 of NC_134362.1, read as the reverse complement.
CTGGGACTAGTGAGGAGATAACGGGGACACTTAGGGGTGCTTCACACACAGCGAGCTCACTGCCGAGATCGTTGCTGAGTCACGCTTTTTGTGACGCAGCAGTGACCTCATTAGCGATCTCGCTGTGTGTGACAATGAGCAGTGATCTGGCCCCTGCTGCGAGATCGCTGCTCGTTACACACAGTGCTGGTTCGTTTTCTTCAAAGCCGCTCTCCTGCTGTGACACACAGATCGCTGTGTGTGACAGCAAGAGAGCGACAAATGAAGCGAGCAGGGAGCAGGAGCCGGCGTCTGACAGCTGAGGTAAGCTGTATCCAAGATAAACATCGGGTAACCAAGGTGGTTACCCGATATTTACCTTAGTTACCAGCCTCCGCAGCTCTCACGCTGCCTGTGCTGCCGGCTCCGGCTCTCTGCACATGTAGCTGCTGTACACATCGGGTTAATTAACCCGATGTGTACAGCAGCTAGGAGAGCAAGGAGCCAGCGCTAAGCAGTGTGCGCGGCTCCCTGCTCTCTGCACATGTAGCTGCATTACACATCGGGTTAATTAACCCGATGTGTACTGTAGCTATGGTAGGAAAGCAAGGAGCCAGCGCTCAGTGTGCGCGGCTCCCTGCTCCCTGCACACACAGCTGTGCGCTGGTAACTAATGTAAACATCGGGTAACCATACCCGATGTTTACCTTAGTTACCAGTCTCCGCAGCTTCCAGACGGCAGCTCCGTGCAAGCGCAGCGTCGCTTGCACGTCGCTGCTGGCTGGGGGCTGTTCACTGGTCGCTGGTGAGATCTGCCTGTTTGACAGCTCACCAGCGACCATGTAGCGATGCAGCAGCGATCCTGACCAGGTCAGATCGCTGGTCGGATCGCTGCTGCATCGCTAAGTGTGAAGGTACCCTTAGTAACAGATCTGAATTAACATATCATGCTAATGTTCAGAGACCATTATGAATCCTGCCTGTGCACACCAACCCCCCTCTGCACAGTACCACACATGGGGCTCCGGAGAGAGCCTTCTAGGTGACAGTACATGGGGTGCGCCCCAGACTGGGAGTCACTGCACACTCCTCTCAGCAGGTCACCCTGGAAAGAGCAGGACTCAGAATTTCCAACCTGTGTGCGGCACGCGGTGTCCGTGCGTTGTGCAGCACGCGGCGTCCGTGCGTTGTGCAGCACGCGGCGTCCGTGCGTTGTGCTGCACGCGGCGTCCGTGCGTTGTGCTGCACGCGGCGTCCGTGCGTTGTGCTGCACGCGGCGTCCGTGCGTTGTGCTGCACGCGGCGTCCGTGCGTTGTGCTGCACGCGGCGTCCGTGCGTTGTGCTGCACGCGGCGTCCGTGCGTTGTGCTGCACGCGGCGTCCGTGCGTTGTGCTGCACGCGGCGTCCGTGCGTTGTGCTGCACTCGGCGTCCGTGCGTTGTGCACCGCGCTGGCCACCCACTCCTAGCACTGTTGTGGTTTCATACATCTACTGGATGAAGGGGAATGGAGTCAGCTTTCCGCTCGCTGCCAAGACACATCCAGATGATTTCAATTTGTCGGGATTCTGTTTAAACGGACAACATTACTTTGGCAAAATGATGCATGTAAGCAGCTCAATTACTCCTTCTAATTTGAGAACATAAGTAGCCGGTTTAGTGCCGGGATCCGTGCGCTCGGCAGCCGCTCTCCAGACGCTCGTCGGGCCGCCGGCCGCTCGGCACAATGTGGAAACGCTTAGCTTGTGGCTCGCACACATTAAACTCATTAGCGGCCGGAGCAGACTCTTCTATCAATTCACTCAGCTACTGTGTAACAAAGGCGTTCACCGCGTAACCAGGGGGAGAACACAAAACTAGCACTGATTCTGCTACACCGCCCGCACCCACCTCCCCACAAACGTCTGTTATGGTTGGAGCAGATCCCAAAATCTGAGTTAATCATTTGAATACGATGCCCAATATAATCACAGCGAGGCATTATGTCATAGCTGGATCCACATCTGCACAGCGCCGGATCACAGGGGCTCCATCATTACACCCCCCAAGAAGAGATTAATAACTGCACCAACGACTGCGGCCGAGGAGCGAGACGCTGCTTACAAGTGGCAAGATCTGCTCCGGCCAAACATCACATCTACACAAACTATAGAGACGAGTACACCATGCTTTACACTGCAGCAACCATCAAACTGCAAACCTGATCATCAAAAAGGTGAAACCACCACTGGAACTGACCCTGACTTACCTCTGCATTGTACTCCAGAGCTGCACTCACTATTCTGCTGGTGCAGTCACTGTGTACATACATTACATTACTGATCCTGAGTTACCTCCTGTATTATACTCCAGAGCTGCACTCACTATTCTGCTGGTGCAGTCACTGTGTACATACATTACATTACTGATCCTGAGTTACCTCCTGTATTATACTCCAGAGCAGCACTCACTATTCTGCTGGTGCAGTCACTGTGTACATACATTACATTACTGATCCTGAGTTACCTCCTGTATTATACTCCAGAGCTGCACTCACTATTCTGCTGGTGCAGTCACTGTGTACATACATTACATTACTGATCCTGAGTCACCTCCTGTATTATACTCCAGAGCTGCACTCACTATTCTGCTGGTGCAGTCACTGTGTACATACATTACATTACTGATCCTGAGTTACCTCCTGTATTATACTCCAGAGCAGCACTCACTATTCTGCTGGTGCAGTCACTGTGTACATACATTACTGATCCTGAGTTACCTCCTGTATTATACTCCAGAGCTGTACTCACTATTCTGCTGGTGCAGTCACTGTGTACATACATTACATTACTGATCCTGACTTACCTCCTGCATTATACTCCAGAGCTGCACTCACTATTCTGCTGGTGCAGTCACTGTGTACATACATTACTGATCCTGAGTTACCTCCTGTATTATACTCCAGAGCAGCACTCACTATTCTGCTGGTGCAGTCACTGTGTACATACATTACTGATCCTGAGTTACCTCCTGTATTATACTCCAGAGCTGCACTCACTATTCTGCTGGTGCAGTCACTGTGTACATACATTACATTACTGATCCTGAGTTACCTCCTGTATTATACCCCAGAGCTGCACTCACTATTCTGCTGGTGCAGTCACTGTGTACATACATTACATTACTGATCCTGAGTTACCTCCTGTATTATACTCCAGAGCTGCACTCACTATTCTGCTGGTGCAGTCACTGTGTACATACATTACATTACTGATCCTGAGTTACCTCCTGTATTATACCCCAGAGCTGCACTCACTATTCTGCTGGTGCAGTCACTGTGTACATACATTACTGATCCTGAGTTACCTCCTGTATTATACGCCAGAGCTGCACTCACTATTCTGCTGGTACAGTCACTGTGTACATACATACATTACTGATCCTGAGTTACCTCCTGTATTATACCCCAGAGCTGCACTCACTATTCTGCTGGTGCAGTCACTGTGTACATACATTACTGATCCTGAGTTACCTCCTGTATTATACTCCAGAGCTGCACTCACTATTCTGCTGGTGCAGTCACTGTGTACATACATTACATTACTGATTCTGAGTTACCTCCTGTATTATACTCCAGAGCTGCACTCACTATTCTGCTGGTGCAGTCACTGTGTACATACATTACATTACTGATTCTGAGTTACCTCCTGTATTATACTCCAGAGCTGCACTCACTATTCTGCTGGTGCAGTCACTGTGTACATACATTACTGATCCTGAGTTACCTCCTGTATTATACTCCAGAGCTGCACTCACTATTCTGCTGGTATAGTCACTGTGTACATACATTACATTACTGATCCTGAGTTACCTCCTGTATTATACTCCAGAGCTACACTCACTATTCTGCTGGTGCAGTCACTGTGTACATACATTACTGATTCTGAGTTACATCCTGTATTATACGCCAGAGCTGCACTCACTATTCTGCTGCTGCAGTCACTGTGTACATACATTACTGATCCTGAGTTACCTCCTGTATTATACTCCAGAGCTGCACTCACTATTCTGCTGGTGCAGTCACTGTGTACATACATTACATTACTGATCCTGACTTACCTCCTGCATTATACTCCAGAGCTGCACTCACTATTCTGCTGGTGCAGTCACTGTGTACATACATTACTGATCCTGAGTTACCTCCTGTATTATACTCCAGAGCTGCACTCACTATTCTGCTGGTATAGTCACTGTGTACATACATTACATTACTGATCCTGAGTTACCTCCTGTATTATACGCCAGAGCTGCACTCACTATTCTGCTGGTGCAGTCACTGTATACATACATTACATTACTGATCCTGAGTTACCTCCTGTATTATACTCCAGAGCTACACTCACTATTCTGCTGGTGCAGTCACTGTGTACATACATTACTGATCCTGAGTTACCTCCTGTATTATACTCCAGAGCTACACTCACTATTCTGCTGGTGCAGTCACTGTGTACATACATTACTGATTCTGAGTTACCTCCTGTATTATACTCCAGAGCTGCACTCACTATTCTGCTGGTGCAGTCACTGTGTACATACATTACATTACTGATCCTGAGTTACCTCCTGTATTATACTCCAGAGCTGCACTCACTATTCTGCTGGTATAGTCACTGTGTACATACATTACATTACTGATCCTGAGTTACCTCCTGTATTATACTCCAGAGCTGCACTCACTATTCTGCTGGTGCAGTCACTGTGTACATACATTACTGATCCTGAGTTACCTCCTGTATTATACTCCAGAGCTGCACTCACTATTCTGCTGGTGCAGTCACTGTGTACATACATTACATTACTGATCCTGAGTTACCTCCTGTATTATACTCCAGAGCTGCACTCACTATTCTGCTGGTGCAGTCACTGTGTACATACATTACTGATCCTGAGTTACCTCCTGTATTATACGCCAGAGCTGCACTCACTATTCTGATGATTCTTATTCTATCTCAGGATTATTCACCACTTCATGATCAATGTCTTTAATACTTAGCAGCAGGACCTCCACCATGCTTCACTGTAGACATCAATCACTGAGCCCCAACTTTGCTTTACTGTAGACATCACCAAGCCCTTGCCGTGCTCCACTGTAGTCATCACAGAGCCCCCACCGTGTTTCACTGTAGACATCACAGAGCCTCCGCCATGCTTCACTGTAGACATCACAGAGCCCCCGCCGTGCTTCACTGTAGAAATCACAGAGCCCCTGCCGTGCTTCACTGAGCCTCCGCCGTGCTTCACTGTAGCCATCACTGAGTCCCCACCGTGCTTCACTGGAGACATCACTGAGTCCCCACCGTGCTTCACTGTAGACATTACAGAGGCCCCGCCGTGCTTCACTGTAGACATCACCGAGCCCTCACTGTGCTTCACTGTAGACATCACTGAGCCCCCGCCATGCTTCACTGTAGACATCACTGAGCCTTCGCCATGCTTCACTGTAGACAGCATCGAGCCCCCGCCATGCTTCACTGTAGACATCACTGAGCCTTCGCCATGCTTCACTGTAGACAGCACCGAGCCCCCGTCATGCTTCACTGTAGACAGCACCGAGCCCCCGTCATGCTTCACTGTAGACATCACTGAGTCCCCGCCATGCTTCACTGTAGACATCACTGAGCCTTCGCCATGCTTCACTGTAGACAGCACCGAGCCCCCGTCATGCTTCACTGTAGACATCACTGAGCCTCCCCCGTGCTTCACTGTAGACATCAGTACACATACAGTATTCAGACACGTGCACTCACACATAGTATGCAGACAACACATGGTACGCAGACATGCACACATTTGGTACGCAGACATGCAGATACACAGACACGTACACACAGATATTTATTATGGTGGAGTCGGCAGTAGCCTTGCACCCTCCCCCTCTCGTCTCCCGTCCAGCTCCTCCAGGGCATGTGGCTGTGCAGGGCGTGTTGTATGATGGCCATCACTAACAGACATGGCCGCGCACAGTGCACCATGAAGCCATGTCTCCCAGTAGTGAGGCTGCCAGGCCGGCACTGTACCTTTAATTCGGCTGGTCTGCCGACATTGCAGACTCTGCCATGTCTATTAAGGCGATGGCCGTGATGCAGAGCGCTGGAGAAGACACAGGTGGCCCTGCAGTGCTGGCAAGGCAGTGGCCTGGGGGGCGTTTGCCCCCGTGCCCCCGGTAGCCCTGTGTGGACCCTCCAGGGCCGGACTTGTACCCGTCTCCTCGGCATCACCTCCGTCGCTGTACAAGCGCTTTTATATATTGGATTCTATAAAACATTTATGCTTTCAGTAAAGTGTTGGCCGCGGTTGATTTGGAGCCACAGTAAATGTTTTCATCTGTATCTTAACTTTCAGAAACCAATAAAGTTTAATATTTCTAAAAACAGGAATAATTTCTTCTCTGCACAGAATCGCGCGCCACGCGCTGATTACATCAATAAAATACTCTGAAGGTTAATCATCTAACAATTATGATTTCTGGTCCCTTCTCCCAATCTGGCACATTAAGTGCGGGGAGGGGGCCATAAAGACGGACGCCAACACGGCCACAAATGGAATAATTACTGCTCCACGCTGAAGGAGCAGAGCCCTCCATCATCAGGCCGAGCGCTCCAAGAGAAGTGTCCTCCTCCGCCAACCTCCATCAGGCCGAGCGCTACAAGAGAAGTGTCCTCCTCCGCCGACCTCCATCAGGCCGAGCGCTACAAGAGAAGTGTCCTGCGCCTCCTCCGCCCCCTCTCCATCAGGCCGAGCGCTACAAGAGAAGTGTCCTCCTCCGCCGACCTCCATCAGGCCGAGCGCTACAAGAGAAGTGTCCTGCGCCTCCTCCGCCCCCCTCCATCAGGCCGAGCGCTACAAGAGAAGTGTCCTCCTCCGCCGACCTCCATCAGGCCGAGCGCTACAAGAGAAGTGTCCTCCTCCGCCGACCTCCATCAGGCCGAGCGCTACAAGAGAAGTGTCCTCCTCCGCCGACCTCCATCAGGCCGAGCGCTCCAAGAGAAGTGTCCTCCTCCGCCGACCTCCATCAGGCCGAGCGCTCCAAGAGAAGTGTCCTCCTCCGCCGACCTCCATCAGGCCGAGCGCTACAAGAGAAGTGTCCTCCTCCGCCGACCTCCATCAGGCCGATCGCTACAAGAGAAGTGTCCTCCTCCGCCAACCTCCATCAGGCCGAGTGCTACAAGAGAAGTGTCCTCCTCCGCCAACCTCCATCAGGCCGAGGGCTACAAGAGAAGTGTCCTCCTCCGCCGACCTCCATCAGGCCGAGCGCTACAAGAGAAGTGTCCTGCGCCTCCTCCGCCCCCCTCCATCAGGCCGAGCGCTACAAGAGAAGTGTCCTCCTCCGCCGACCTCCATCAGGCCGAGCGCTACAAGAGAAGTGTCCTGCGCCTCCTCCGCCCCCCTCCATCAGGCCGAGCGCTACAAGAGAAGTGTCCTCCTCCGCCGACCTCCATCAGGCCGAGCGCTACAAGAGAAGTGTCCTCCTCCGCCGACCTCCATCAGGCCGAGCGCTACAAGAGAAGTGTCCTGCGCCTCCTCCGCCCCCCTCCATCAGGCCGAGCGCTACAAGAGAAGTGTCCTCCTCCGCCGACCTCCATCAGGCCGAGCGCTACAAGAGAAGTGTCCTCCTCCGCCGCCGACCTCCATCAGGCCGAGCGCTACAAGAGAAGTGTCCTGCGCCTCCTCCGCCCCCCTCCATCAGGCCGAGCGCTACAAGAGAAGTGTCCTCCTCCGCCGACCTCCATCAGGCCGAGCGCTACAAGAGAAGTGTCCTCCTCCGCCGACCTCCATCAGGCCGAGCGCTACAAGAGAAGTGTCCTGCGCCTCCTCCGCCCCCCTCCATCAGGCCGAGCGCTACAAGAGAAGTGTCCTCCTCCGCCGACCTCCATCAGGCCGAGCGCTACAAGAGAAGTGTCCTCCTCCGCCGACCTCCATCAGGCCGAGCGCTACAAGAGAAGTGTCCTGCGCCTCCTCCGCCCCCCTCCATCAGGCCGAGCACTACAAGAGAAGTGTCCTCCTCCGCCGACCTCCATCAGGCCGAGCGCTACAAGAGAAGTGTCCTCCTCCGCCGACCTCCATCAGGCCGAGCGCTACAAGAGAAGTGTCCTGCGCCTCCTCCGCCCCCCTCCATCAGGCCGAGCGCTACAAGAGAAGTGTCCTCCTCCGCCGACCTCGCACCTACAAGAGAAGTGTCCTGCGCCTCCTCCGCCGACCTCGCACCTACAAGAGAAGTGTCCTGCGCCTCCTCCGCCCCCCTCTATCAGGCCGAGCGCTACAAGAGAAGTGTCCTGCGCCTCCTCCGCCGACCTCGCACCTACAAGAGAAGTGCCCTGCGCCTCCTCCGCCCCCCTCCATCAGGCCAAGCGCTACAAGAGAAGTGTCCTGCGCCTCCTCCGCCCCCCTCCATCAGGCCGAGCGCTACAAGAGAAGTGTCCAGCGCCTCCTCCGCCGACCTCGACCCTACAAGAGAAGTGTCCTGTGCCTCCTCCGCCGACCTCGCACCTACAAGAGAAGTGTCCTGCGCCTCCTCCGCCCCCCTCCATCAGGCCGAGCGCTACAAGAGAAGGGTCCTCCTCCGCCCCGCCCCCCTTCATCGTGGGAAGCTGCAGGAAGACTATGGGTTAATAGTCCCAATCTCCTCAGTGCTCAGACCCTCATTTATAGGGAGCTTGCATCCGTTACCCCCCTTACAGGCAGGACCGACCTTCCATCAGACCCCCGATTAGTCAACTATTGCCTCACACAGCAGCACGTTCACCTTAGAGGGGTTTTCTGGATCTCTCTCCGACACCCCTCCAGCATCCTCTGTACCTGGCCTTCACCATCCAGGCTCTATTCCAGGGCTCCCCAGTTCCTCTGTAGAAGGATCGGCATCTCCCACCTCCGCTCACTCGTGATCTGCCCCTGAATCTCCAGGTACAACATAGCGCCCTCCAGGATCTTACAAAATCAATCTCCACAAATCTGAAGCAGCATGGAGAAGCGTGAACATGGAAGGGACCGAGTGCGTCTTCAGCCCCAACCTCCAGACCTTCTGCCCCCCTCTGGAGCCTCCTCAGCCCAATACTAACCAAACTCGAAGATCCATCACCACCCAATGTTCTTCCAATCCTCCAATATCCCTAATACTCGATACCAAACCCTCTCCCAATCCTCCAATCTCCTTCCAATTAATCCGGCACACATAAACCTAATGTAATCCTGGTCCGATCTACCCAGGATCCAGGGCTATCCAGAGTCTTCTAGAATCTCATTCCTTTCCATCCTCCAAATCCTGTATCACCCAATCTCACTCCAGTCCATTGACAATGTCCACTCCCCTGCTTCCTTCCAGCCCGGACGAGGCGCCGGCGTTTCACCCACATGTGGCGCTTCTTCTGGGACTTGCTATGGCAGAATAGGGATTTACGGTCATAAAGTGGAGAAGGATGGAGCTGCTCTGGGGAGGTTGGATAATGCACAGGCTTTCTTTATATTAATAGCTCAACCTTCCTTAGCATTTGACTGGATTATTCCAGATTACACCGGATTATACCACATTATTCCAGATTATACCGGATTATGCTTTGTATTTCCTTCGTTCTCCCTTTCATTAATTGCTCAGAACAGTTCATACAATGCTTTGTGTGCACAGATTATCACTGCTGACCCCATAGATGAGGCGCTGCCCAGAAGCATGGTTTTATGGGGTTTGTTTGGGGAGCTGTTAGTTGGAGGGTGCATGTGCCCTTGTTAGTTGGCGCCTCGGTGCAGGTGCTCGACTGTTGCTTTATTCCTTCTGTCTGGGGCTGAGAATGACGCGTTTCGTCGTATCCTTTTCTTGGGACGGGCGGATTGTCTTTGTCACCTCATCGCTGCACCCAGTAACCAGCTGGATTCCAGTATGGGTGCCGCCCTGCGTACAGCGTAGTCAGAGCCTCGGAGAACCTATAGGGCAGCAGTCTGAGGAACGTTGTCGTTGTGACAATGATTGTATGTCCCACCGGCTATTATGGACCCGGGATAAAAGTATCTGTGGTGGATGCAGGTCCCGGGGTCGGACCCTCACGCATAGGCTTACACGTAGGCAGTAGATTGGCGATAACTTGTTTTCACTGACCCTTTTTAATGGTTTCCCCCAATAAGCGAGCATTATGGGGTGGTGTGGACGTGCCGCAGATTGCAGAGCGCACCCCTTATTTATTCTGCAGCCGTTCATTGTTACAGCTGTGTACATTGTACTACGAGCCGCCGCCGCCGTTATTATCTGGCTATTTATTTATCCCTAATTCTTCCACTTCACAAAATCTTTATTACTTGGTGATAAAAACTGTAAAAGTCTCGTCCTAGAAATAAACAGATTCACGATTCATTGTCCCTCATTAACGGCAGCAGAAAATAATACAAAGTATTTATGTGTCAGCGAATCGCCGCAATAAGGCGCAAATGGGGCAGCAAGCGACTGGTTAAATGACATTGTCAGTGAGATGGAAAGTGGAGTTAATGAGCCGCGCTGCCGGCGCTGCGGGGGTCCGGCGCGTGGCGCCCAATAACCGCCACTCCTGCGCTTTGCTTTATTTTTCATTTATAAAACAATATGAGATTTCATGTTGGTCCTATTAGTTATTAGCGGTGAAGCCGCGCTCCGCCGCTCTCCTCCACCGCTGCTGACGCTCTCCTCCACCGCTGCTCTCCACCGCCGCTCTCCACCGCCATAACAGAAAATGAATCGGAGACTGAATCAGCGGAGGAGATTGCACACGTTACAGAAGTATCACCATTATTTACATGTAGTCAGAACATAGGTGGCAACAAGGTTCCCCTCCCCCGCCCTGACCCTACCGAGCCAAGCGCACCCCCTGTGCCACGGACCGGGCCACGGACATGTTTACATTCTCAAGACTTTACCCATTTCTGCTAGAATTACGAATGCAAAAAAAGTGACTGAAAATCTTCATCAGCGCAGAATTGTCCATGACATGCTGGGAGTTGTGGTTCTACAGCAGCTGGAGAGGATGCAGGTAATTGCTTTTGAGGAGCGGAGAGGTCACTGAATATTCACTGTATATGTAGAAATGCTGTATGAGCCCCTCCCCCACACAGGGGCGTCTGCTGCAGTGGTCAGTGTGCCACGTGAGCCTTTCCCCATTGTAGCAACTCGTGGCTCTTATATCCAGGGCGCCATTTCCCTGCCCCGTCATAGTCACTAATCCACCAATCATGAGGATGTGATCAAGAAAGGTTTGCAGCAATCCACCATGTAACCTACAGAATCACACTAAGTGGATGATCTTTGTGGATCTGGATTATGAGACCCCCATCTGCTCTAAAGAGAGGGGCGTCCCCTGTGCAAGCAGAGCCATACTGAGCATGTGCAGCAGTGGAAGCCGCCCCTGACCATTCCCACAGGGAATTGGACCACCCGACAGCATACACTTCTCACCTGTGCACAGATGATATACCTGGCTTATAGAATAACCCCTTTAAAGGGGGTGTCCAAACAATTGATGACCTTTCCATATAGGTCATTAATGACATTGGTGGGGGTCCGACAGCTGATTTGCTTCAGCAGCGGCCAGACGTCAGCAGTGTGGGGAGCGCAGCACCTTACAGTGTTAGTGTTCACCTGAATGGCAGGTAAAGCGCCGCACACTGCTCACATCTGGAGATCAGCGGCTTCAAAAGGACCGTGCGGGAACAATGTGATTGCTGGAAACTGTGCGGCCTCTTATATATTAGGGGAGGGGAAAGTGCAAATCAGGCCTGCGTCAACAAGGCTACAATCTCCCAGAAAAGAGGAACGTCACAGACTATGTTTGGACGGGAAAATTTAACCCCGCACTTTACAGTTACTCTCCAAAAAACCTGCCTCTATTAAAGTCAATGGAGCTGCAAGCTACAGGTTATTAATAGCAGCTGTGACTGGTTGCTACTATAGGAACAAAGGACATTCATAGTATAAGAAGCTTATGTGAGGTAATATGATGTCAGTGGGGAGATGGATAGAGACAGACAGGGAAACAGACAGGGAAAGAGACAGACGGGGAAAAAGACAAACCTGGAACAAGACAAGCAGGGAAAGAGACTGAAAGAGAGACACACAGAGATACAGAGAGAGACATGGATAGAGAGACAGACAGAGACAGACACTGGAAGAGAGACAGATACAGATACTATCCCGGGTGCTACAGCTAGTGGATAGATAAATAAGAAAAACAGAAAATAGAAAGCGAGGGGAGAGAAAAAAAAACAGAGAGATAGACAGAAAAATGGTAAGAAACTAAGAAAGCAAAAGCGTAGGAAAGAACGAGAGAGGGCAAGAACGAGAGAGGGCAAGAACGAGAGAGGGCAAGAACGAGAGAGGGCAAGAACGAGAGAGAGGGCAAGAACGAAAAAAAAAAAAAAAAAGGAGAAACAGAGAGGGAGAGAGCGAATGAACCAGAATCTGCTGACTATTGGATGCAGCAAGCTCATAGTTTATACACAAAAAACTTGATTTGTAAATTTGACAAAACAAACAAAAAAACAGACGAGAACAAGAAGTTGCAGATTCCTGTCGTGTGAGACGTCGCAGAACATAACACTGCAGAGCTATAAATCCTAACATTTAATAAATATTGATAATTCACTGAAAGGACAAATCAATAAATCAAATAAAATGATATAATATAAGAACTCCGATTATATACGGTATGTGTCACACGTATCGTAGTGACGAAAACATAGCCTGGCTGCAGAATCTCTAGAAACATTGCAGAAGCTTTTCCTTACCCTCTTACCATGATTTGTGCTACACCTTTTCGCGGATCACATCGGCTTACTCTGAAGTCACTTACCTGGATGTGAATGTAGTTTCCAGACTTTACACAGGATTTATGTTGCTTTATCATTATTGCAGATTAGCTTTCTCATGTCTAGATTGTCAGCTCCTCGGCGCAGCAGGATCTTCTGTTCCTTCATTATTTAATTCTCACTATTAGTTTTCTGCTTCTCCAGATTATTTAAGTGCTGTAAAAATAAATTATATTAAAAGGTATTATAAATATTAATGCTAGAATTATTATATTTCTGATTAATCTTAATAACAGAGCAATACAAAGTAGCAGACAGCGATTACTACAGAGCGATACAAAGTAGCAGACAGCGATTACTACAGAGCGATACAAAGTAGCAGACAGCGATTACTACAGAGCGATACAATGTAGCAGACAGCGATTACTACAGAGCGATACAATGTAGCAGACAGCGATTACTACAGAGCGATACAATGTAGCAGACAGCGATTACTACAGAGCGATACAAAGCAGCAGACAGCGATTTCTACAGAGCGATACAAAGTAGCAGACAGCGATTACTACAGAGCGTTACAAAGTAGCAGACAGCGATTACTACAGAGCGATACAAAGCAGCAGACAGCGATTACTACAGAGCGATACAATGTAGCAGACAGCGATTACTACAGAGCGATACAATGTAGCAGACAGCGATTACTACAGAGCGATACAAAGCAGCAGACAGCGATTTCTACAGAGCGATACAAAGTAGCAGACAGCGATTACTACAGAGCGTTACAATGTAGCAGACAGCGATTACTACAGAGCGATACAAAGCAGCAGACAGCGATTACTACAGAGCGATACAAAGCAGCAGACAGCGATTACTACAGAGCGATACAATGTAGCAGACAGCGATTATTACAGAGCGATACAAAGTAGCAGACAGCGATTACTACAGAGCGATACAATGTAGCAGACAGCGATTACTACAGAGCGATACAAAGTAGCAGACAGCGATTACTACAGAGCGATACAAAGTAGCAGACAGCGATTACTACAGAGCGATACAAAGTAGCAGACAGCGATTACTACAGAGCGATACAAAGTAGCAGACAGCGATTATTACAGAGCGATACAATGTAGCAGACAGCGATTATTACAGAGCGATACAATGTAGCAGACAGCGATTACTACAGAGCGATACAAAGCAGCAGACAGCGATTACTACAGAGCGATACAATGTAGCAGACAGCGATTACTACAGAGCGATACAATGTAGCAGACAGCGATTACTACAGAGCGATACAAAGCAGCAGACAGCGATTACTACAGAGCGATACAAAGCAGCAGACAGCGATTACTACAGAGCGATACAATGTAGCAGACAGCGATTACTACAGAGCGATACAATGTAGCAGACAGCGATTACTACAGAGCGATACAATGTAGCAGACAGCGATTACTACAGAGCGATACAATGTAGCAGACAGCGATTACTACAGAGCGATACAAAGCAGCAGACAGCGATTACTACAGAGCGATACAAAGTAGCAGACAGCGATTACTACAGAGCGATACAAAGCAGCAGACAGCGATTACTACAGAGCGATACAAAGTAGCAGACAGCGATTACTACAGAGCGATACAAAGCAGCAGACAGCGATTTCTACAGAGCGATACAAAGCAGCAGACAGCGATTTCTACAGAGCGATACAATGTAGCAGACAGCGATTTCTACAGAGCGATACAATGTAGCAGACAGCGATTACTACAGAGCGTTACAATGTAGCAGACAGCGATTACTACAGAGCGATACAAAGCAGCAGACAGCGATTACTACAGAGCGATACAAAGTAGCAGACAGCGATTACTACAGAGCGATACAAAGCAGCAGACAGCGATTACTACAGAGCGATACAAAGCAGCAGACAGCGATTACTACAGAGCGATACAAAGTAGCAGACAGCGATTACTACAGAGCGATACAAAGCAGCAGACAGCGATTACTACAGAGCGATACAAAGTAGCAGACAGCGATTACTACAGAGCGATACAAAGTAGCAGACAGTGATTTCTACAGAGCGATACAAAGCAGCAGACAGCGATTACTACAGAGCGATACAAAGCAGCAGACAGCGATTACTACAGAGCGATACAAAGCAGCAGACAGCGATTATTACAGAGCGATACAAAGCAGCAGACAGCGATTACTACAGAGCGATACAAAGTAGCAGACAGCGATTACTACAGAGCGATACAATGTAGCAGACAGCGATTACTACAGAGCGATACAAAGTAGCAGACAGCGATTACTACAGAGCGATACAAAGTAGCAGACAGCGATTATTACAGAGCGATACAAAGCAGCAGACAGCGATTACTACAGAGCGATACAAAGTAGCAGACAGCGATTACTACAGAGCGATACAAAGCAGCAGACAGCGATTACTACAGAGCGATACAAAGCAGCAGACAGCGATTTCTACAGAGCGATACAAAGCAGCAGACAGCGATTACTACAGAGCGATACAAAGCAGCAGACAGCGATTACTACAGAGCGATACAAAGTAGCAGACAGCGATTACTACAGAGCGATACAAAGCAGCAGACAGCGATTATTACAGAGCGATACAAAGTAGCAGACAGTGATTTCTACAGAGCGATACAAAGCAGCAGACAGCGAATATTACAGAGTGATACAAAGTAGCAGACAGCGATTACTACAGAGCGATACAAAGTAGCAGACAGCGATTACTACAGAGCGATACAAAGCAGCAGACAGCGATTACTACAGAGCGATACAAAGCAGCAGACAGCGATTATTACAGAGCGATACAATGTAGCAGACAGCGATTACTACAGAGCGATACAAAGTAGCAGACAGCGATTACTACAGAGCGATACAAAGCAGCAGACAGCGATTACTACAGAGCGATACAATGTAGCAGACAGCGATTACTACAGAGCGATACAAAGTAGCAGACAGCGATTACTACAGAGCGATACAAAGTAGGAGACAGCGATTACTATAGAGCGATACAAAGTAGCAGACAGCGATTACTACAGAGCGATACAAAGTAGGAGACAGCGATTACTACAGAGCGATACAAAGTAGCAGACAGCGATTACTACAGAGCGATACAAAGTAGCAGACAGCGATTACTACAGAGCGATACAAAGTAGCAGACAATTTGTGCTGAGCTCGGGCTGCAGTCGGTTACAGGAGCCACAAACTAAGTTCATCACTTATACGCAGTGATAGATCGATATCCCGACATTCATGGTAAAGACTTGGAACAATCTACAGGACGGGGCCAACAATCCGCTCCGGGTATAACTTGTAATTTAGGTTACGCTGCATTTTAAAGTGGAAAGGAAAAAAAAATAAAAAATCTCCCAAGTTTGAAGATGGAAAAGAACAGAATGATGCAGATGTTGTAGAGAATAAATAACAGACGGATTGTGCGTGGGATTCTCTCTGGTGAGGCCATGTTCATCCCGGGATTGTGTGCCAGGAAACAGTCTCCACAAGTGAAATCTTGTTATTATAGATGAAATTAAAGGTTGCCCTTAGTCAAACGGTTTTTAGGATTTTGCACTGAGTCAGACATTCTTCTCCTCAATTGAGACGAGACCTGCGCTGGTTTCCAAGCGTCGCCCAACGTTCTGAAATACCGTCTCAGATATCTCCACATCGGTCATCTCCAACATTGTGGAGAGAATTATAGCTATGGCAGGCGAGCACAACTGTAGCCACAAAAAGACAGGACAGAAGACAACGTACCTGAGAAAAGGGACTACTGAGAAAACATCTGAAAAATGTCAGAAACACAGCACTAAATCACAAGTGAAGAAACGCAGCGCAAACTGTGCACAGCGCCGGAAACAAGGGAGAACTCAATTGTGGAGACATTTCACAAAATAGAACTGTAGGAAATACAATAAAAAAAAACTGTGGAGAAACGAGGAGCGAAGAAAACACGAGCAATAAACTACGACTGTGGAGAAGACAAGAGCAGAAAACATGACCGAGGAAAAGAAGCCTCTAAATACCGCAGACCTAGAAAGCCGGACTGTGAGGAGAAACGAGGAGCGAAGAAAACACGAGCGATAAACTACGACTGTAGAGAAGACAAGAGCAGAAAACATGACCGAGGAAAAGAAGCCTCTAAATACCGCAGACCTAGAAAGCCGGACTGTGAGGAGAAACGAGGAGCGAAGAAAACACGAGCGATAAACTACGACTGTAGAGAAGACAAGATCAGAAAACATGACCGAGGAAAAGAAGCCTCTAAATACCGCGGACCTAGAAAGCCGGACTGTGAGGAGAAACGAGGAGCGAAGAAAACACGAGCGATAAACTACGACTGTAGAGAAGACAAGAGCAGAAAACATGACCGAGGAAAAGAAGCCTCTAAATACCGCGGACCTAGAAAGCCGGACTGTGAGGAGAAACGAGGAGCAAAGAAAACACGAGCGATAAACTACGACTGTAGAGAAGACAAGAGCAGAAAACATGACCGAAAAAAAGAAGCCTCTAAATACCGCAGACCTAGAAAGCCGGACTGTGAGGAGAAACGAGGAGCGAAGAAAACACGAGCGATAAACTACGTCTGTAGAGAAGACAAGAGCAGAAAACATGACCGAAAAAAAGAAGCCTCTAAATACCGCAGACCTAGAAAGCCAGACTGTGAGGAGAAACGAGGAGCGAAGAAAACACGAGCGATAAACTACGACTGCAGAGAAGACAAGAGCAGAAAACATGACCGAGGAAAAGAAGCCTCTAAATACCGCAGACCTAGAAAGCCAGACTGTGAGGAGAAACGAGGAGCGAAGAAAACACGAGCGATAAACTACGACTGTAGAGAAGACAAGAGCAGAAAAACATGACCGAGGAAAAGAAGCCTCTAAATACCGCAGACCTGGAAAGCCGGACTGTGAGGAGAAACGAGGAGCGAAGAAAACACGAGCGATAAACTACGACTGTAGAGAAGACAAGAGCAGAAAACATGACCGAGGAAAAGAAGCCTCTAAATACCGCGGACTTAGAAAGCCGGACTGTGAGGAGAAACGAGGAGCGAAGAAAACACGAGCGATAAACTACGACTGTATAGAAGACAAGATCAGAAAACATGACCGAGGAAAAGAAGCCTCTAAATACCGCGGACCTAGAAAGCCGGACTGTGAGGAGAAACGAGGAGCGAAGAAAACACGAGCGATAAACTACGACTGTAGAGAAGACAAGATCAGAAAACATGACCGAGGAAAAGAAGCCTCTAAATACCGCAGACCTGGAAAGCCGGACTGTGAGGAGAAACGAGGAGCGAAGAAAACACGAGCGATAAACTACGACTGTAGAGAAGACAAGATCAGAAAACATGACCGAGGAAAAGAAGCCTCTAAATACCGCGGACCTAGAAAGCCGGACTGTGAGGAGAAACGAGGAGCGAAGAAAACACGAGCAATAAACTACGACTGTATAGAAGACAAGATCAGAAAACATGACCGAGGAAAAGAAGCCTCTAAATACCGCGGACCTAGAAAGCCGGACTGTGAGGAGAAACGAGGAGCGAAGAAAACACGAGCGATAAACTACGACTGTAGAGAAGACAAGATCAGAAAACATGACCGAGGAAAAGAAGCCTCTAAATACCGCGGACCTAGAAAGCCGGACTGTGAGGAGAAACGAGGAGCGAAGAAAACACGAGCGATAAACTACGACTGTAGAGAAGACAAGAGCAGAAAACATGACCGAGGAAAAGAAGCCTCTAAATACCGCGGACTTAGAAAGCCGGACTGTGAGGAGAAACGAGGAGCGAAGAAAACACGAGCGATAAACTACGACTGTAGAGAAGACAAGAGCAGAAAACATGACCGAGGAAAAGAAGCCTCTAAATACCGCAGACCTGGAAAGCCGGACTGTGAGGAGAAACGAGGAGCGAAGAAAACACGAGCAATAAACTACGACTGCAGAGAAGACAAGAGCAGAAAACATGACCGAGGAAAAGAAGCCTCTAAATACCGCAGACCTGGAAAGCCGGACTGTGAGGAGAAACGAGGAGCGAAGAAAACACGAGCGATAAACTACGACTGCAGAGAAGACAAGAGCAGAAAACATGACCGAGGAAAAGAAGCCTCTAAATACCACAGACCTAGAAAGCCGGACTGTGAGGAGAAACGAGGAGCGAAGAAAACACGAGCGATAAACTACGACTGCAGAGAAGACAAGAGCAGAAAACATGACCGAGGAAAAGAAGCCTCTAAATACCGCAGACCTAGAAAGCCGGACTGTGAGGAGAAACGAGGAGCGAAGAAAACACGAGCGATAAACTACGACTGTAGAGAAGACAAGATCAGAAAACATGACCGAGGAAAAGAAGCCTCTAAATACCGCGGACCTAGAAAGCCGGACTGTGAGGAGAAACGAGGAGCGAAGAAAACACGAGCAATAAACTACGACTGTAGAGAAGACAAGAGCAGAAAACATGACCGAGGAAAAGAAGCCTCTAAATACCGCAGACCTAGAAAGCCGGACTGTGAGGAGAAACGAGGAGCGAAGAAAACACGAGCAATAAACTACGACTGCAGAGAAGACAAGAGCAGAAAACATGACCGAGGAAAAGAAGCCTCTAAATACCGCGGACCTAGAAAGCCGGACTGTGAGGAGAAACGAGGAGCGAAGAAAACACGAGCGATAAACTACGACTGCAGAGAAGACAAGAGCAGAAAAACATGACCGAGGAAAAGAAGCCTCTAAATACCACAGACCTAGAAAGCCGGACTGTGAGGAGAAACGAGGAGCGAAGAAAACACGAGCGATAAACTACGACTGTAGAGAAGACAAGAGCAGAAAACATGACCGAGGAAAAGAAGCCTCTAAATACCGCAGACCTGGAAAGCCGGACTGTGAGGAAAAACGAGGAGCGAAGAAAACACGAGCGATAAACTACGACTGTAGAGAAGACAAGATCAGAAAACATGACCGAGGAAAAGAAGCCTCTAAATACCGCGGACCTAGAAAGCCGGACTGTGAGGAGAAACGAGGAGCGAAGAAAACACGAGCGATAAACTACGACTGTAGAGAAGACAAGATCAGAAAACATGACCGAGGAAAAGAAGCCTCTAAATACCGCGGACTTAGAAAGCCGGACTGTGAGGAGAAACGAGGAGCGAAGAAAACACGAGCGATAAACTACGACTGCAGAGAAGACAAGATCAGAAAACATGACCGAGGAAAAGAAGCCTCTAAATACCGCAGACCTAGAAAGCCGGACTGTGAGGAGAAACGAGGAGCGAAGAAAACACGAGCGATAAACTACGACTGCAGAGAAGACAAGATCAGAAAACATGACCGAGGAAAAGAAGCCTCTAAATACCGCAGACCTAGAAAGCCGGACTGTGAGGAGAAACGAGGAGCGAAGAAAACACGAGCGATAAACTACGACTGCAGAGAAGACAAGAGCAGAAAACATGACCGAGGAAAAGAAGCCTCTAAATACCGCAGACCTGGAAAGCCGGACTGTGAGGAGAAACGAGGAGCGAAGAAAACACGAGCGATAAACTACGACTGCAGAGAAGACAAGAGCAGAAAACATGACCGAGGAAAAGAAGCCTCTAAATACCGCGGACCTAGAAAGCCGGACTGTGAGGAGAAACGAGGAGCGAAGAAAACACGAGCGATAAACTACGACTGTAGAGAAGACAAGATCAGAAAACATGACCGAGGAAAAGAAGCCTCTAAATACCGCAGACCTGGAAAGCCGGACTGTGAGGAGAAACGAGGAGCGAAGAAAACACGAGCGATAAACTACGACTGCAGAGAAGACAAGAGCAGAAAACATGACCGAGGAAAAGAAGCCTCTAAATACCGCGGACCTAGAAAGCCGGACTGAAAACAATGTAACCACAGAAATTCAACCAAAGCTAATACAATTGTAGAAACGTGACTTAAAACTCCGGCATCTAATATATAAAGCTGAATGTGTGTGTGTGTGTGTGTGTGTGTGTGTGTGTGTGTGTGTGTGTGTGTGTCCGGGATTGGCATCTGCACCGTCGCAGCTACAGCCACAAAATTTTGCACACTCACACTTCTGGACCCCGAGAGCGTCATAGGCTATGTTTTGAGGGGAAAATTTAACCCCGCGCTTTACAGTTATTCACCAAAAAACCTGCCTCCATTAAAGCGAATGGAGCTGGGAGCCACAGTGCAGCCAGAACTTCAGAAGAATGCGCAGCCACGCCCTTATATGGAATGTTGGCGTGTCACAATGCAGCCAGGGTGTAATGCCTACCTGGATCCACAGACTCAGATGGGCTGTAAAGGGGAGGCTAGAGGGAAGCCACTCACCAAGCAGGACCACCAGAACCCTGAAACCCTTTAACCCCTATACAGGGATTTGGAATTACACAGGGAACTGGAGATCACTAGAGAGAGTAGTAGTCAGGCAGGGTCAAACCAGGAATACCAGAACAGGGACAGAATCGGCAGGCAATGACGTAGTCAGCAAACGTTGCAGAGGTCAAATCCGGATCGGGCAGCAAGGTACAAAAACAGTAGGCAGAAGGGTAGTCAGAAAACACGCAGAAGTCAACACACAGGAATCACCAAACAGAATAGGATGTAACAGGAGCCAGGAAAATCAGAACTATCTCTGGCAGTGGTCATGTGACAGGAGGGGGAATAAGAAGGGTGTGGTGTCTTCCCATTGGCTGTAGCTGAATACTGGCAACTTCAGCTGGAAGACACATGCCACCCACAGTCAGCCAGCGGTACTGCAGATCCCAAGCTAACCCAGTCCAGTGGATGATCGGAGCCTGCGCCCACCGGTGCCGCTGGCATCTACTCCTCTCCCATCACCATGCACGGCAGGAACACGGCGTCGCCTGGCGATCGGAGCAGAAGTCGCTGGAGCAGACTCCGGCGGTGACGTAACACAGGGAAAGAGGAAGACACAGACAGACAGGGTAAGAAACAGACATAGACAGGGTAAAAGACAAGACACAAAGAGACAGACACAGACAAAGAGACAGACTGACAGGGAAAGAAAGGGAAAGAGACAGACAGGGAAAGAGACAGACAAAGAGACCGTCACAGGGAAAGAGACAGAGGGAAAGAGGGAAAGAGACAGACAGTCAGAGACAGACAGACAGACAAAAAGATAGAGACAGAGATATATACAGAGGGGGGGACAGACAGAGAGAAACAGAGAGACAGTTACTATCCCGGGCATTAATATATTCTATTTATTCATTCTATCCCGGGAATGTTAATACATTCTATTTTGTTAACAACAGTTATTAACCCGGGCGAAGCCGGGTAGTACAGCTTATATAATATTATATATATTATATATATATATATTATATATATATATATATATATATATATATATATATATATATATATATATATATATATATATATATATATATATATATATATATATATATATATATATATATATATACATACATACATACATACATACATACATACATACACACACACAATTTCTTTTTTACACACCTTTGGATCACGGATTTTGAACATTTTCACTTGATTATAATAAAAGGTGCACATTCTTTAAATGTAAAAAAAAAAAAATTGATGGTAAAAAGAAAGTCATGCCTTATTTTGAATTTTTTTAATTTTTATCCTTTTCTTGTAACTAATAGTCTTACAATTAGCACCATATAGAAACGTTAGCCAACATCTTTTAGTAATGTTCCCCATCTTCTTGTAATGTTCCCATCCTTGTCCCCTTGTAGTATTGTGCCCCACCCCACAGTAATGTGCTCATCCTTGTCCCCATCCTAAATTAATGTTCCTCATCCTTGTCCCCATCTTGTAGTAATGTGCCTCATCCTTGTCCCCATCCTATAGTTATGTCCCCAGCCTTGTCCCAATCCTATCGTAATGTGTCCATCCTGTACTAATGTGCTCATCCTTGTCCCAATCCTATTGTGTCCATCCTGTACTAATGTGTCCATCCTTGTCCTCATCTTATAGTAGTAATGTCCCCATCCTGTAGTAATGTCCCCATCCTGTAGTAATGTCCCCATCCTATAGTAATGTGCCTGCTCATCCTATAGTAATGTGCCCACCCTGTCCCAATCCTATAGTAATGTCCCCAGCCTTATCCCCATCCCATAGTAATGTGCCCACCTTGTCCCCATCCTATAGTAATGTGCCCACCTTGTCCCCATCCTATAGTAATGTGCCCACCTTGTCCCCATCCTATAGTAATGTGCCCATCCTGTAGTAATGTGTCCCATCATTGTCTCCTTTTACTAATCTGCCCATGCAGGTTCTCTTCATGTAGTAATGTGCCCTTTTCTGGTCCTCTGATTGTAGTTATGTCTCATACTGGTCCCTTAATATGTTGTTCTTCACATACACAAAAAAAACAAACAAAAACCCCCACCATTCTTCTCACCTATCCTGCGTCTGCCTTATTTCTGCTTCTTGCTGTCTGCAGGCCCGTGCGCCTGGTGACTATCGTGGCCGGTGCAAGGGCCGCAGCCCCTGTCAGCGATTTATGTCAGATGATTGTTTTGCCAGTGCTGCGCGCACAGAGTCAGGCTCTCTGTGCACAACGTTTCCAATGCAGCCGTAGCCGTCCACCAATCAGAGGTAAGCAGCTGAGGTCAGGCAGTTTCCATTGGACGAATAGTTGTGCACAGAGTGCTGGACTCTGAGAGCGCAGCGCCGGCAAAACAATCATCTGACAAAGTGCAGACAGTGGCTGCGGCCCCTGCACCGGCCGCGATAGTCACTAGGGGCACGGGCCGCACCAAGCAGCCTGAGAGGCCGCATGCAGCCCGCGTGTTTGAGACCTCTGCTTTACATGGAGCGGTGACTGGGACTTCCCGCCCGGCCCCATCCACTTTCTGTCAGGCCAGCATTACATTGTAAGTGCACTCTGATGGCGGAATGTTTTGGTGAATTTATCTGTAGCTACATTTATGGCTATGTGGGTGCGCGGCCGCGCCGTTCCTTCAGTCGTTACATGAGGTTGTGTGATTGTGAGAAAAAGTAACAGAATTCTATTCTTTCTCCGCTGATATTTTATGAAGTGAAATCTGAGCCCCATCAGAAATGCTCCAGTGCGACGGCTCCTCAGACGCGAGTGCCCGGCGCGCGGACGTGGTGCCCCGAGCCCTCGTCTCCTCAGACGCGAGTGCCCGGCGCGCGGACGTGGTGCCCCGAGCCCTCGTCTCCTCAGACGCGAGTGCCCGGCGCGCGGACGTGGTGCCCCGAGCCCTCGTCTCCTCAGACGCGAGTGCCCGGCGCGCGGACGTGGTGCCCCCGAGCCCTCGTCTCCTCAGACGCGAGTGCCCGGCGCGCGGACGTGGTGCCCCGAGCCCTCGTCTCCTCAGACGCGAGTGCCCGGCGCGCGGACGTGGTGCCCCCGAGCCCTCGTCTCCTCAGACGCGAGTGCCCGGCGTGCGGACGTGGTGCCCCGAGCCCTCGTCTCCTCAGACGCGAGTGCCCGGCGCGCGGACGTGGTGCCCCCGAGCCCTCGTCTCCTCAGACGCGAGTGCCCGGCGTGCGGACGTGGTGCCCCGAGCCCTCGTCTCCTCAGACGCGAGTGCCCGGCGTGCGGACGTGGTGCCCCGAGCCCTCGTCTCCTCAGACGCGAGTGCCCGGCGCGCGGACGTGGTGCCCCGAGCCCTCGTCTCCTCAGACGCGAGTGCCCGGCGTGCGGACGTGGTGCCCCGAGCCCTCGTCTCCTCAGACGCGAGTGCCCGGCGCGCGGACGTGGTGCCCCGAGCCCTCGTCTCCTCAGACGCGAGTGCCCGGCGTGCGGACGTGGTGCCCCGAGCCCTCGTCTCCTCAGACGCGAGTGCCCGGCGCGCGGACGTGGTGCCCCCGAGCCCTCGTCTCCTCAGACGCGAGTGCCCGGCGTGCGGACGTGGTGCCCCGAGCCCTCGTCTCCTCAGACGCGAGTGCCCGGCGTGCGGACGTGGTGCCCCGAGCCCTCGTCTCCTCAGACGCGAGTGCCCGGCGTGCGGACGTGGTGCCCCGAGCCCTCGTCTCCTCAGACGCGAGTGCCCGGCGCGCGGACGTGGTGCCCCGAGCCCTCGTCTCCTCAGACGCGAGTGCCCGGCGTGCGGACGTGGTGCCCCGAGCCCTCGTCTCCTCAGACGCGAGTGCCCGGCGCGCGGACGTGGTGCCCCGAGCCCTCGTCTCCTCAGACGCGAGTGCCCGGCGCGCGGACGTGGTGCCCCCGAGCCCTCGTCTCCTCAGACGCGAGTGCCCGGCGTGCGGACGTGGTGCCCCGAGCCCTCGTCTCCTCAGACGCGAGTGCCCGGCGCGCGGACGTGGTGCCCCCGAGCCCTCGTCTCCTCAGACGCGAGTGCCCGGCGTGCGGACGTGGTGCCCCGAGCCCTCGTCTCCTCAGACGCGAGTGCCCGGCGTGCGGACGTGGTGCCCCGAGCCCTCGTCTCCTCAGACGCGAGTGCCCGGCGCGCGGACGTGGTGCCCCGAGCCCTCGTCTCCTCAGACGCGAGTGCCCGGCGTGCGGACGTGGTGCCCCGAGCCCTCGTCTCCTCAGACGCGAGTGCCCGGCGCGCGGACGTGGTGCCCCCGAGCCCTCGTCTCCTCAGACGCGAGTGCCCGGCGCGCGGACGTGGTGCCCCCGAGCCCTCGTCTCCTCAGACGCGAGTGCCCGGCGTGCGGACGTGGTGCCCCCGAGCCCTCGTCTGCCACACATGGGCTACAGCCAATTATTGCCAGACATTTATTTATAACTGCTTTAAGTTTTTAAAATATACAATAAACGCCAAGAAAAACAATAAAGCTGATTTCTGTTGCTCAGTTTCTGATGAATGCTCCGTCATGTAACACCGAGGACAGACTATGAGGACTGGGACGCACGCCGCCATTATTACCGGACTAACAGATGTGGTATTAGAAGATCTGTAGAAGCGGTAACTGCCACCACAGTCATCCTCATCCTCCATACAAGCAGAATAGTAACAATATGTATAAGTATCCTCGTATCAGTATTGTACACGGACAGCGCCAGGATTTCATACAATAATAAATAGTAATCGATGTTCTTAAGAGCAGGATAATAACACAGGACCTGAGCGATGGCCGGAGCTGCACCCGAGGAGCGGAGGTCTGGAAAGACCTGGAATTAATGGCGCCATATAGGTGTAGAAATAATATTAATGGTGCCATATCAGTGAAGACATATTAATGGCACCATATACGTGAAGAAATAATATTAATGGTGCCATATAGGTGAAGAAATAATATTAATGGTGCCATATACGTGAAGAAATAATATTAATGGCGCCATATCAGTGAAGACATAATATTAATGGTGCCATATCAGTGAAGACATATTAATGGCGCCATATACGTGAAGAAATAATATTAATGGTGCCATATAGGTGAAGACATAATATTAATGGTGCCATATCAGTGAAGACATAATATTAATGGCACCATATACGTGAAGAAATAATATTAATGGTGCCATATAGGTGAAGAAATAATATTAATGGTGCCATATCAGTGAAGACATAATATTAATGGCACCATATACGTGAAGAAATAATATTAATGGTGCCATATCAGTGAAGACATAATATTAATGGCGCCATATCAGTGAAGACATAATATTAATGGTGCCATATCAGTGAAGACATATTAATGGTGCCATATCAGTGAAGACATAATATTAATGGCGCCATATCAGTGAAGACATATTAATGGTGCCATATCAGTGAAGACATAATATTAATGGCGCCATATCAGTGAAGACATATTAATGGCGCCATATCAGTGAAGAAATAATATTAATGGTGCCATATCAGTGAAGACATAATATTAATGGCACCATATACGTGAAGAAATATTAATGGCACCATATAGGTGAAGAAATAATATTAATTGCGCCATATAGGTGAAGAAATAATATTAATTGCGCCATATAGGTGAAGAAATAATATTAATGGCACCATATAGGTGAAGAAATAATATTAATGGCACCATATAGGTGAAGAAATAATATTAATTGCACCATATAGGTGAAGAAATAATATTAATGGCACCATATAGGTGAAGAAATAATATTAATTGCACCATATAGGTGAAGAAATAATATTAATGGCACCATATAGGTGAAGAAATAATATTAATTGCACCATATAGGTGAAGAAATATTCCCTTCTGTGGAGATTTCAGAGCCTCTGCTTTTCCTGAACTCTGGACCTTTCTCTTGACATTGAGTGGATGTGGTCCCAGCTCAGAGCCCATAGCCACAGCGGTGCTCACTACTCGGCCAACAACACCCTTCTATGCTCCTCTCTCTTCATTGCCTGCCCCCCTCCCTCTTCGTAGCCCCCCTCCCTCTTCGTAGCCCACCCCCTCCTTCATAGCCCCCTCCCTCTTTATAGCTCCTCCTTCATAGCCCCATCCCATTCAGTCCCCTAAGGAGAATTTCCGATTCTATATAGCAAGATGAAATGAATAATGCCCCTCCCCCTCTCAGTAGGGCGCAGTGTTTGCCGCTTGGATAGTGCTGCACCGTCGGCGGCGTCTTCCTGCAGTTGTGACGTTATGGAGGTGAATATGGGGGGACGGAGACAGATGTGACGGAGACTGTGCCGTGAGGAATGTGGACAGCAGGGATGGGATTGGCTGCTGGGAGCCACGGATCCACGTGCCAGGTCCTGGATTTTACAAAAATCAATATTGATAGAATATTCTCATTTTATAAAAAACACATACATACATACATAGATACATACATACATACATACACATACATACATACACATACATATATATATATATATATATAAAAAGCATTACAGAAATGTAAAGAAACAATTTTATAAAATTGTAAAGTAATAAAGCGATGAATTCAATAAGACTCGTCCAAACCTAATCAGTCCCCGGCTCCACCCCCGCACACAGACGGCCGTGACGGGATCCGCCCCCGCACACAGACGGCCGTGACGGGATCCGCCCCCGCACACAGACGGCCGTGACGGGATCCGCCCCCGCACACAGACGGCCGTGACGGGATCCGCCCCCGCACACAGACGGCCGTGACGGGATCCGCCCCCGCACACAGACGGCCGTGACGGGATCCGCCCCCGCACACAGACGGCCGTGACGGGATCCGCCCCCGCACACAGACGGCCGTGACGGGATCCGCCCCCGCACACAGACGGCCGTGACGGGATCCGCCCCCGCACACAGACGGCAGTGACGGGATCCGCCCCCGCACACAGACGGCAGTGACGGGATCCGCCCCCGCATACAGACGGCAGTGACGGGATCCGCCCCCGCATACAGACGGCAGTGACAGGATCCGCCCCCGCATACAGACGGCAGTGACAGGATCCACCCCCGCACACAATCCGGGCACCAGGAGAAAGGTTAACTTCACAAATATTCAAAGTTCCTGAGTGCAGGAGACACTTTCTACCGCAGCAGATCACACACTGTGTAGAAGACGCTGCATCCAGTGGTTACAGCCGGTGACCCGGAACACTGCGGCCTCCAGTGGCCGATGGGCAGCTGCTACTTGTCTGCAGAGCTGACAGTCTAAACCCAACTATTCTCTTGTTTCTGCCTCACCCTAATACTTAAAGTGCTTAAACAGGGAGCGGAGCTGAGATCTGCACGACCCGCGCCGGTGCGAAGCCCAAAGTGTATTTAATAATAAAAATAACTTCTAGACAGAAAACATGTTTCCAGTCTGGCACTTCCACTGCAGCGCGCCCAATAATAATAATCACCAGCATCAGCGGCACAGGATAATGACTGCGCAGCTCTTCCCTCACCGCCGATCCATCATAACATGTCACTGTATTTACAGATTGCAGCAGAGGAAGAGGCAGAACCAAGAAATATTTCATATGGAGAAGGGAAAACAACACAACTGCTCTGATACATCGGAGCGAGACATCTCCGGGGGATCCCACCGAGCACAGCCGCGTCACTGTCCCCACTAACGAGGGATCAGGACCCCGGCCTCAGAGCGGCCGCCGGATATCAGTCACATCACACCGAGCACAGCCGCGTCACTGTCCCCACTAACGAGGGATCAGGACCCCGGCCTCAGAGCGGCCGCCAGATATCAGTCACATCACACCGAGCACAGCCGCGTCACTGTCCCCACTAACGAGGGATCAGGACCCCGGCCTCAGAGCGGCCGCCGGATATCAGTCACATCACACCGAGCACAGCCGCGTCACTGTCCCCACTAACGAGGGATCAGGACCCCGGCCTCAGAGCGGCCGCCAGATATCAGTCACATCACACCGAGCACAGCCGCGTCACTGTCCCCACTAACGAGGGATCAGGACCCCGGCCTCAGAGCGGCCGCCGGATATCAGTCACATCACACCGAGCACAGCCGCGTCACTGTCCCCACTAACGAGGGATCAGGACCCCGGCCTCAGAGCGGCCGCCGGATATCAGTCACATCACACCGAGCACAGCCGCGTCACCACCCCTACTAATGGGGGATCAGGACCCCGGCCTCAGAGCGGCCACCGGATATCAGTCACATCACACCGAGCACTGCGGCGTCACCACCCCTACTAATGGGGTGGGGGGTGGGAAATCCGGACCCCTGCCTCAGAGCGGCTGCCGGATATCAGTCACATCACACCGAGCACAGCAGCGTCACCGTCCCCACTAATGGGCCACCAGCACTCTCCCGGTCACCAGCACTCACACCATCAACAGCGCTCATCCCCTTCACCAGTGCTCACCTGTCCCCAGCGCTCGCCACATATGAAAACTTAAAGTTTAGCCATTATTTACATACTGGAAGGCACCGTAGGGGACATATACGAGTTGCCAACCGCGGCCTCCTGCAGCACGAGCTGTGTGTCCGGCACAGTCCTGTACTGGGAGTTCACATGTGAGTGACGCTCCGCAGTCTTTCGAGCGCCGGGCTCAGCAGGGCTCCGCTCTGGAGACGACACGTCCACCCTTAAGATTTTGAAAAATGACCATTTTTAGACAGTGCTTGAAATGAATCCAGTGAAAAGTGGCACAAGCCTCCAGTTATTACGGAACGTCTGGTCGTGCACGGATGCTCTGCCATCGTCGGCTTCAGCTGGCACCACCGCAGCTCCTCTGCATCCACCTGCAAAGTCTGCCCTGTGCCCAGTCCCATCGTCTGTCCCCCTCACTACACCACTGATGAGTGGAGGATGGCTGCTCCCTGTGCAGTGTATGTGTGATGATGGGATGTGCCGTGTATGTGTGATGATTGATCCCGGTGATGGGATATGCAGTGTATGTGTGATGATTGATCCCGGTGACGGGACGTGCCGTGTATGTGTGATGATTGCTCCCGGTGACGGGATGTGCCATGTATGTGTGATGATGATGATTGCTCCCGTTGACGGGACGTGCCGTGTATGTGTGATGGCTGCTCCCGGTGACGGGACGTGCTGTGTATGTGTGATGATGATGGCTGCTCCCGGTGACGGGACGTGCTGTGTATGTGTGATGATGATGATTGATTCCGGTGACGGAATGTGCCATGTATGTGTGATGATGATGATTGCTCCCGGTGACGGGACGTGCCGTGTATGTGTGATGATTGCTCCCGGTGATGGGACGTGCCGTGTATGTGTGATGATTGCTCCCGGTGACGGGACGTGCCGTGTATGTGTGATGATGATGATTGATTCCGGTGACGGGATGTGCCATGTATGTGTGATGATGATGATTGATCCCGGTGATGGGACGTGCCGTGTATGTGTGATGATTGCTCCCGGTGACGGGATGTGCGGTGTATGTGTGATGATTGCTCCCAGTGATGGGACGTGCCGTGTATGTGTGATGATTGCTCCCGGTGATGGGATATGCCGTGTATGTGTGATGATGATGGCTGCTCCCGGTGACGGGACGTGCCGTGTATGTGTGATGATTGATCCCGGTAATGGGACGTGCCGTGTATGTGTGATGATGATGATGATTGACCCCGGTGACTGGATGTGCCATGTATGTGTGATGATGATGATTGCTCCCGGTGACGGGATGTGCCATGTATGTGTGATGATGATGATTGCTCCCGGTGACGGGACGTGCCGTGTTTGTGTGATGGCTGCTCCCGGTGACGGGACGTGTATGTGTGATGATTGCTCCCGGTGACGGGACGTGCCGTGTATGTGTGATGATTGCTCCCGGTGACGGGACGTGCCGTGTATGTGTGATGATTGCTCCCGGTGACGGGACGTGCCGTGTATGTGTGATGATTGCTCCCGGTGACGGGACGTGCCGTGTATGTGTGATGATTGCTCCCGGTGACGGGACGTGCCGTGTATGTGTGATTGATCCCGGTGATGGGACGTGCCGTGTATGTGTGATGATTGATCCCGGTGATGGGATATGCAGTGTATGTGTGATGATTGATCCCGGTGACGGGACGTGCCGTGTATGTGTGATGATTGCTCCCGGTGACGGGACGTGCCGTGTATGTGTGATGATTGCTCCCGGTGACGGGACGTGCCGTGTATGTGTGATGATTGATCCCGGTGATGGGACGTGCCGTGTATGTGTAATGATTGATCCCGGTGATGGGACGTGCCGTGTATGTGTGATGATTGCTCCCGGTGACGGGACGTGTACACGTGGCGCTCTGTTTTGTGTGCTTGGGCCGTGATTTACCAGTCCTCTTACTGTTAGGCTTTGTCTCGTGGCCGTTGCTATTTCTTCGGCGTCCTGTCAATCAGAATAATATCTTGCATTGCAGCAGATAAGTGCGCCGTGTCGGCGCCGGCCTTGTACTCGCCGTTCACAACTATTCAGATTACCTAAAATTCCTGCTATTAGTCTCAGTGGGAAGCGGTGATTGCTGCGCTGCGTGTGTGCGCGCCGGCGGCGTTTATCTACCTATTATCGCTTGCCCACATCTAATCCTCAGATGGCCGCACGTCCTCTCACCTTAACTTAACTCGCCTGAAGAAGAAAGCGAGAATTTACCTGCCATTAACTCCGCCAGGCGTCCAGTCCGCCGCGGGGAGCGGGTTCAGGAGCGGCGCAGGGTCATTTTGTGGAGTAAATCTGCCCCTGACGTGTGCGCGGCGACCTGCGTACCGTCTGCTCGTCCCCGGTGTACGGCCGAAAACTGCCGAGAACTTCTGCAGCTCCGATATCCACATCAGACAGATGCCGCCTGGTTCAACACCTCTGCTTGCTGTGAAGTCAGCGTACACATGAAGGCAGCAAAGTGCATGCTTCGGGGCACAAATCACTGCATTTAGGCGCATTTATTGTTGCATTTGTGCCTTTTTTTGTCAAGTTTTTTGTTATTTTTCTTTTTTTTTTTTCATCCTTCAATTTGCGCTTTTAACCAAGTCGCCCGGATACTTTCGTCCCCATTGTGGACGCGGTTCAGGGGCTACAGATGGTTTCATCGGATCACCGTGGGCAGATTTCAGGTGCATCAGGAATCGTGGGGAAAATCTTACAAAAAGTGTAATTTTTGTGCTCTAAAAACAGTCAAAGACAGAAAAAAAAAATTTTTCATTTTATGCAAAATTTATAAATGGTGTGCCACATCTTTATAAATCGGGCGCAAAAAGACAGCAAATACCAAAGGCAAATAACACACAAATGATAAAGGGAGTGTGGCTGTACAGATGGGACGAAATGAGAGGTGGCACAGAGGAAGGTGTCCTAAGAGGAGCCGCATGTGTCACCTGGTGAGGGCCTCCATGATAAAGGGAGTGTGGCTGTACAGATGGGACGAAATGAGAGGTGGCACAGAGGAAGCTGTCCTAAGAGGAGCCGCATGTGTCACCCGGGGTGGGCCTCCATGATAAAGGGAGTGTGGCTGTACAGATGGGACGAAATGAGAGGTGGCACAGAGGAAGCTGTCCTAAGAGGAGCCGCATGTGTCACCCGGGGTGGGCCTCCATGATAAAGGGAGTGTGGCTGTACAGATGGGACGAAATGAGAGGTGGCACAGAGGAAGGTGTCCTAAGAGGAGCCGCATGTGTCACCCGGGGTGGGCCTCCATGATAAAGGGAGTGTGGCTGTACAGATGGGACGAAATGAGAGGTGGCACAAAGGAAGGTGTCCTAAGAGGAGCCGCATGTGTCACCCGGGGTGGGCCTCCATGATAAAGGGAGTGTGGCTGTACAGATGGGACGAAATGAGAGGTGGCACAGAGGAAGGTGTCCTAAGAGGAGCCGCATGTGTCACCTGGTGAGGGCCTCCATGATAAAGGGAGTGTGGCTGTACAGATGGGACGAAATGAGAGGTGGCACAGAGGAAGGTGTCCTAGGAGGAGCCGCATGTGTCACCCGGGGTGGGCCTCCATGATAAAGGGAGTGTGGCTGTACAGATGGGACGAAATGAGAGGTGGCACAGAGGAAGGTGTCCTAGGAGGAGCCGCATGTGTCACCCGGGGTGGGCCTCCATGATAAAGGGAGTGTGGCTGTACAGATGGGACGAAATGAGAGGTGGCACAGAGGAAGGTGTCCTAGGAGGAGCCGCATGTGTCACCCGGGGTGGGCCTCCATGATAAAGGGAGTGTGGCTGTACAGATGGGACGAAATGAGAGGTGGCACAGAGGAAGCTGTCCTAAGAGGAGCCGCATGTATCACCCGGGGTGGGCCTCCATGATAAAGGGAGTGTGGCTGTACAGATGGGACGAAATGAGAGGTGGCACAGAGGAAGGTGTCCTAGGAGGAGCCGCATGTGTCACCTGGGGTGGGCCTCCATGATAAAGGGAGTGTGGCTGTACAGATGGGACGAAATGAGAGGTGGCACAAAGGAAGCTGTCCTAAGAGGAACCGCATGTATCACCCGGGGTGGGCCTCCATGATAAAGGGAGTGTGGCTGTACAGATGGGACGAAATGAGAGGTGGCACAGAGGAAGGTGTCCTAAGAGGAGCCGCATGTGTCACCCGGGGTGGGCCTCCATGATAAAGGGAGTGTGGCTGTACAGATGGGACGAAATGAGAGGTGGCACAGAGGAAGGTGTCCTAAGAGGAGCCGCATGTATCACCCGGGGTGGGCCTCCATGATAAAGGGAGTGTGGCTGTACAGATGGGACGAAATGAGAGGTGGCACAGGGGAAGCTGTCCTAAGAGGAGCCGCATGTATCACCCGGGGTGGGCCTCCATGATAAAGGGAGTGTGGCTGTACAGATGGGACGAAATGAGAGGTGGCACAGAGGAAGCTGTCCTAAGAGGAGCCGCATGTGTCACCCGGGGTGGGCCTCCATGATAAAGGGAGTGTGGCTGTACAGATGGGACGAAATGAGAGGTGGCACAGAGGAAGCTGTCCTAAGAGGAGCCGCATGTGTCACCCGGGGTGGGCCTCCATGATAAAGGGAGTGTGGCTGTACAGATGGGACGAAATGAGAGGTGGCACAGAGGAAGGTGTCCTAAGAGGAGCCGCATGTGTCACCCGGGGTGGGCCTCCATGATAAAGGGAGTGTGGCTGTACAGATGGGACGAAATGAGAGGTGGCACAAAGGAAGGTGTCCTAAGAGGAGCCGCATGTGTCACCCGGGGTGGGCCTCCATGATAAAGGGAGTGTGGCTGTACAGATGGGACGAAATGAGAGGTGGCACAAAGGAAGGTGTCCTAAGAGGAGCCGCATGTGTCACCCGGGGTGGGCCTCCATGATAAAGGGAGTGTGGCTGTACAGATGGGACGAAATGAGAGGTGGCACAAAGGAAGGTGTCCTAAGAGGAGCCGCATGTGTCACCCGGGGTGGGCCTCCATGATAAAGGGAGTGTGGCTGTACAGATGGGACGAAATGAGAGGTGGCACAGAGGAAGGTGTCCTAAGAGGAGCCGCATGTATCACCCGGGGTGGGCCTCCATGATAAAGGGAGTGTGGCTGTACAGATGGGACGAAATGAGAGGTGGCACAGAGGAAGCTGTCCTAAGAGGAGCCGCATGTGTCACCCGGGGTGGGCCTCCATGATAAAGGGAGTGTGGCTGTACAGATGGGACGAAATGAGAGGTGGCACAAAGGAAGCTGTCCTAAGAGGAGCCGCATGTGTCACCCGGGGTGGGCCTCCATGATAAAGGGAGTGTGGCTGTACAGATGGGACGAAATGAGAGGTGGCACAAAGGAAGCTGTCCTAAGAGGAGCCGCATGTGTCACCCGGGGTGGGCCTCCATGATAACGGGAGTGTGGCTGTACAGATGGGACGAAATGAGAGGTGGCACAAAGGAAGCTGTCCTAAGAGGAGCCGCATGTATCACCCAGTGTGGGCCTCCATGATAAAGGGAGTGTGGCTGTACAGATGGGACGAAATGAGAGGTGGCACAGAGGAAGGTGTCCTAAGAGAAGCCGCATGTATCACCCAGTGTGGGCCTCCATGATAACGGGAGTGTGGCTGTACAGATGGGACGAAATGAGAGGTGGCACAAAGGAAGCTGTCCTAAGAGGAGCCGCATGTGTCACCCGGGGTGGGCCTCCATGATAAAGGGAGTGTGGCTGTACAGATGGGACGAAATGAGAGGTGGCACAAAGGAAGCTGTCCTAAGAGGAGCCGCATGTATCACCCGGGGTGGGCCTCCATGATAACGGGAGTGTGGCTGTACAGATGGGACGAAATGAGAGGTGGCACAGAGGAAGCTGTCCTAAGAGGAGCCGCATGTGTCACCCGGGGTGGGCCTCCATGATAAAGGGAGTGTGGCTGTACAGATGGGACGAAATGAGAGGTGGCACAGAGGAAGGTGTCCTAGGAGGAGCCGCATGTGTCACCCGGGGTGGGCCTCCATGATAAAGGGAGTGTGGCTGTACAGATGGGACGAAATGAGAGGTGGCACAGAGGAAGCTGTCCTAAGAGGAGCCGCATGTATCACCTGGTGAGGGCCTCCATGATAAAGGGAGTGTGGCTGTACAGATGGGACGAAATGAGAGGTGGCACAAAGGAAGCTGTCCTAAGAGGAGCCGCGTGTGTCACCCGGGGTGGGCCTCCATGATAAAGGGAGTGTGGCTGTACAGATGGGACGAAATGAGAGGTGGCACAGAGGAAGCTGTCCTAAGAGGAGCCGCATGTATCACCCGGGGTGGGCCTCCATGATAAAGGGAGTGTGGCTGTACAGATGGGACGAAATGAGAGGTGGCACAGAGGAAGCTGTCCTAAGAGGAGCCGCATGTATCACCCGGGGTGGGCCTCCATGATAAAGGGAGTGTGGCTGTACAGATGGGACGAAATGAGAGGTGGCACAGGGGAAGCTGTCCTAAGAGGAGCCGCATGTGTCACCCGGGGTGGGCCTCCATGATAAAGGGAGTGTGGCTGTACAGATGGGACGAAATGAGAGGTGGCACAAAGGAAGGTGTCCTAAGAGGAGCCGCATGTGTCACCCGGGGTGGGCCTCCATGATAAAGGGAGTGTGGCTGTACAGATGGGACGAAATGAGAGGTGACACAGAGGAAGGTGTCCTAAGAGGAGCCGCATGTGTCACCCGGGGTGGGCCTCCATGATAAAGGGAGTGTGGCTGTACAGATGGGACGAAATGAGAGGTGGCACAAAGGAAGGTGTCCTAAGAGGAGCCGCATGTGTCACCCGGGGTGGGCCTCCATGATAAAGGGAGTGTGGCTGTACAGATGGGACGAAATGAGAGGTGGCACAGAGGAAGGTGTCCTAAGAGGAGCCGCATGTGTCACCCGGGGTGGGCCTCCATGATAAAGGGAGTGTGGCTGTACAGATGGGACGAAATGAGAGGTAGCACAAAGGAAGCTGTCCTAAGAGGAGCCGCATGTGTCACCCGGGGTGGGCCTCCATGATAAAGGGAGTGTGGCTGTACAGATGGGACGAAATGAGAGGTGGCACAGAGGAAGGTGTCCTAAGAGGAGCCGCATGTGTCACCCGGGGTGGGCCTCCATGATAAAGGGAGTGTGGCTGTACAGATGGGACGAAATGAGAGGTGGCACAGAGGAAGGTGTCCTAAGAGGAGCCGCATGTGTCACCCGGTGTGGGCCTCTATGATAAAGGGAGTGTGGCTGTACAGATGGGACGAAATGAGAGGTGGCACAAAGGAAGCTGTCCTAAGAGGAGCCGCATGTATCACCCGGGGTGGGCCTCCATGATAAAGGGAGTGTGGCTGTACAGATGGGACGAAATGAGAGGTGGCACAAAGGAAGCTGTCCTAAGAGGAGCCGCATGTGTCACCCGGGGTGGGCCTCCATGATAAAGGGAGTGTGGCTGTACAGATGGGACGAAATGAGAGGTGGTACAAAGGAAGCTGTCCTAAGAGGAGCCGCATGTGTCACCCGGGGTGGGCCTCCATGATAAAGGGAGTGTGGCTGTACAGATGGGACGAAATGAGAGGTGGCACAAAGGAAGGTGTCCTAAGAGGAGCCGCATGTGTCACCCGGGGTGGGCCTCCATGATAAAGGGAGTGTGGCTGTACAGATGGGACGAAATGAGAGGTGGCACAAAGGAAGGTGTCCTAAGAGGAGCCCCATGTGTCACCCGGTGTGGGCCTCCATGATAAAGGGAGTGTGGCTGTACAGATGGGACGAAATGAGAGGTGGCACAAAGGAAGGTGTCCTAAGAGGAGCCGCATGTATCACCCGGTGTGGGCCTCCATGATAAAGGGAGTGTGGCTGTACAGATGGGACGAAATGAGAGGTGGCACAAAGGAAGGTGTCCTAAGAGGAGCCGCATGTGTCACCCGGGGTGGGCCTCCATGATAAAGGGAGTGTGGCTGTACAGATGGGACGAAAT
This sequence comes from Anomaloglossus baeobatrachus, assembly GCF_048569485.1. Taxonomy (NCBI): domain Eukaryota; kingdom Metazoa; phylum Chordata; class Amphibia; order Anura; family Aromobatidae; genus Anomaloglossus; species Anomaloglossus baeobatrachus. The sequence continues at coordinate 5,098,805 of NC_134362.1, read as the reverse complement.
GAGAGGTGGCACAGAGGAAGCTGTCCTAAGAGGAGCCGCATGTATCACCTGGGGTGAGCCTCCATGATAAAAACACCTTCAAGAAGCCGAGCCTGAACAGAAAGTGACGGATGGTAGGAGCGGCGCGATGCTCTGCCTAGGATGGACATCATTGCATCTTCAGCCATGATGCAGAGCGATGCGTCGCCATGGTCAGTGTCAGTCACCATCCTCCAGGCATCCCGAGTGCTGCACAACCTACAGATGATAGCGGGACGGACACACGACTGCAGGGTCTGACAACACCGGGACGATCGCTTGTGACCACAAAACCCTAGATGTTACGTGAGACTAAAGGAAGCAGCTCCCGGGAGGGACGTTCTACCTGCGCGGTCTCCGGAGGTTTTCATTGTTCACACTCGCCTTTGTCTGGACGTTCTACCTGCGCGGTCTCCGGAGGTTTTCACTGTTCACACTCGCCTTTGTCTGGACGTTCTACCTGCGCGGTCTCCGGAGGTTTTCATTGTCACACTCGCCTTTGTCTGGACATTCTACCTGCGCGGTCTCCGGAGGTTTTCATTGTTCACACTCGCCTTTGTCTGGACGTTCTACCTGCGCGGTCTCCGGAGGTTTTCATTGTCACACTCGCTTTTGTCTGGACGTTCTACCTGCGCGGTCTCCGGAGGTTTTCATTGTCACACTCGCCTTTGTCTGGACGTTCTACCTGCGCGGTCTCCGGAGGTTTTCATTGTTCACACTCGCCTTTGTCTGGACGTTCTACCTGCGCGGTCTCCGGAGGTTTTCATTGTCACACTCGCTTTTGTCTGGACGTTCTACCTGCGCGGTCTCCGGAGGTTTTCATTGTCACACTCGCCTTTGTCTGGACGTTCTACCTGCGCGGTCTCCGGAGGTTTTCATTGTCACACTCGCCTTTGTCTGGACGTTCTACCTGCGCGGTCTCCGGAGGTTTTCATTGTCACACTCGCCTTTGTCTGGACGTTCTACCTGCGCGGTCTCCGGAGGTTTTCATTGTTCACACTCGCCTTTGTCTGGACGTTCTACCTGCGCGGTCTCCGGAGGTTTTCATTGCTCACACTTTCCTTTGTCTGAATTCTGATGACCTTAGCCATTTCAGCTTTTTTTTCTGCCAAATATGTAAAAAAATAAAATAAAATATATAAAATAATATATATATATTGTAGATTTCACAATTACTTTTTATAAAAAGGGGGAGAACTATACTGTTAGATGTTTCAGAGGTTTTGTGTGACCGGCGGTGGTGTCACGGCATCAGAGGTAAACCAGGAGTAATAGAGAAGCAAATTCCCAAGCGCTCTCCATGTTTCTTTATTGATTCATTGCATCGACAGCGCTTGGGAATTTGCTTCAATATTTCTTCTGTTTTACTACAAAAGCCGGTTTGGGCACAAAGCAACCAAGCAGCAAATGATTGTAACCTGATGAGCCGGCTGCACCGCAAACCCAGGTGAGCCAAGAAGGTATCCTCATCACCGGTGAATGGATCACCCATTGGAGCACCTCTGTGATTTGTCTTTTCACTATGGCATGATGGCAGCACGGTAGGGGCGCACATCCACCGCTACCACACGGTAGGGGCGCACACCCACTTGCCGCCAAATGGTAGGGGTGCACATCCAGTGCCGCATGGTAGGGGCACAGACCCACTTGCCGCCACACGGTAGGGGCGCACATGCACCGCCACTGTACGGTAGGGGCACACATCCGCCACCGCCGCACGGTAGGGGCGCACATCTGCCGCCATCCTTTATTACATAATGTCCCCAGTACTATATAGCGATATAAGACACATGGGATGTCACAATTTGGCCTGGAGATGAGACCCCATCGCTTTCTGCCGTGAATTCAGTGTCAGGTATCGGAGGAAGCGCCCATCACGGCTGCGGAGACTTGGTGAAAACACTTGATCTCACAGAAGCCGTTTGGCTTTGGCTTACCTCCGGTCAGCGGCTCTCAGAGATGTACAGCCGCGGCTTCCATGAGGACTACCAGACGAAACGATCTGCGAGCCCCCGACGTTTCCCGCTCTGTGCTTTAGGCCTCCGTCACACATCCGTGCCTCCGCTCCGTGTTTGCCATTTTTTGCACGTACCGGAGACACGTGCTTACGTTGAATCATTTATTTTCATGATAAAAGCCACATGTCAGTATTTTTGCACGGAGCGTGTTTGCGTTCCGTGCATACGTGTGTCTGTTTAGAAAAAGCGCTGACATGTCCGGTTTGCTCTGGGATCACGTACTCATGGACCCATTAAATCCTATGGGTCCGTGTTGACATGTACGTGATACGGGTGATGTCCGTGTGCTATCTGTGCGGTCCGTGTCCGTGTGGCTCAAATCAAGTTTGTTGCAAAATTAAATACTTGCAGGTGGCCAACGTACCCTACAAAATCCAACATAAAAATACTAAGGCCTGCGTGGATAATGGCACGGGTATAGTATCTATCCAGACACATTGGATAGCCAAGTAAAAAGAGCAGCAGGTTAATGAATTGTGGATAATGATAAGAATGTGCTAATCACATCCACCCGTGCGTCATTATTCCCAACAAATAATCATTAACTTCATTTGATGAAGATGTGAAAAACTGACAAGATACGGAAAGCATACGGAACACACACTGACGCATTACACGCACGTTACACGTATGTTTTTTTCACGTGAGTTAGGCACAGGCCTCACAAAGATCATAAATGGTTTCCACATTTCTTATTTCTGGGCAGTTTGTGTCTGTCTCTTTCCACCCCAGGATATTAGGAGCAGATCCACGGTCCGAATGGCCCGTCTCCAAGATGGACGCAGCACTTGCCCATGCTGCAGCGCTCACCCCCAGCCCTCGCTCCAGCCTCCATTATACACTGCTGGGCTCCATGGAGCGGGCTGGGGCTGCGGAGCCTCCATTATACACTGCTGGGCTCCATGGAGCGGGCTGGGGGCCGCGATGCCTCCATTATACACTGCTGGGCTCCATGGAGCGGGCTGGGGCTGCGATGCCTCCATTATACACTGCTGGGCTCCATGGAGCGAGCTGCGGAGCCTCCATTATACACTGCTGGGCTGCATGGAGCGAGCTGCGGAGCCTCCATTATACACTGCTGGGCTCCATGGAGCGGGCTGGGGCCGCGATGCCTCCATTATACACTGCTGGGCTTCATGGAGCGGACTGGGGCCACGATGCCTCCATTATACATTGCTGGGCTCCATGGAGCGGGCTGCGATGCCTCCATTATACACTGCTGGGCTTCATGGAGCGGACTGGGGCCACGATGCCTCCATTATACACTGCTGGGCTCCATGGAGCGGGCTGGGGCCGCGATGCCTCCATTATACATTGCTGGGCTCCATGGAGCGGGCTGGGGCCACGATGCCTCCATTATACACTGCTGGGCTCCATGGAGCGAGCTGCGGAGCCTCCATTATACACTGCTGGGCTCCATGGAGCGGGCTGCGGAGCCTCCATTATACACTGCTGGGCTCCATGGAGCGGGCTGGGGGCTGCGGAGCCTCCATTATACACTGCTGGGCTCCATGGAGCGGGCTGGGGGCTGCGGAGACTCTATTATACACTGCTGGGCTCCATGGAGCGGGCTGGGGGCCGCGATGCCTCCATTATACACTGCTGGGCTCCATGGAGCGGGCTGCAGAGTCTCCATTATACACTGCTGGGCTCCATGGAGCGGGCTGGGGGCCACGATGCCTCCATTATACACTGCTGGGCTCCATGGAGCGGGCTGGGGGCCGCGATGCCTCCATTATACACTGCTGGGCTCCATGGAGCGGGCTGCGGAGCCTCCATTATACACTGCTAGGCTCCGTGGAGCGGGCTGGGGGCCGCGATGCCTCCATTATACACTGCTGGGCTCCATGGAGCGGGCTGGGGGCCGCGATGCCTCCATTATACACTGCTGGGCTCCGTGGAGCGGGCTGGGGGCCACGATGCCTCCATTATACACTGCTGGGCTCCATGGAGCGGGCTGGGGGCTGCGGAGCCTCCATTATACACTGCTGGGCTCCATGGAGCGGGCTGCGGAGCCTCCATTATACACTGCTGGGCTCCATGGAGCGGGCTGGGGCCGCGATGCCTCCATTATACACTGCTGGGCTCCATGGAGCGGGCTGGGGCCGCGATGCCTCCATTATACACTGCTGGGCTCCATGGAGCGGGCTGGGGGCCACGATGCCTCCATTATACACTGCTGAGCTCCATGGAGCGGGCTGCGGAGCCTCCATTATACACTGCTGGGCTCCATGGAGCGGGCTGGGGCCGCGGAGCCTCCATTATACACTGCTGGGCTCCATGGAGCGGGCTGCGGAGCCTCCATTATACACTGCTGGGCTCCATGGAGCGGGCTGGGGCCACGATGCCTCCATTATACACTGCTGGGCTCCATGGAGCGGGCTGCGGAGCCTCCATTATACACTGCTGGGCTCCATGGAGCGGGCTGGGGCCACGATGCCTCCATTATACACTGCTGGGCTCCATGGAGCGGGCTGGGGCCACGATGCCTCCATTATACACTGCTGGGCTCCATGGAGCGGGCTGGGGGCCGCGATGCCTCCATTATACACTGCTGGGCTCCATGGAGCGGGCTGCGGAGCCTCCATTATACACTGCTGGGCTCCATGGAGCGGGCTGGGGCCGCGATGCCTCCATTATACACTGCTGGGCTCCATGGAGCGGGCTGGGGCCGCGATGCCTCCATTATACACTGCTGGGTCCATGGAGCGGGCTGGGGCCGCGTTGCCTCCATTATACACTGCTGGGCTCCATGGAGCGGGCTGCGGAGCCTCCATTATACACTGCTGGGCTCCATGGACCGGGCTGGGGCCACGATGCCTCCATTATACACTGCTGGGCTCCATGGAGCGGGCTGGGGCTGCGGAGCCTCCATTATACACTGCTGGGCTCCATGGACCGGGCTGGGGCCACGATGCCTCCATTATAGACTGCTGGGCTTCATGGACCGGGCTGGGGCCACGATGCCTCCATTATACATTGCTGGGCTCCATGGAGCGAGCTGCGGAGCCTCCATTATACACTGCTGGGCTCCATGGAGCGGGCTGCGGAGCCTCCATTATAGACTGCTGGGCTCCATGGAGCGGGCTGCGGAGCCTCCATTATACACTGCTGGGCTCCATGGAGCGGGCTGGGGCCGCGATGCCTCCATTATACACTGCTGGGCTCCATGGAGCGGGCTGGGGCTGCGATGCCTCCATTATACACTGCTGGGCTCCATGGAGCGGGCTGGGGCCGCGATGCCTCCATTATACACTGCTGGGCTCCATGGAGCGGGCTGCGGAGCCTCCATTATACACTGCTGGGCTCCATGGACCGGGCTGGGGCCACGATGCCTCCATTATAGACTGCTGGGCTCCATGGACCGGGCTGGGGCCACGATGCCTCCATTATAGACTGCTGGGCTCCATGGACCGGGCTGGGGCCACGATGCCTCCATTATAGACTGCTGGGCTCCATGGACCGGGCTGGGGGCCGCGATGCCTCCATTATACACTGCTGGGCTCCATGGAGCGGGCTGGGGGCCGCAATGCCTCCATTATACACTGCTGGGCTCCGTGGAGCGGGCTGGGGCCGCGGAACCTCCATTATACACTGCTGGGCTCCATGGAGCGGGCTGGGGCCACGATGCCTCCATTATACACTGCTGGGCTCCATGGAGCGGGCTGGGGGCCGCAATGCCTCCATTATACACTGCTGGGCTCCATAGAGCGGGCTGGGGGCCATGATGCCTCCATCATACACTGCTGGGCTCCATGGAGCGAGCTGCGGAGCCTCCATTATACACTGCTGGGCTCCATGGAGCGGGCTGGGGCCACGATGCCTCCATTATACACTGCTGGGCTCCATGGAGCGGGCTGGGGGCCGCAATGCCTCCATTATACACTGCTGGGCTCCATAGAGCGGGCTGGGGGCCATGATGCCTCCATCATACACTGCTGGGCTCCATGGAGCGAGCTGCGGAGCCTCCATTATACACTGCTGGGCTCCATGGAGCGGGCTGGGGCCACGATGCCTCCATTATACACTGCTGGGCTCCATGGAGCGGGCTGGGGCCACGATGCCTCCATTATACACTGCTGAGCTCCATGGAGCGGGCTGGGGGCCGCGATGCCTCCATTATACACTGCTGGGCTCCATGGAGCGGGCTGGGGCCACGATGCCTCCATTATACACTGCTGGGCTCCATGGAGCGGGCTGGGGCCACGATGCCTCCATTATACACTGCTGGGCTCCATGGAGCGGGCTGGGGCCACGATGCCTCCATTATACACTGCTGGGCTCCATGGAGCGAGCTGCGGAGCCTCCATTATACACTGCTGGGCTCCATGGAGCGGGCTGGGGCCACGATGCCTCCATTATACACTGCTGGGCTCCATGGAGCAGGCTGCGGAGCCTCCATTATACACTGCTGGGCTCCATGGAGCGGGCTGCGGAGCCTCCATTATACACTGCTGGGCTCCATGGAGCGGGCTGCGGAGCCTCCATTATACACTGCTGGGCTCCATGGAGCGGGCTGGGGCCGCGGAGCCTCCATTATACACTGCTGGGCTCCATGGAGCGGACTGGGGGCCGCGATGCCTCCATTATACACTGCTGGGCTCCATGGAGCGGGCTGGGGGCCGCGATGCCTCCATTATACACTGCTGGGCTCCATGGAGCGGGCTGCGGAGCCTCCATTGTACACTGCTGGGCTCCATGGAGCGGGCTGGGGCCGCGGAGCCTCCATTATACACTGCTGGGCTCCATGGAGCGGACTGGGGGCCGCGATGCCTCCATTATACACTGCTGGGCTCCATGGAGCGGGCTGCGGAGCCTCCATTGTACACTGCTGGGCTCCATGGAGCGGGCTGGGGCCGCGGAGCCTCCATTATACACTGCTGGGCTCCATGGAGCGGGCTGGGGCCACGATGCCTCCATTATACACTGCTGAGCTCCATGGAGCGGGCTGGGGGCCGCGATGCCTCCATTATACACTGCTGGGCTCCATGGAGCGGGCTGCGGAGCCTCCATTATACACTGCTGGGCTCCATGGAGCGGGCTGGGGCCGCGGAGCCTCCATTATACACTGCTGGGCTCCATGGAGCGGGCTGCGGAGCCTCCATTATACACTGCTGGGCTCCATGGAGCGGGCTGGGGCCACAATGCCTCCATTATACACTGCTGGGCTCCATGGAGCGGGCTGGGGGCCGCGATGCCTCCATTATACACTGCTGGGCTCCATGGAGCGGGCTGGGGCCGCGATGCCTCCATTATACACTGCTGGGTCCATGGAGCGGGCTGGGGGCCGCGATGCCTCCATTATACACTGCTGGGCTCCATGGAGCGGGCTGCGGAGCCTCCATTATACACTGCTGGGCTCCATGGACCGGGCTGGGGCCACGATGCCTCCATTATACACTGCTGGGCTCCATGGAGCGGGCTGGGGCTGCGGAGCCTCCATTATACACTGCTGGGCTCCATGGACCGGGCTGGGGCCACGATGCCTCCATTATAGACTGCTGGGCTCCATGGAGCGGGCTGGGGCCGCGGAACCTCCATTATACACTGCTGGGCTCCATGGAGCGGGCTGGGGCCGCGATGCCTCCATTATACACTGCTTGGCTCCATGGAGCGAGCTGCGGAGCCTCCATTATACACTGCTGGGCTCCATGGACCGGGCTGGGGCCACGATGCCTCCATTATAGACTGCTGGGCTCCATGGAGCGGGCTGTGGCCACGATGCCTCCATTATAGACTGCTGGGCTCCATGGAGCGGGCTGGGGCCGCGGAACCTCCATTATACACTGCTGGGCTCCATGGAGCGGGCTGGGGGCCGCAATGCCTCCATTATACACTGCTGGGCTCCATGGAGCGAGCTGCGGAGCCTCCATTATACACTGCTGGGCTCCATGGAGCGGGCTGGGGCCACGATGCCTCCATTATACACTGCTGGGCTCCATGGAGCAGGCTGCGGAGCCTCCATTATACACTGCTGGGCTCCATGGAGCGGGCTGCGGAGCCTCCATTATACACTGCTGGGCTCCATGGAGCGGGCTGGGGCCGCGATGCCTCCATTATACACTGCTGGGCTCCATGGAGCGGGCTGGGGGCCGCGGAACCTCCATTATACACTGCTGGGCTCCATGGAGCGGGCTGGGGGCCGCAATGCCTCCATTATACACTGCTGGGCTCCATGGAGCGGGCTGGGGCCACGATGCCTCCATTATACACTGCTGAGCTCCATGGAGCGGGCTGCGGAGCCTCCATTATACACTGCTGGGCTCCATGGAGCGGGCTGGGGGCAGCGATGCTTCGATTACACTGCTGGGCTCCATGGAGCGGGCTGGGGCCGCGATGCCTCCATTATACACTGCTGGGCTCCATGGAGCGGGCTGGGGGCCGCGATGCCTCCATTATACACTGCTGGGCTCCATGGAGCGGGCTGGGGGCCGCGATGCCTCCATTATACACTGCTGGGCTCCATGGAGCGGGCTGGGGGCCGCGATGCCTCGATTATACACTGCTGGGCTCCATGGAGCGGGCTGCGGAGCCTCCATTATACATTGCTGGGCTCCATGGAGTGGGCTGGGGGCCGAGATGCCTCCATTATACACTGCTGGGCTCCATGGAGCGGGCTGGGGGCCGCGATGGATCCATTATACACTGCTGGGCTCCATGGAGCGGGCTGCGGAGCCTCCATTATACACTGCTGGGCTCCATGGAGCGAGCTGCGGAGCCTCCATTATACACTGCTGGGCTCCATGGAGCGGGCTGGGGGCTGCGATGCCTCCATTATACACTGCTGGGCTCCATGGAGCGGGCTGGGGGCCGCGATGCCTCCATTATACACTGCTGGGCTCCATGGAGCGGGCTGCGGAGCCTCCATTATACACTGCTGGGCTCCATGGAGCGGGCTGGGGCCGCGATGCCTCCATTATACACTGCTGGGCTCCATGGAGCGGGCTGGGGGCCGCGATGCCTCAATTATACACTGCTGGGCTCCATGGAGCAGGCTGGGGGCCGCAATGCCTCCATTATACACTGCTGGGCTCCATGGAGCGGGCTGGGGCCGCGATGCCTCCATTATACACTGCTGGGCTCCATGGAGCGGGCTGGGGCCGCGATGCCTCCATTATACACTGCTGGGCTCCATGGAGCGGGCTGGGGCCACGATGCCTCCATTATACACTGCTGGGCTCCATGGAGCGGGCTGGGGGCCACGATGCCTCCATTATACACTGCTGGGCTCCATGGAGCGGGCTGGGGGCCGCGATGGATCCATTATACACTGCTGGGCTCCATGGAGCGGGCTGGGGCCGCGATGGATCCATTATACACTGCTGGGCTCCATGGAGCGGGCTGGGGGCCGCGGAACCTCCATTATACACTGCTGGGCTCCATGGAGCGGGCTGGGGGCCGCGATGCCTCCATTATACACTGCTGGGCTCCATGGAGCGGGCTGCGGAGCCTCCATTATACACTGCTGGGCTCCATGGAGCGAGCTGCGGAGCCTCCATTATACACTGCTGGGCTCCATGGAGCGGGCTGGGGGCTGCGGAGCCTCCATTATACACTGCTGGGCTCCATGGAGCGGGCTGGGGGCCGCGATGCCTCCATTATACACTGCTGGGCTCCATGGAGCGGGCTGCGGAGCCTCCATTATACACTGCTGGGCTCCATGGAGCGAGCTGCGGAGCCTCCATTATACACTGCTGGGCTCCATGGAGCGGGCTGGGGCTGCGATGCCTCCATTATACACTGCTGGGCTCCATGGAGCGGGCTGCGGAGCCTCCATTATACACTGCTGGGCTCCATGGAGCGGGCTGGGGCCACGATGCCTCCATTATACACTGCTGGGCTCCATGGAGCGGGCTGGGGCCACGATGCCTCCATTATACACTGCTGAGCTCAATGGAGCGGGCTGGGGCCACGATGCCTCCATTATACACTGCTGGGCTCCATGGAGCGGGCTGGGGGCAGCGATGCTTCGATTACACTGCTGGGCTCCATGGAGCGGGCTGGGGCCGCGATGCCTCCATTATACACTGCTGGGCTCCATGGAGCAGGCTGGGGCCGCGGAACCTCCATTATACACTGCTGGGCTCCATGGAGCGGGCTGCGGAGCCTCCATTATACACTGCTGGGCTCCATGGAGCGGGCTGGGGCCGCGATGCCTCCATTATACACTGCTGGGCTCCATGGAGCGGGCTGGGGGCCGCAATGCCTCCATTATACACTGCTGGGCTCCATGGAGCGGGCTGGGGCCGCAATGCCTCCATTATACACTGCTGGGCTCCATGGAGCGGGCTGGGGCCGCGATGCCTCCATTATACACTGCTGAGCTCAATGGAGCGGGCTGGGGCCACGATGCCTCCATTATACACTGCTGAGCTCCATGGAGCGGGCTGCGGAGCCTCCATTATACACTGCTGGGCTCCATGGAGCGGGCTGGGGGCAGCGATGCTTCGATTACACTGCTGGGCTCCATGGAGCGGGCTGGGGCCGCGATGCCTCCATTATACACTGCTGGGCTCCATGGAGCGGGCTGGGGGCCGCGATGCCTCCATTATACACTGCTGGGCTCCATGGAGCGGGCTGGGGGCCGCGATGCCTCCATTATACACTGCTGGGCTCCATGGAGCGGGCTGGGGGCCGCGATGCCTCCATTATACACTGCTGGGCTCCATGGAGCGGGCTGGGGGCCGCGATGCCTCCATTATACACTGCTGGGCTCCATGGAGCGGGCTGCGGAGCCTCCATTATACATTGCTGGGCTCCATGGAGTGGGCTGGGGGCCGAGATGCCTCCATTATACACTGCTGGGCTCCATGGAGCGGGCTGGGGGCCGCGATGGATCCATTATACACTGCTGGGCTCCATGGAGCGGGCTGCGGAGCCTCCATTATACACTGCTGGGCTCCAGGGAGCGAGCTGCGGAGCCTCCATTATACATTGCTGGGCTCCATGGAGCGGGCTGGGGGCTGCGATGCCTCCATTATACACTGCTGGGCTCCATGGAGCGGGCTGGGGGCCGCGATGCCTCCATTATACACTGCTGGGCTCCATGGAGCGGGCTGCGGAGCCTCCATTATACACTGCTGGGCTCCATGGAGCGGGCTGGGGCCGCGATGCCTCCATTATACACTGCTGGGCTCCATGGAGCGGGCTGGGGCCGCGATGCCTCCATTATACACTGCTGGGCTCCATGGAGCGGGCTGGGGGCCACGATGCCTCCATTATACACTGCTGGGCTCCATGGAGCGGGCTGGGGGCCACGATGCCTCCATTATACACTGCTGGGCTCCATGGAGTGAGCTGGGGGCTGCGGAGCCTCCATTATACACTGCTGGGCTCCATGGAGCGGGCTGGGGGCCACGATGCCTCCATTATACACTGCTGGGCTCCATGGAGCGGGCTGGGGCCGCGATGCCTCCATTATACACTGCTGGGCTCCATGGAGCGGGCTGGGGGCCACGATGCCTCCATTATACACTGCTGGGCTCCATGGAGCGAGCTGCGGAGCCTCCATTATACACTGCTGGGCTCCATGGAGCGGGCTGGGGGCCGCGATGCCTCCATTTTACACTGATGGGCTCCATGGAGCGGGCTGCGGAGCCTCCATTATACACTGCTGGGCTCCATGGAGCGGGCTGGGGCCGCGATGCCTCCATTATACACTGCTGGGCTCCATGGAGCGGGCTGGGGCCGCGATGCCTCCATTATACACTGCTGGGCTCCATGGAGCGGGCTGGGGCCGCGATGCCTCCATTATACACTGCTGGGCTCCATGGAGCGGGCTGGGGGCCACGATGCCTCCATTATACACTGCTGGGCTCCATGGAGTGAGCTGGGGGCTGCGGAGCCTCCATTATACACTGCTGGGCTCCATGGAGCGAGCTGCGGAGCCTCCATTATACACTGCTGGGCTCCATGGAGCGGGCTGGGGGCCACGATGCCTCCATTATACACTGCTGGGCTCCATGGAGCGGGCTGGGGCCGCGATGCCTCCATTATACACTGCTGGGCTCCATGGAGCGGGCTGGGGGCCACGATGCCTCCATTATACACTGCTGGGCTCCATGGAGCGAGCTGGGGCCGCGATGGATCCATTATACACTGCTGGGCTCCATGGAGCGAGCTGCGGAGCCTCCATTATACACTGCTGGGCTCCATGGAGCGGGCTGGGGCCACGATGCCTCCATTATACACTGCTGGGCTCCATGGAGCGGGCTGGGGCTGCGGAGCCTCCATTATACACTGCTGGGCTCCATGGAGCGGGCTGGGGCCACGATGCCTCCATTATACACTGCTGGGCTCCATGGAGCGGGCTGGGGGCCGCGATGGATCCATTATACACTGCTGGGCTCCATGGAGCGGGCTGGGGCCGCGATGGATCCATTATACACTGCTGGGCTCCATGGAGCAGGCTGCGGAGCCTCCATTATACACTGCTGGGCTCCATGGAGCGGGCTGGGGCCACGATGGATCCATTATACACTGCTGGGCTCCATGGAGCGAGCTGCGGAGCCTCCATAATACACTGCTGGGCTGCATGGAGCGAGCTGCGGAGCCTCCATTATACACTGCTGGGCTCCATGGAGCGGGCCGCGATGCCTCCATTATACACTGCTGGGCTCCATGGAGCGGGCTGGGGGCCGCGATGTATCCATTATACACTGCTGGGCTCCATGGAGCGGGCTGGGGCCGCGATGCCTCCATTATACACTGCTGGGCTCCATGGAGCGGGCTGGGGCCACGATGCCTCCATTATACACTGCTGGGCTCCATGGAGCGGGCTGGGGCTGCGGAGCCTCCATTATACACTGCTGGGCTCCATGGAGCGGGCTGGGGCCACGATGCCTCCATTATACACTGCTGGGCTCCATGGAGCGGGCTGGGGCCGCGATGCCTCCATTATACACTGCTGGGCTCCATGGAGCGGGCTGCGGAGCCTCCATTATACACTGCTGGGCTCCATGGAGCGGGCTGGGGCCGCGATGCCTCCATTATACACTGCTGGGCTCCATGGAGCGGGCTGGGGCCGCGATGCCTCCATTATACACTGCTTGGCTCCATGGAGCGAGCTGCGGAGCCTCCATTATACACTGCTGGGCTCCATGGACCGGGCTGGGGCCACGATGCCTCCATTATAGACTGCTGGGCTCCATGGAGCGGGCTGGGGCCACGATGCCTCCATTATAGACTGCTGGGCTCCATGGAGCGGGCTGGGGCCGCGGAACCTCCATTATACACTGCTGGGCTCCATGGAGCGGGCTGGGGGCCGCAATGCCTCCATTATACACTGCTGGGCTCCATGGAGCGAGCTGCGGAGCCTCCATTATACACTGCTGGGCTCCATGGAGCGGGCTGGGGCCACGATGCCTCCATTATACACTGCTGGGCTCCATGGAGCAGGCTGCGGAGCCTCCATTATACACTGCTGGGCTCCATGGAGCGGGCTGCGGAGCCTCCATTATACACTGCTGGGCTCCATGGAGCGGGCTGGGGCCGCGATGCCTCCATTATACACTGCTGGGCTCCATGGAGCGGGCTGGGGGCCGCGGAACCTCCATTATACACTGCTGGGCTCCATGGAGCGGGCTGGGGGCCGCAATGCCTCCATTATACACTGCTGGGCTCCATGGAGCGGGCTGGGGCCACGATGCCTCCATTATACACTGCTGAGCTCCATGGAGCGGGCTGCGGAGCCTCCATTATACACTGCTGGGCTCCATGGAGCGGGCTGGGGGCAGCGATGCTTCGATTACACTGCTGGGCTCCATGGAGCGGGCTGGGGCCGCGATGCCTCCATTATACACTGCTGGGCTCCATGGAGCGGGCTGGGGGCCGCGATGCCTCCATTATACACTGCTGGGCTCCATGGAGCGGGCTGGGGGCCGCGATGCCTCCATTATACACTGCTGGGCTCCATGGAGCGGGCTGGGGGCCGCGATGCCTCGATTATACACTGCTGGGCTCCATGGAGCGGGCTGCGGAGCCTCCATTATACATTGCTGGGCTCCATGGAGTGGGCTGGGGGCCGAGATGCCTCCATTATACACTGCTGGGCTCCATGGAGCGGGCTGGGGGCCGCGATGGATCCATTATACACTGCTGGGCTCCATGGAGCGGGCTGCGGAGCCTCCATTATACACTGCTGGGCTCCATGGAGCGAGCTGCGGAGCCTCCATTATACACTGCTGGGCTCCATGGAGCGGGCTGGGGGCTGCGATGCCTCCATTATACACTGCTGGGCTCCATGGAGCGGGCTGGGGGCCGCGATGCCTCCATTATACACTGCTGGGCTCCATGGAGCGGGCTGCGGAGCCTCCATTATACACTGCTGGGCTCCATGGAGCGGGCTGGGGCCGCGATGCCTCCATTATACACTGCTGGGCTCCATGGAGCGGGCTGGGGGCCGCGATGCCTCAATTATACACTGCTGGGCTCCATGGAGCAGGCTGGGGGCCGCGATGCCTCCATTATACACTGCTGGGCTCCATGGAGCGGGCTGGGGCCGCGATGCCTCCATTATACACTGCTGGGCTCCATGGAGCGGGCTGGGGCCGCGATGCCTCCATTATACACTGCTGGGCTCCATGGAGCGGGCTGGGGCCACGATGCCTCCATTATACACTGCTGGGCTCCATGGAGCGGGCTGGGGGCCACGATGCCTCCATTATACACTGCTGGGCTCCATGGAGCGGGCTGGGGGCCGCGATGGATCCATTATACACTGCTGGGCTCCATGGAGCGGGCTGGGGCCGCGATGGATCCATTATACACTGCTGGGCTCCATGGAGCGGGCTGGGGGCCGCGGAACCTCCATTATACACTGCTGGGCTCCATGGAGCGGGCTGGGGGCCGCGATGCCTCCATTATACACTGCTGGGCTCCATGGAGCGGGCTGCGGAGCCTCCATTATACACTGCTGGGCTCCATGGAGCGAGCTGCGGAGCCTCCATTATACACTGCTGGGCTCCATGGAGCGGGCTGGGGGCTGCGGAGCCTCCATTATACACTGCTGGGCTCCATGGAGCGGGCTGGGGGCCGCGATGCCTCCATTATACACTGCTGGGCTCCATGGAGCGGGCTGCGGAGCCTCCATTATACACTGCTGGGCTCCATGGAGCGAGCTGCGGAGCCTCCATTATACACTGCTGGGCTCCATGGAGCGGGCTGGGGCTGCGATGCCTCCATTATACACTGCTGGGCTCCATGGAGCGGGCTGCGGAGCCTCCATTATACACTGCTGGGCTCCATGGAGCGGGCTGGGGCCACGATGCCTCCATTATACACTGCTGGGCTCCATGGAGCGGGCTGGGGCCACGATGCCTCCATTATACACTGCTGAGCTCAATGGAGCGGGCTGGGGCCACGATGCCTCCATTATACACTGCTGGGCTCCATGGAGCGGGCTGGAGGCAGCGATGCTTCGATTACACTGCTGGGCTCCATGGAGCGGGCTGGGGCCGCGATGCCTCCATTATACACTGCTGGGCTCCATGGAGCAGGCTGGGGCCGCGGAACCTCCATTATACACTGCTGGGCTCCATGGAGCGGGCTGCGGAGCCTCCATTATACACTGCTGGGCTCCATGGAGCGGGCTGGGGCCGCGATGCCTCCATTATACACTGCTGGGCTCCATGGAGCGGGCTGGGGGCCGCAATGCCTCCATTATACACTGCTGGGCTCCATGGAGCGGGCTGGGGCCGCAATGCCTCCATTATACACTGCTGGGCTCCATGGAGCGGGCTGGGGCCGCGATGCCTCCATTATACACTGCTGAGCTCAATGGAGCGGGCTGGGGCCACGATGCCTCCATTATACACTGCTGAGCTCCATGGAGCGGGCTGCGGAGCCTCCATTATACACTGCTGGGCTCCATGGAGCGGGCTGGGGGCAGCGATGCTTCGATTACACTGCTGGGCTCCATGGAGCGGGCTGGGGCCGCGATGCCTCCATTATACACTGCTGGGCTCCATGGAGCGGGCTGGGGGCCGCGATGCCTCCATTATACACTGCTGGGCTCCATGGAGCGGGCTGGGGGCCGCGATGCCTCCATTATACACTGCTGGGCTCCATGGAGCGGGCTGGGGGCCGCGATGCCTCCATTATACACTGCTGGGCTCCATGGAGCGGGCTGCGGAGCCTCCATTATACATTGCTGGGCTCCATGGAGTGGGCTGGGGGCCGAGATGCCTCCATTATACACTGCTGGGCTCCATGGAGCGGGCTGGGGGCCGCGATGGATCCATTATACACTGCTGGGCTCCATGGAGCGGGCTGCGGAGCCTCCATTATACACTGCTGGGCTCCATGGAGCGAGCTGCGGAGCCTCCATTATACATTGCTGGGCTCCATGGAGCGGGCTGGGGGCTGCGATGCCTCCATTATACACTGCTGGGCTCCATGGAGCGGGCTGGGGGCCGCGATGCCTCCATTATACACTGCTGGGCTCCATGGAGCGGGCTGCGGAGCCTCCATTATACACTGCTGGGCTCCATGGAGCGGGCTGGGGCCGCGATGCCTCCATTATACACTGCTGGGCTCCATGGAGCGGGCTGGGGCCGCGATGCCTCCATTATACACTGCTGGGCTCCATGGAGCGGGCTGGGGGCCACGATGCCTCCATTATACACTGCTGGGCTCCATGGAGCGGGCTGGGGGCCACGATGCCTCCATTATACACTGCTGGGCTCCATGGAGTGAGCTGGGGGCTGCGGAGCCTCCATTATACACTGCTGGGCTTCATGGAGCGGGCTGGGGGCCACGATGCCTCCATTATACACTGCTGGGCTCCATGGAGCGGGCTGGGGCCGCGATGCCTCCATTATACACTGCTGGGCTCCATGGAGCGGGCTGGGGGCCACGATGCCTCCATTATACACTGCTGGGCTCCATGGAGCGAGCTGCGGAGCCTCCATTATACACTGCTGGGCTCCATGGAGCGGGCTGGGGGCCGCGATGCCTCCATTTTACACTGATGGGCTCCATGGAGCGGGCTGCGGAGCCTCCATTATACACTGCTGGGCTCCATGGAGCGGGCTGGGGCCGAGATGCCTCCATTATACACTGCTGGGCTCCATGGAGCGGGCTGGGGCCGCGATGCCTCCATTATACACTGCTGGGCTCCATGGAGCGGGCTGGGGCCGCGATGCCTCCATTATACACTGCTGGGCTCCATGGAGCGGGCTGGGGGCCACGATGCCTCCATTATACACTGCTGGGCTCCATGGAGCGGGCTGGGGGCCACGATGCCTCCATTATACACTGCTGGGCTCCATGGAGTGAGCTGGGGGCTGCGGAGCCTCCATTATACACTGCTGGGCTCCATGGAGCGAGCTGCGGAGCCTCCATTATACACTGCTGGGCTCCATGGAGCGGGCTGGGGGCCACGATGCCTCCATTATACACTGCTGGGCTCCATGGAGCGGGCTGGGGCCGCGATGCCTCCATTATACACTGCTGGGCTCCATGGAGCGGGCTGGGGGCCACGATGCCTCCATTATACACTGCTGGGCTCCATGGAGCGAGCTGGGGCCGCGATGGATCCATTATACACTGCTGGGCTCCATGGAGCGGGCTGCGGAGCCTCCATTATACACTGCTGGGCTCCATGGAGCGGGCTGGGGCCACGATGCCTCCATTATACACTGCTGGGCTCCATGGAGCGGGCTGGGGCTGCGGAGCCTCCATTATACACTGCTGGGCTCCATGGAGCGGGCTGGGGCCACGATGCCTCCATTATACACTGCTGGGCTCCATGGAGCGGGCTGGGGGCCGCGATGGATCCATTATACACTGCTGGGCTCCATGGAGCGGGCTGGGGCCGCGATGGATCCATTATACACTGCTGGGCTCCATGGAGCAGGCTGCGGAGCCTCCATTATACACTGCTGGGCTCCATGGAGCGGGCTGGGGCCACGATGGATCCATTATACACTGCTGGGCTCCATGGAGCGAGCTGCGGAGCCTCCATTATACACTGCTGGGCTGCATGGAGCGAGCTGCGGAGCCTCCATTATACACTGCTGGGCTCCATGGAGCGGGCCGCGATGCCTCCATTATACACTGCTGGGCTCCATGGAGCGGGCTGGGGGCCGCGATGGATCCATTATACACTGCTGGGCTCCATGGAGCGGGCTGGGGCCGCGATGCCTCCATTATACACTGCTGGGCTCCATGGAGTGGGCTGGGGCCGCGATGGATCCATTATACACTGCTGGGCTCCATGGAGCGGGCTGGGGGCCGCGATGGATCCATTATACACTGCTGGGCTCCATGGAGCGGGCTGGGGCCGCGATGCCTCCATTATACACTGCTGGGCTCCATGGAGCGGGCTGGGGCCACGATGCCTCCATTATACACTGCTGGGCTCCATGGAGCGGGCTGGGGCTGCGGAGCCTCCATTATACACTGCTGGGCTCCATGGAGCGGGCTGGGGCCACGATGCCTCCATTATACACTGCTGGGCTCCATGGAGCGGGCTGGGGCTGCGGAGCCTCTATTATACATTGCTGGGCTCCATGGAGCGGGCTGGGGCCGCGATGCCTCCATTATACACTGCTGGGCTCCATGGAGCGGGCTGGGGCTGCGGAGCCTCCATTATACACTGCTGGGCTCCATGGAGCGGGCTGGGGCCGCGATGCCTCCATTATACACTGCTGGGCTCCATGGAGCGGGCTGGGGCCGCGATGCCTCCATTATACACTGCTGGGCTCCATGGAGCGGGCTGGGGGCCGCGATGGATCCATTATACACTGCTGGGCTCCATGGAGCGAGCTGGGGGCTGCGGAGCCTCCATTATACACTGCTGGGCTCCATGGAGCGGGCTGCGGAGCCTCCATTATACACTGCTGGGCTCCATGGAGCGGGCTGCGGAGCCTCCATTATACATTGCTGGGCTCCATGGAGCGAGCTGGGGGCCGCGATGCCTCCATTATACACTGCTGGGCTCCATGGAGCTAGTCATGTTAGGTCCCTGCACATCAGCATCGCTCTGCACCAGAGCTGCATACACAGGACGCCGCCTCCGTCACACATCCGTATTTCCGGTACATGTGACGTCTGTTTTCACACCAGAGACATGGACTGACACAAACACATTACATTCAATGGCTTTGCGCACACATCCTGTACTCCGCCACCCTCCGCCGGCAACATGTCTGTTTTCTCCGGCAGCACGGATTTGCTCATTACGCCTCATGCATATCTCTGCACTCACCACGGAGTGACAGCAGCGCTGGAGACAGGTGAGTATACAGCACATGCTGCTCGCCTGCTACCGGACGTCACACACATAGCACAGGGACAGCACACGGAACACACCTACACCACGGACCGTGACACGTGCCGCCATACTCACAGGTTCAGTGCCGCTCCGCTTACCTCAGGGAATGGTCACATTTCTGTATCAGGCTCGAGTTATATATAGTGTGACGTCATCAGATATCCAGCCGCCCCAGCGGTATCCACCCCCCCATCCTCCCCCCGCCACGCAGCAGTGATCTGATTGGAGGACTGCAGTGTAGCTGTAAAGAAAGGGCGCGGGCGGCAGTAATGTGGTTGCCAGGACAACCCGTGAGGAGAGTGAAAGGCCTGTAATGTGGGAGGGGCCTAAAGCGGCGGGAAAAAGTCTATAGCGTGAGGTGAAGTGAGGAGGAGCCTGTGCTGACAGGTGAGGAGGAGGGAGCCAACCGGCCCTGACCACACAACCGGCCCTGACCACACAACCGGCCCTGACCACACAACCGGCCCTGACCACACAACCGGCCCTGACCACACAACCGGCCCTGACCACACAACCGGCCCTGACCACACAACCGGCGCGTTACTCCAGGTCCTGCCCCCTCCTCCCGGGCCGTGCCCCCTTTTGCCCCCCCCCCCCCTTCCCGGGCCGTGCCCCCTCCTGCCCTCTTCCCCTTCCCGGGCTGTGCCCCCGCCTGCCCCCCCCCCCCCTCCCGGGCCGTGCCCCCTCCTGCTCTCCCCCCCCCCCCCTCTCGGGCCGTGCCCCCTCCTGCCCTCTTCCCCCTCCCGGGCTGTGCCCCGCCTGCCCTCCCCCCCCCCCCTTCTCGGCCGTGCCCCTCCTGCCCTCCTCCCCCCGGGCCGTGTGTCGTTTTCCTCCCCCCCCCCGGGCCGTGTGTCGTTCCCCCCCCCGGGCCGTTCCCCCCCTTCCCCCCCCCCGGGCCGTGTGTCGTTCCCCCCCCCCCCCCCCGGGCCGTGTGTCGTTCCCCCCCCCCCCCCGGGCCGTGTGTCGTTCCCCCCCCCGGGCCGTTCCCCCCCTTCCCCCCCCCGGGCCGTGTGTCGTTCCCCCCCCCCCCCCCCGGGCCGTGTGTCGTTCCCCCCCCGGGCCGTGTGTCGTTCCCCCCCCGGGCCGTGTGTCGTTCCCCCCCCCCGGGCCGTGTGTCGTTCCCCCCCCCCCCGGGCCGTGTGTCGTTCCCCCCCCCCCCCCGGGCCGTGTGTCGTTCCCCCCCCCCCCCCCCGGGCCGTGTGTCGTTCCCCCCCCCCCCCCCCGGGCCGTGTGTCGTTCCCCCCCCCCCCCCCCCCCGGCCGTGTGTCGTTCCCCCCCCCCCCCCGGGCCGTGTCTCCCCCCCCCCCCCCCCCCGGGCCGTGTCTCCCCCCCCCCCCCTCCCGGGCCGTGTCTCCCCCCCCCCCCCTCCCGGGCCGTGTCTCCCCCCCCCCCCCCCTCCCGGGCCGTGTCTTCCCCCCCCCCCCCCCCGGGCCGTGTCTTCCCCCCCCCCCCCCCGGGCCGTGTCTTCCCCCCCCCCCCCCCGGGCCGTGTCTTCCCCCCCCCCGCCGGGCCGTGGTGTAGTAATCTGCAGAGGTCAGTGGTGTAGTAATCTGCAGAGGTCAGTGGTGTAGTAATCTGCAGAGGTCACTGGTGTAGTAAGTCAGTGGTGTAGTAATCTGCAGAGGTCAGTGGTGTAATAGTCTGCAGGAGGTGGAGGAGCGATACTTTGCAGCAGGTCAGGGGTGTACTAGTCTGCATGAGGTGGAGGAGCGATGCTCTGCAGAGGGCGCAGTGGTGTAATAGTCTGCAGGAGGTGGAGGAGCGATGCTCTGCAGAGAGGTCAGTAATGTAATAATCTACAGGATGTATCAGTGTCAGAAGGTGGAGGAGCGATGCTCTGCAGAGAGGTCAGTAATGTAATAATCTACAGGATGTATCAGTGTCAGAAGGTGGAGTGATGCTCTGCAGAGAGGTCAGTGGTGTAATCTGCAGCATGTATCAGGAGATGGAGGAGTGATGCTCTGCAGAGGTCAGTGGTGTAATAGTCTGCAGGAGGTGGAGGAGCGATGCTCTGCAGCAGGTCAGTGGTGGAGGATCGATGCTCTGCAGCAGGTCAGTGGTGTAATAATCTGCAGGAGGTGGAGGATCGATGCTCTGCAGGCAGCAGGTCAGTGGTGTAATAGTCTGCAGGAGGTGGCGGAGCGATGCTCTGCAGCAGGTCAGTGGTGTAATAGTCTGCAGGAGTTGGAGGAGTGATGCTCTGCAGCAGGTCAGTGGTGTAATAGTCTGCAGGAGTTGGAGGAGCAATGCTCTGCAGCAGGTCAGTGGTGTAATAGTCTGCAGGAGGTGGAGGAGCGATGCTCTGCAGGAGGTGGAGGATTGATGCTCTGCAGCAGGTCAGTGGTGTAATAGTCTGCAGGAGGTGGAGGAGCGATGCTCTGCTGCAGGTCAGTGGTATAATAGTCTGCAGGAGGTGGAGGAGCGATGCTCTGCAGCAGGTCAGTGGTGTAATAGTCTGCAGGAGTTGGAGGAGCGATGCTCTGCAGCAGGTCAGTGGTGTAATAGTCTGCAGGAGGTGGAGGAGCGATGCTCTGCAGCAGGTCAGTGGTGTAATAGTCTGCAGGAGGTGGAGGATCGATGCTCTGCAGCAGGTCAGTGGTGTAATAGTCTGCAGGAGGTGGAGGAGCGATGCTCTGCAGCAGGTCAGTGGTGTAATAGTCTGCAGGAGGTGGAGGATCGATGCTCTGCAGCAGGTCAGTGGTGTAATAGTCTGCAGGAGGTGGAGGAGCGATGCTCTGCAGCAGGTCAGTGGTGTAATAGTCTGCAGGAGGTGGAGGGATGGTGGAATGCTCTCCGGTATCTCTATACCTCTCGGTCTATACTTGTATCTGCGTCTTCAGGACGCTCGGTCCCGGTCCCCGTCCGTTCCTGCACACGCCTCGTCCCGGCCATATTTACTGATGTGATAGGAGGAGTGGAGGGGTCACATTTATTTCTGGGAATGGAGCCGCTTGTAAAACAATCTTCTGTAATGTATTAATGAATTATGCAGCGTGTCTCCCGTCCGATCACTAAATATTCTGTGTACAGGATGCTGCGCGCGCAATTAATATTTCTGGGCTGAAAATATTTTTCATTAATTTTCTACAAGTCAGAATGTGAAATAATAAGCTCGTTTGAAATAGTGAGAATGTTTTAGCGCAAATCATTCTAGGTATCTTTAAAAAAACAGCCGACTAATGCAGTATTATGTTTTATTACGTCATAAAATTATCTGCTAAAATTACGCTCATAAATGTGGCGAAATGTAAACCGCGCGATTAGTTATGTTTTCTCAGATAAAAGTGATTAGCATAGCCATCAACATCTCCGAGTGAAAGACTCGCGGCTCAGATCTCCCATCATTCCTGCAGTAAAAAGTGCAGCCGCTAGAAAGGGAACAATGCTCCGTATAGACACATAGTCCGCCCTGACACCCCGAGAATCAGCGGTCAGGAGACAAGCACCCCGACTCCTCACTATCACCTAACCTCAGCAGATCCTTACTGCCGACGAGATGCCTCGTAACCCGCGATCATTAAGATGCTGAGGAATAGCGCCCCCAACAGGCATAAAGCAGCAGGTGTCCGCAGTATATTATAGCAGACACCCTGCTGCATCAGCCAGTGCTGCAGGGGAGGTCACCCACCATCCAATCAGAAAGCCTTTAGTGTGGGTCCTGATAGTTGCCATGATACATTGAGGTGGTCTTCAGGCAGGGTACGGTGGGCCTGTTTGGCCCTTTGAGCGTGGCGTAACAGTCCGTGTAACTGCCCATCTCAAGCACGGACTGCAGATCAGCAATCAACATGTATTCATGTCCCAATGTAAACAGTCATTAATGTTTGCGAAAACTTAAAAAATGCAACAAAAAACTCCATACAAATAATTAGTATCACCACACCCAGGACAATCCGAACTATAGAGCGGTCACATTATTTACCCTTATAAAGCTGCCACGCCCCTTCCCCGCCCAGCTCTGGCCTATTGTAAAGAAACATAAAGCAGCACTACAATGTGTTGTAGTTTTTTTTGTTTGTTTTTTCTTTTTTTTCCTATATTCTCCTTCGCCGCCTTCATGCCTTTCCAGCGTCGCTCCAGTCGATCTGCAGCGAAAAGTGACCAACCACCAGCTCCAGTGTTTCATGGAGCCGGAGGTCACTACTCGGTGCTTCGCTATGGGGGCCTTTTCCTACCCCCAGCCTCACCCTGGCCACTCCCACTCCTCGCCCATCTCACGCCATGGTCTCCTCTTGCCTGGCTTTGCCCCGCCCACGCCCTACAGAGGGCCTGTGACGTAGCTTCTGACTTCCAACCAGTCAGAATATATGGGCACAAGATGGCGCTGAAGGACCAAAGGCTATGTGCCCACGTTGCGTCGAGGTAGTTGCAGTTCTAAACGCATCCTTTGGCAGAAATGGTATTTGCCAAAGTTGCTTTTGACCACAAAAATGCTATAAATACGTTTGCGTTTTTACAACATTTTGGCTGCGTTTTTACCGCGATTTACATGCTTTTTCATTGCTTAAAGTCAGATGCGTTTTGATGACAAATACAGTGCTAAATAAAGTTTTACCATTCAAACACTTTGAAAAAATGGAAAAAAATGATAAATATCAAAATTAAAATCATAAACAAAATAGCTGATTTTATTAAAATGATAAATCTTTGTTAATATTTATGTCTAAAATAACGTTAAATTAATGTTTTTCTTAATTTTAATTGTCGGACTGTGTGTGTGTAAAGGGACATATCGTGTGTTTAACCCCTTAACGACCTTTGACGTACTGGGTACGTCACGGTGACATGGTGCTAAACGACCCATGACGTACCCAGTACGTCATGGCGAAATCGCGGTCCCGGAGCCCCGGGGAGTCCAATTTCTTTGATTAAACGGTAGATTCGGGAAGGAGGGGACCTCTGCCTGACCTCAGGAGGGGTGGTGCCTCCTCCCCGAACCTACAGAGGCTGTGATTGGCTGACAAACGCCGCTCAGCCAATTACAGTCACTGTAATGTTCCAGCCATTGAAAATGGCTAGAACATTTAAATCCAGCCCTGATCAGTGCTGCTGTAGCACTGGCCATTGGCTGGAGCTGGGTGATCGGTGCTTCACCCGCCCCCAGCTCTGATTGGAGAGACCGGTCTTGTTACCGCTCTCTCCAATCAATGTGGATCTGCGGCCTGTGACCTGTGTCCGTCCCTGGAAGCCGAGGAGAGCGGTCTCTGCGGGTGCCCATCGGTAAGTTGCCGCCCGCCCCTGTCCCCGATCGCCCGCCCCTGTCCCCGATCGCCCTGCCAGCCCCGCCGCTGTCTCCGATCGCCCCGCCTGCCACCGCCGCTGTCTCCAATACCCCCGCCCGCCACCGACCAGCCCCGCCGCGGCTCCGATCGCCACCGCCAGCCCCGCCGCTGTCTCCGATCGCCCCGCCGCTGCTCCGGATCCACCGCTGTCCCCGCCGCCACGCTCGCCACTGTCCCCGCCGCTGCTCCGGATCCACCGCTGTCCCCGCCGCCACACGCTCTCCACTGTCCCTGCCGCTGCTCCAGATCCACCGCCGCCACGCTCGCCACTGTCCGCGCCGCCGCTCCGGATCCGCCGCTGTCCCCGCCGCCGCTCCGGATCCGCCGCTGTCCCCGCCGCCGCTCCGGATCCGCCGCTGTCCCCGCCGCCGCTCCGGATCCGCCGCTGTCCCCGCCGCCGCTCCGGATCCGCCGCTGTCCCTGCCGCCACGCTCGCCACTGTCCCCGCTGCTGCTCCCGATCCGCCGCTGTCCCCGCCGCCGCTCCGGATCCGCCGCTGTCCCCGCCGCCACGCTCGCCACTGTCCCCGCCGCTGCTCCGGATCCGCCGCTGTCCCCGCCGCCACGCTCGCCACTGTCCCCGCCGCTGCTCCCGATCCACCGCTGTCCCCGCCGCCACGCTCGCCACTGTCCCCGCCGCCACGCTCGCCACTGTCCCCGCCGCTGCTCCCGATCCACCGCTGTCCCCGCCGCCACTGTCCCCGCCGCCGCTCCCGATCCACCGCTGTCCCCACCGCCACGCTCGCCACTGTCCCCGCCGCCGCTCCCGATCCACCGCTGTCCCCGCCGCCACGCTCGCCGCTGTCCCCGCCGCCACGCTCGCCACTGTCCCCGCCGCCACGCTCGCCACTGTCCCCGCCGCCATCGCACCCACCTTTTTCAGCTGCTGCTGCCCCCGAATCGGCCCCCACTGTTCCCGATCGGCGGCCGCCGCCTCCTTCATCGGCTTCCCCTTCTCCATCGCCACTACACCTCCTATCCCTCCATGTGCTGCAAGCCACCCATCCCTCCATGTGCTGCAAGCCACCCTCCCCCCACATGTGCTGCTGCAAGCCACCCTCCCCCCCACATGTGCTGCTGCAATCCACCCTCCCCCCACATGTGCTGCTGCAAGCCACCCTCCCCCCACATGTGCTGCTGCAAGCCACCCTCCCCCCGGGGCCCCCCCTCCTCCATGTGCCATCTCTCTCTCCCATCAGACTCTGCCCCCCTCCCCGATCTGCTGCCTGCTCTCTCCCATCCTCTTCATCTACTGCCCCCTCTCACCCTCCTCAATCTGTTGCTTCCTTCATCTGCTGCCTCTTCTGTCTGCTGTGATCCTGCTGCCTAGATCCATCCTGTAAGGTAGGTATCCCCATCTCACCTCCCTCCCCCCCCCATCCTCTGCCGCTCCTCCATCCGCTGTGCCATTTCCAATCATCCATCCGCTGCGCCCTTTCCCATCCTCTGTCGCTCCTCCACCCGCTGCGCCCTTTCCCATTTTCCATCTGCTGCGCCCTTTCTCATCTGCCGCCCCGCCCTCTCGCATCGCATTATCCAGCGCAGTTGCTCGCTTCCAGACTGCAGTGGATGATGCGATGCGAGACTCGTGCATTGCTCTCACGTTTGGCACTGGTCTTAGTGGCAGGCGCTCATTTTTTTTTTTTTTTTTATTCATTTTTTTTTTTTTTTTTACTGATGTCTGTATTTTTTATTTTCCAAATGAAACATGGCGTCTGCTAATAATTCCAATCAATTTTACTGTGAAATGGCGCTCCTTCTCTTCTGAGCCCCGCCGTACGCCCAAACAATTGATTTCCACCACATATGAGGTATCTCTGTACTCAGGAGAAATTGCACAATACATTTTATGGTGCATTTTTTCCTGATACCCCTGTGGAAAAAAAAGCTACCTGTTTGAAAAAACAATTTTGTGGTAAAAAAAAGAATAAAATATTTTCACGGCTGAACATTACAAACGTTTGTGAAGCCTCCAGGGGTTCAAAGTGCTCACTAAACAGCTAGATAAATTCCATGAGGGGTCTAGTTTCCAAAATGGGGTCAATTGTGGGGGAGCTCCATTGTTTAGGCACTTCAGGGGGGTCTCCAAACACAACATGGCGTCCGCTAATAATTCCAACCAATTTTGCTGTGAAATGGCGCTCCTTGCCTTCCGAGTCCTACCTTGTGCCCAAACATTTGATTTCCACCACATATGGGGTATCTGCGTACTCAGGAGAAAATGCACAATACATTTTATGGTGCATTTTTTCCTGATACCCTTGTGATAAAAAAGCTACCTGGTTGAAGCAACAGTTTTGTGGTAAAAAAAAAAATTTTTCTTTTCACGGCTCAACGTTATAAACGTCTGTGAAGCCCCCAGGGGTTCAAAGTGCACATCAAACATCTAGAATAAATATTTGAGGGCTCTAGTTTCCAAAATGGGGTCACTTATGGGGGAGCTCCATTGTTTAGGCACCTCAGGGAGTCTTCAAACCCGACATGGCGTCCGCTAATGAGTGCAGCTAATTTTGCACTCAAAAATTCAAATGGCGCTCCTTGCCTTCCGAGTCCTGCCGTGTGCCCAAACATTTGATTTCCACCACATATGAGGTATGTGCGTATTCAGGAGAAAATGCACAACACATTTTATGATGCATTTTTCCTGATACCCTTGTGAAAATACTAATTTTTATGGCTAAAGTAACATTTTTGTGTTAAAAAAGTAACCTTTTCATTTTTTCGTCTACATTGCTTTGGTTGCCGTGAAGCTCCTAAAGGGTTAATAAACTTCTTGGATGTGGTTTTGAGCAGAGTGAGGGGTACAGATTTTAGAATGGGGTCACTTTTGGGTATTTTCTGTCGCCTAGGTTTCTCAAATCACCCCAAATGTGATGTGGTACCTAAAAAATTTTTTTTTCTAAATTTTGTTGGAAAAATGAGAAATTGCTGATGAACTTTGAACCCTTCTACCTTCCTAACGGAAATTTTTTTTTTTCCAAAAATTGCGCTGGTGTAAAGCAGACATGTGGGAAATGTTATTTAGTATCTATTTTGTGTGACATATCTTTTAGATTTATGGGCATAAAATTTCAAATTTTGAAAATTGCAAAATTTTCAAAATTTTCGCCAAATTTCCGAAATTTTCACAAATAAACGCAAAACATATCGGCCTAAATTTGCCACTGACTTGAAGTACAATATGTCACGAAAAAACAATCTCAGAATTGCCAGGATCCGTTGAAGTGTTCCAGAGTTATAACCTGTCAAAGTGACACTGGTCAAAATTGCAAAAAATGGCCGGGTCTTTAACCCCTTCACGACCGCGGGCCGTAAAATTACGTCCTATTTTAACGTGACTTAACGACCAGGGACGTAATTTTACGGCCTAAACTTCATTTGATTGCCGTGGCCATAGCAACGGCTTTCAAATGATGTCCCCTGCTGTTTCTTACAGCAGGGGACCTTTGCTTGACCCCAGGGGGGGCGGCATCGCCACCCCCTATCGACGATCGATGTGATTGGCTGTTCAAATCTGAACCGCCAACCACATCGATCGCACTAATTTCGGCAAAAATAATGCCCGAATTAGTGCGATCCTGTGAGATCCAGCTATGAGATGCCGCAGCTGCTGCAGCATATCATAGGTGGACCTCAAACATGTCGCCCCCAGCCCCTGCAGCACTGATTGGAGCGATCGTGCTATGACGCGCAATCGCTCCAATCAGTGTGCAGTGGGGCGGTCTGATCTGCCGGTGGCCACCCTCCCCAGGCCTGTGCTGGCCTGCGAGCCCTCCCCCAACATGTCTGCAGCGTGCAGTGGCTGGTACTTGTGGTACCACGCCACCGCTGCTGCCGCCGCCGATGTCATCGCCGCTCCGGCTCCACGTGAGTATTGTGCGCTTCCCGTGATGGCCCCTGCATGCTCCCTGATGTGCCGCCCTGCTGCGATCTGCCTCCTGCTGCGATCTGCCCCCTGCTATGTGCTTCCCTGCTGTGATCTGCCCCCTGCCATGTGCTTCCCTGCCGCGATCTGCCCCCTGCCAATGTGCTTCCCTGTTGTGATCTGCTGCTGCTGCACGTGAGTACTGTGCTCACTTTGCAGCCCGTGCGCGCTCCCGTGGTGCCCCTGCGCGCTGCCGTGATAGCCCCTGCCGTGCCCCCCCCCCCCGCGATCTGCTCCCCCCAACCGCCCTCCCCCCCTCCCCCCCCTGACATCCCGATCCGGTCCCCCCGCGATCTGACTGCCTCCCCCATTATCTCTATTCTGCTTCTGCAGCTCCCTCTCCCCCCTCCCCCTCTGCTCTCCCCCCTCCCCCTCTGCTCTCCCCCCTCCCCCTCTGCTCTCCCCCCTCCCCCTCTGCTCTCCCTCCTCCCCCTCTGCTCTCCCCCCTCCCCCTCTGCTCTCCCCCCTCCCCCTCTGCTCTCACCCCTCCCCCTCTGCTCTCACCCCCCCCCCTCCCCCTCTGCTCTCACCCCCCCCTCTCCCCCTCTGCTCTCCCCCGACGTCCTCTTACCTGTCTTCACCGGCCTGATCACATCTGCGTCCATCGCTGGGTCCTTCCTGGGCATTCTGCTGATCTGCCTGCTGCTCCTGTAAAGCTGTCCATCTCTCTGCCATCTGTTCCTCTGCAGCTCTTCTGGTCAGTGATCCTCCTGCTAGTCCTCTGGGTACTGTGAGTATAACTTTGGATCGGCATCCATGGTCAGTTTTTGGCGTGACTTTTTTCCGTATTCACGACGCTTTTTGTATCACATCCGTCCGTGCGTCCCGCCGAGCGCTGATTAGGGATGCAGATAACGGATCGGCATCCCTGCTCAATTTTTGGCGTGACTTTTTTTTTTACGTATCCCCGACGCTTTTTTTTTATCGCATCCGACCGTGCGTCCTGCAGCGGCCGATCAGTGCACTGCGTCTGTGCGTTTGAAAAGTCAAATGGCGCTCCTTCTCTTCTGAGCCCCGCCATGCGCCCAAACAATTACTTTCCACCACATATGAGGTATCTGCGTACTCAGGAGAAATTGCACAATACATTTTATGGTGCATTTTTTCCTGATACCCTTGTGAAAAAAAAGCTACCTAGTTGAAGCAACCGTTTTGTGGTAAAAAAAATAAATTTTCTTTTCACGGCTCAACGTTATAAACTTCTGTGAAGCCCCCAGGTGTTCAAAGTGCACATCAAACATCTAGAAAAATTATTTGAGGGCTCTAGTTTCCAAAATGGTGTCACTTGTGGGGGATCTCCACTGTTTAGGCACCATAGGGGGTCTCCAAACGTGACATGGTGTCCGCTAATGATTCCAACCAATTTTGCTGTCAAATGGCGCTCCTTCTCTTCTGAGCCCCGCCATGCGCCCAAACAATTACTTTCCACCACATATGAGGTATCTGCGTACTCAGGAGAAAATGCACAATACATTTTATGGTGCATTTTTTCCTGTTACCCTTGTGAAAAAAAAAGCTACCTAGTTGAAGCAACCGTTTTGTGGTAAAAAAAAAATTTTTTCTTTTCACGGCTCAACGCTATAAACTTCTGTGAAGCCCCCAGGGGTTCAAAGTGCTCACCAAACATCTAGAAAAATTATTTGAGGGCTCTAGTTTCCAAAATGGGGTCACTTGTGGGGGAGCTCCATTGGTTAGGCACCTCAGGGGGTCTTCAAACCCGACATGGCGTCCGCTAATGAGTGCAGCTAATTTT
The DNA here is from genome assembly GCF_048569485.1 of Anomaloglossus baeobatrachus. Classification (NCBI taxonomy): domain Eukaryota; kingdom Metazoa; phylum Chordata; class Amphibia; order Anura; family Aromobatidae; genus Anomaloglossus; species Anomaloglossus baeobatrachus. The sequence goes on along the minus strand of NC_134362.1, from coordinate 5,068,535 downwards.
GCGTTCAAAAATTCAAATGGCGCTCCTTCCCTTCCGAGCTCTGCCGTGCGCCCAAACAATTGATTTTTACCACATATGGGGTATCAGCGTACTCAGGAGAACATGACAATAAATTGTATTGTGTACTTTCTCTTTTCTCCCTTGTAAAAATGAAAATTTTATGGCTAAAGTAACATTTTTGTGTTAAAAAGTAAAATTTTCATTTTTTCCTTCCCCATTGCTTTGGTTCCTGTGAAGCACCTAAAGGGTTAATAAACTTATTGGATGTGGTTTTGAGCAGAGTGAGGGGTGTAGTTTTTAGAATGGGGTCACTTTTGGGTATTTTCTGTCACCTAGGCCTCTCAAAGTCACCTCAAATGTAATGTGGTCCCTAAAAAAAATTATTTTGTAAATTTTGTTGGAAAAATGAGAATTTGCTGATGACCTTTGACCCCTTCTAACTTCCTAACGGAAAAAAAATTTGTTTCGAAAATTGCGCTGGTGTAAAGTAGACAAGTGGGAAATGTTATTTAGTAACTATTTTGTGTGACATATCTCTCAGATTTATGGGCATAAAATTTCAAAGTTTGAAAATTGCGAAATTTTCAAAATTTTTGCCAAATTTCCTAAATTTTCAGAAATAAACGCAAAAAATATCGGCCTAAATTTACCACTGACATGAAGTACAATATGTCACGAAAAAACACTCTCAGAATCGCCAGGATCCGTTGAAGCGTTCCAGAGTTATAACCTGTCAAAGTGACACTGGTCAGAATTGCAAAAAATGGCCCGGTCATTAGGGTGTTTTAGTGGCCGGGGGTGAAGGGGTTAAGGTGAAAACAGGCTGGGGGCTGAAGGGGTTAATATGTCTAAAATGCATGCAATTGTCAAAAAGGCATGTTTTCTGCATGTAAAACGCTGGGATTTTGATTTAGGATGCGTTTTGCATCTTGTCATTGACTCTAATGTTAGCAAAACGCTGCCAAAATGGCAAAAACAATTGACATGCTGCTTCTTTAAACGCTGAGTTTTTGCCCAAAATTATGCAAATTTAACGCAGCGTTTAGAACAGAAAAGTGCGCACAAGAAATCCCTATTTCCCATAGACTTTGCTTGGAAATCAAAACGCATGCATTTTGGCATTAAAACGCTGCAGTTGAAAATGCTGCGGAAACGCATGTAAAAACGCAACGTGGGCACATAGACAAAGAGGCGTCAGTAAAGTGAAAACATCGGAAGATGAGTATAAGGCTGAGGCCACACGGAGTTATGTGCGAGTCCTCGCATGACACTCGGCACACACTTGCAGCACAGCGGGAGCCGAGGGTCATGCGACTGTGGTCCTATTGGGCGATCAGACCACAGCTGCGGAGGGGAGGGAGGAATTTATTTCTTTCTCTCCTTCATTGCCGGCTATTGCCATTCTCGCTCTGCACTCGCGGTACACTGGTGCAATGCAAGCGCAGTGCGATTTTCCCCCCCAACCCCCCACCCCACCTCCCCTCTATTACGCCTAAGACACGGGGAAGGGGCTTTATATTTGAAGCGTCTCTACAGGGGTGAAAAAACACTGTAGCGGTGCTTTAAAACATCGGTTCGTCCCACAAAAAAACCCAAACCCTTTAAATATATATTAAAAAAAAAAAGTTACAGCTCTCAGAATATGGAGATGCAAAAAATAATTTGTTTGTAAACTCTAATTTTTGTGGTGAGGCCTATGTAAATCTGGTATCGCTGTGATCCTCACTCCCTAAAAAGTGAAAGCACAAACCGCTCCTGAATCGCAGTTGGTTTTTCTTCCTGCGTCTGAAAATCTGAATAAAAAAACAATAAAAAATTATTTTCGCCAAACTTACACCAATAAAAACTTTCCACAAAAACAACTGTTATCCAAAGAATAGAAAGGTAACGGCTGTCGGAACATGGAGGCGAAAAATGAATTTTACATGTGCAAATGAGCAATTAAAGGATAATGGAAGCCGCTCCTGACGTGCCGGTTGTTTGTGCTTTCGTCGTTCTCCTCTGTATCAGGCTGGAGTCACATTAATCCTGCGCTCTCCAGCTCTTATGTCGGGGTCTCTGTCTACATCTCCAAAAACACAATTGTGACAACCTTCACCGGAAGCATTCACTACAGGGAGGCGAATGGAGGCTCTCCGGACGGGTCCGGCCTTCGCTGACAAGTGTCCACATAATCTCCGGACGGATCCGGCCTCCGCTGACAAGTGTCCACATAATCTCCGGATGGGTCCTTCCTCCGCTTCAGTGCTGTGCATAGTTTTAGGAGTCGTTTTAGTGAACAGACGTGTGGTCGGCCACTGCGGTGTACTTGCCTAACGTTAACTTCCCAAGAGGAGTTTTTCTCTCTGCTTATTTTGTTTTGGCAATGTCTTAAGGCCCAGTCACACTAAGCAACTTACCAGCGATCCCAACAACGATACAACCTGATAGGGATCACTGGTAAGTTGCTAGGAGGTCGCTGGTGAGATGTCACACTGCAACGCTCCAGCGATCCCACCAGCAACCTGACCTGGCTGGGATCGCTGGAGCGTCGCTACACGTGGAAGCATGCTGCTCTTGGTAACTAAGGTAAATATCGGGTAACCAACCCGATATTTACCTTGGTTACCAGTGCACACCGCTTAGCGCTGGCTCCCTGCACTCCTAGCCACAGTACACATCGGGTTAATTATCCGATGTGTACTCCGGCTACGTGTGCAGAGAGCAGGAGCCGGCACTGACAGCTGAGAGCGGCGGACGCTGGTAACGAAGGTAAATATCGGGTAACCAAGGTAAGGGCTTCTTGGTTACCCGATATTTACATTGGTTACCAGCGTCCGTAGAAGCCGGCTCCTGCACATTCAGTTGTTGCTCTGTCGCTGTCACACACAGCGATGTGCGCTTCACAGCGGGAGAGCAACAACTAAAAAATGGCCCAGGACATTCAGCAACAACCAGCGACCTCACAGCAGGGGCCAGGACATTCAGCAACAACCAGCGACCTCACAGCAGGGGCCAGGACATTCAGCAACAACCAACGACCTCACAGCAGGGGCCAGGACATTCAGCAACAACCAACGACCTCACAGCAGAGGCCAGGACATTCCGCAACAACCGGCGACCTCACAGCAGGGGCCAGGACATTCAGCAACAACCGGCGACCTCACAGCAGGGGCCAGGACATTCAGCAACAACCGGCGACCTCACAGCAGGGGCCAGGACATTCAGCTACAACCAACGACCTCACAGCAGAGGCCAGGACATTCAGCAACAACCGGCGACCTCACAGCAGGGGCCAGGACATTCAGCAACAACCAACGACCTCACAGCAGAGGCCAAGACATTCAGCAACAACCGGCGACCTCACAGCAGGGGCCAGGACATTCAGCAACAACCTGCGACCTCACAGCAGGGGCCAGGACATTCAGCAACAACCGGCGACCTCACAGCAGGGGCCAGGACATTCAGCAACAACCAACGACCTCACAGCAGGGGCCAGGACATTCAGCAACAACCGACGACCTCACAGCAGGGGCCAGAACATTCAGCAACAACCAACGACCTCACAGCAGAGGCCAGGACATTCAGCAACAACCAACGACCTCACAGCAGGGGCCAGGACATTCAGCAACAACCGGCGACCTCACAGCAGGGGCCAGGACATTCAGCAACAACCGGCGACCTCACAGCAGGGGCCAGAACATTCAGCAACAACCAGCGACCTCACAGCAGAGGCCAGAACATTCAGCAACAACCAATGACCTCACAGCAGGGGCTAGGACATTCAGCAACAACCGGCGACCTGACAGCAGGGGCCAGGACATTCAGCAACAACCAGCGACCTCACAGCAGGGGCTAGGACATTCAGCAACAACCGGCGACCTCACAGCAGGGGCCAGGACATTCAGCAACAACCGGCGACCTCACAGCAGGGGCCAGGACATTCAGCAACAACCAACGACCTCACAGCAGGGGCCAGGACATTCAGCAACAACCGGCGACCTCACAGCAGGGGCCAGGACATTCAGCAACAACCGGCGACCTCACAGCAGGGGCCAGGACATTCAGCAACAACCAACGACCTCACAGCAGGGGCCAGGACATTCAGCAACAACCAACGACCTCACAGCAGGGGCCAGGACATTCAGCAACAACCGGCGACCTCACAGCAGGGGCTGGGACATTCAGCAACAACCGGCGACCTCACAGCAGGGGCCGGGACATTCAGCAACAACCAACGACCTCACAGCAGGGGCCAGGTTGTTTCTGGATGTGTCACACAGCAACATCGCTATCAAGTTGTGCCTCAGCAGCGATGTCGCTAGCGATGTTGATTAGTGAGACGGTACCTTAACAGTTCTAGCAAAGTGTATGGGATTTATACAAATCTCACACCCACTGTGTTTTTGTTTTTTGTTGTATGCTGTGTAAATGGTGCATGTATGAAATCCCCATTTCCACATTTCTTTTGTGGCTATCCAGAGTACAATGTGCAGATTGTCCCCATAGAATTACATGAAATGCCCAATAAATCCACCTGCAGAAAAATGCACCAAAACCGAATATAATTCGGACGACTAAATAAAGGTCCATCAAAGACAGATACCTGAAAGTAGCAAAAACAAGCCACAGTTACGTAGAGATAGACACATCCGTGTTAAAAAGAAGAAAAAGTAAAAATTCACCAAATACTCAACTTCCCCTAAAAAGATGAGACTCCTGAATAGAGGCCAACCAGACTCAAAAGTCATCTCCGCCGTATTACAGGGAACGGGTTTGTCCATTCTGTTGGGGAAACTCATTTTTCAGAGATAGACGGAAAACCAAAGTAAGTGCTGAGTGTACCGGATAATAGAGAACTGAGCCATAAAAACAATAAAAAATGTACTGTAACCCAAAATGCTACTGATAACCAAGCCACCCACAAAAACAAGCCCCGCTCAGATCCTTGTGCTGGTCATTTTCTCCTATTAAAGATCTTTGAACCAATTTGGAGTTAAAACATTATTTTACTGAAAATATTTTTGGTGTTTTTTTTTTTTCTTTTTTTTTAATTCTTTTTCTTGCTCTTGTCCCAACATTATAAGTCGTGTGAAGCAGCTGTGGGTTGAATTTGTTCACCGTACCCCTTAATGAATTAATTGACTGGACTTTGCTAAAATGCGGTCACTTGTGGGGGTTCCTGCTGCTGTGGCTGCCGCAATCTATTACAGAAAACTGCACTACAAAGATAAAATAATCTTACCTTTCAGAGCTGGCCGTGCTCCCAAACAGTAGTTTTCAGCCACATGTGGGGCATCGCTACATTCAGGAGAGCTTGCGTAACAAGCTGCGGCGTCTATTTTCTCCCTTGTCAAAATGCTAAATTTGGGGCTCAACATTTTACTGGAAAAATGTAATTTTTAATTCTCAGGTCCCAATGTTATAAAGTTGTGGGAAGCATCTGTGTGCTCAAATTGTTCACCTCCCCCCTAGATGAACTTCATGAGGGGTCTAGTTAACAAAATAGGTTCACTTCTGGGGGGTCTCTGTTGTTTTGACAATTCAGGCAACATGATGCCATCAATCTATTGTAACCAAATTTGTGCCCCAAAAATCTATTGTAGCTTCTTCCCTTCTGAGCCCTGACGTGTCCAAGCAGCAGTTCATTACCCCATGAGGGAACAGTTGTGTATTGGTGGTCTCCTGTTACCCTTTGTGACAAGTTTGGTGCAAAATCTGTTAAAGTGAAAAATTACAATTATATTTATTTATTTTTTTTTTAAGTAAATTCTTGTGAAGCACTTGAAGGGTTAATATCGTTGTAAAAACTGATTTCACAAAAGTTATCACTTAAACGACGTAAAAAACCCCAAAGTCTCAGAATAGGTCGATCACAAAAGGGATTTCTAAAATTTGTAGCAAAACTTTAACCCATTCAACACCGTAACAAAAAGATGTCTGACAAATTAGAGATGGGGTACGCAGATATCTGGGAAATGTTTATTGTGGGGTGTGAGGGTTGTCACCACTCACCTAACTAAACTCTTCAATCTCTCTCTCTCTTCGGGTATCTTCCCCTCCTCCCTCAAACACTCTATCATTACTCCATTATTAAAAAAAAACCTTCTCTTGATCCATCCTGCACAAGCACCTACAGACCAGTCTCCAATCTCCCCTTCATCTCTAAACTCTTGGAGCGCCTGGTCTACTCTCTCCTCACCCGCTACCTCTCCTCTCACTCTCTTCTAGATCCTTTACAGTCTGGCTTCCGCCCTTTACACTCAACAGAAACTGCCCTTGTCAAAGTGACCAATGACCTATTGACAGCAAAACGTAACGGCGACCACTCTCTGCTTATTCTTCTTGACCTCTCTGCCGCCTTCGACACTGTTGACCACCATCTCCTTCTCTCTATGCTCCATTCTATCGGCCTAAAGGACACTGTGCTCTCCTGGTTCTCTTCCTATCTTTCTGGACGCTCGTTCAGCGTATCATTTGCTGGCTCCACATCTTCTCCTCCTTTCACTGTTGGGGTCCCTCAAGGTTCAGTCCTTGGCTCTCTTCTTTTCTCCCTCTACACTGCCCCAATTGGAATGACCATCAGCAGATTTGGCTTTCAGTCCCATCTTTATGCTGATGACACACCGCTATACACCTCATCCCCTGAGCTCACCCCCGCTGTACTACAGAACACAAGCGACTGTCTGACTGCAGTCTGCAACATCATGTCTGCTCTCTATCTGAAACTTAACCTTTCAAAACTGAACTTCTTTTCCCTCCATCCTCCAACCTTCCTAAACCTCACATCTCCCTCTCTGTGTGTGGCACCCCGATAACTCCTAGGCCGCAGGCCCGCTGTCTGGGTGTTATACTTGACACTGACCTCTCCTTCACCTCCCACATACAATCTCTTGCCCGCTCCTGCCACTTGCACCTCAAGAACATCTCTAGAATCCGCCCCTTTCTCACAATGGAAACGACAAAAACCCTCACCATGGCCCTGATCCACTCCCGCCTGGACTACTGTAACTCTCTATTAATTGGTCTCCCCCTAACTAGACTCTCTCCTCTACAGTCCATCCTTAATGCAGCAGCCAGGGTCACCTATCTGGCTAACCGCTACTCGGATGCCTCTGCTCTGTGCTAGTCATTGCACTGGCTGCCCATATATCACAGGATCCAATTCACACTACATCTCCACCCTCCTCTCTGTCTATCACCACAAAGCTCTCCACAGTGCGGCACTCCCTACATATCACCACAAAGCTCTCCACAGTGCGGCACTCCCTACATATCACCACAAAGCTCTCCACAGTGCAGCACCCCCTACATCTCCACCCTCACCCCACCCATCCTCTCCACAGTGTGGCACCCCCCTACATCTCCACCCTCCTCTCTGTCTATCTCCACAAAGCTCTCCACAGTGCGACACCCCCTACATCTCCACCCTCCTCTCTGTCTATCTCCACAAAGCTCTCCACAGTGCGGCACCCCCTACATCTCCATCCCCCTCTCTGTCTATCACCACAAAGCTCTCCACAGTGCGGCACCCCCCTACATCTCCACCCTCCTCTCTGTCTATCTCCACAAAGCTCTCCACAGTGCAGCACCCCCTACATCTCCATCCCCCTCTCTGTCTATCACCACAAAGCTCTCCACAGTGCGGCACCCCCTACATCTCCACCCTCCTCTCTATCACCACAAAGCTCTCCACAGTGCAGCACCCCCTACATCTCCATCCCCCTCTCTGTCTATCACCACAAAGCTCTCCACAGTGCGGCACCCCCTACATCTCCACCCTCCTCTCTATCACCACAAAGCTCTCCACAGTGCAGCACCCCCTACATCTCCATCCCCCTCTCTGTCTATCACCACAAAGCTCTCCACAGTGCGGCACCCCCCTACATCTCCACCCTCCTCTCTGTCTATCACCACAAAGCTCTCCACAGTGCAGCACCCCCTACATCTCCATCCCCCTCTCTGTCTATCACCACAAAGCTCTCCACAGTGCGGCACCCCCCTACATCTCCACCCTCCTCTCTGTCTATCTCCACAAAGCTCTCCACAGTGCAGCACCCCCTACATCTCCATCCCCCTCTCTGTCTATCACCACAAAGCTCTCCACAGTGCGGCACCCCCTACATCTCCACCCTCCTCTCTATCACCACAAAGCTCTCCACAGTGCAGCACCCACTACATCTCCACCCTCCTCTCTGTCTATTACCACAAAGCTCTCCACAGTGCGGCACCCCCTACATCTCCACCCTCATCTCTATCACCACAAAGCTCTCCACAGTGCGGCATCCCCTACATCTTCACCCTCCTCTCTATCACCACAAAGCTCTCCACAGTGCAGCACCTCCTACATCTCCACCCTCATCTCTATCACCACAAAGCTCTCCACAGTGCGGCACCCCCTACATCTCCACCCTCCTCTCTGTCTATCACCACAAAGCTCTCCACAGTGCATCACCCCCTACATCTCCACCCTCCTCTCTATCACCACAAAGCTCTCCACAGTGCAGCACCCCCTACATCTCCACCCTCCTCATCTCTGTCTATCACCCCACCCGTTCTCTACGCTCTGCAAATGACTTTCGACTAACATCCACACTAATTCGAACCTCCCACTCCCAAGACTTCTTCCGAGCTGCACCAAACCTCTGGAACGCTCTACCCCAAGACGTTAGGACAAATCACAACTTACTGAGCTTCAGACGCTCCCTAAAAACGCATCTTTTTAGGGCGGCCTATCACACTCCCTAGCCAAACTAATTTCCCCTAATCCCTCTACAACTTCTCAGAAAATAACCCCACGTCAAACTCCATGGCACCTAAATGCATCTCAAGGCTCTGGCCAACTGCTCCAGGAAGCCGTTATCTATCCCCCATTTCCTTCAGATGGCTGGATTGTCATTGTAAATAAGCCCCTGTACCTTGCCCCCCCATCTCACTGTAGATTGTAAGCTCTCACGACCAGGGTTGCCTGTTTTCCCTTTAAATATTGTATCTTCTATAGCTGTTACTTGTTTGTATATGATCCTCCTGAATTGTAAAGCGCTGCGGAGTATGTTGGCGCTATAGAAATAAAGATTATTATTATTGCTAATTCTACATTTTCATAGAATTTGCAATCTTTTCACAAAAACCCCACAAAGCATCAACTTAAATTTACCACTAACCTGAAGTACATAACAGTGAGTCGCTGGGGTAGAGCGACGCTTTACAGAGGGGTCACATAAAGAGAGGCAGAGAAGATTAAAAAAAAATGGGATTTGGTGATTAACCTCAATACTCAACCTCAGGTGACGTACAACACACGGCAGATTACACCACATCATTATTTATCTGCCAATACCTAGCCCACAATGCCGAAGCTGGGTGTGAAAAACTAAGTACACCCAAACTGCTTCCATATGAATGGCGAGGGTAAGTCTGAGTCCACTGCTGATAATCTCATGCACTCTAGTAATTGTGCGTCATTAAACGTGAGCTACTCTACAAAAGCAGTTTTTTCAATTTGCAGGTCCAGAGCAAACGAAGAGTGGTAACACAATCTCAAGGAGCAAAAACATCAGCAATGATCATCGAGACGCAGTTGTTGTTGCTGCTCATCAGTCTGGGAAGGGTCAGGTTCCAATTTGGAGTCCATCTTTCTACAGTGAGAAAGATTATTCATAAGTGGGAAACATTCTTCCCCGGAGCAGACGTCACAGCAAATCAGCCCGAGTTCAGTCTGTGCAATGCTCAGAGAAACTGAACAAAAAACCCCAAGAGCTACTGCTCAGAGTCTAAAGGCCTCCGCTCATTAAATGCTCAGGTTCATGACCAACAAACTGAAAATGGCAGCACGACCACTAAACCACAAGACTCCTGGTACAATGTACCTCGGACAGAGGAGATGTTCGGCCATGATGCCCTGCACCCCTCATACCAGCAGCCCAATGCGGCGGGCAGGGATTTGGGCTGATCTTGCAGTCATTGAGTCGATCATGAACTCCTCTGTGTACTACAATATTCTACAGCCAAAAGTGGGTCACGTACCAGGACGAGGGTCCTGAGCAGCAAATCTACATCCCAATGGCAGAAAACTAAAGGAATGGTGCTGCTGAAATGGGCCAGGCATAGCGCAGACCTCCGCCCACAGAAATGCTGGGACCGTATGAGAGCCGTGTAGATACAAACGTCCCCAATCTGCAAAGATCTGAAGAAGGCGAAATCCTCCAGAACCATTGCTTCACTGCTCCAAAGACGCTTCTACAACACACCACCGGGGGCGCTGCATGTTCACACATGGCTTCTGCCTTTTTTCGATTTTGGAAGATAAGAATGACGTGGTGTAATCTGTCCTAAACTCTTAATCTGAGGTTTTTTTATCTTTATTTTTTTTATGGCAGAATATGTAAAACCATACAATTCAGAGTCTTTGAGTCTAAATTTCCATATTTCATTACTATTAATTTCCTGGAGTCGCTGCCACATCCCTGGTGATGACATCACTGACCTCAAAATGTAAGCAGATATTAAGCCACACCCCTTATATATGCCCCCACACCGGTCCGGTGATGACATCACTGATATACTGACGTGTGATCAGACATGAGGCCACACCCTTTATATACTGCCCCACCCCTGGTGATGACGTCAATGACATAACGACGTGATCTGGCGTAAGGCCATGCCCCTTATATACAGCCCCGCTGCCAGTAATGGTATCACTGATATGATGTGATCAGCCATGAGACCACACCCCTTATAAACAGCCCCGCCCTGGTGATGACATTACTGATATAATGACATGATCAGACATGAGGCCACACCTCTACAGCCCCGCCCCCAGTGACATCACTGATATGACATGTGATAAGACATGAAGCCACACCCCTTATATACAGCCCCGCCCCTCTATTATTGCTGCCATCCGGCTGAGCCTTTTCCTGGCACGGTTGTGTTCCCAGTCACAGATGGAGGCAGATTAATACCCGGGTGACGGGGTGAACAGAAGCCTTTTAATCAGGAAACCTTTTTATTAATGAGTTTTGGTAAAGGAGCAGATAGTATAAGGTTCATCTTGTTTTTCAGATCAGTTACTTGATGTGGAATAGTTCTCGCAGAGATCACTGACCGCCGACAACATATGTGCAAGAGGAAGCCACTCCCGACGTGAGTAAGGCGGGACAGAGTTTTCCGAGGGCGGGATGGTCAGTGCTGGTGACCTGTGAGTCAGGTAGGTCTGAGAATAATTTATAATCTCTTTATTAATGACCTTGTGGATGGGATTGATAGTAAAGTGTCAGTCTTTGCTGATGACACCAAACTATGTAGGAGATTACAGAATGTACCTTGTACAATATTACAAAACGATCTGGATAAGATGTGGGAATGGGCAGATGCTGGACAGAGAAGATGGTGATAAATGTAAAGTAATGCACCGAGGACGGAGTAATCCTATAGCTGCGTATACATTAAATGGAAGTAACTTCAGGACTACAGAACAGGAGGAAGACTGGAGGATTCTGGGTACAAATAACCGAGCAGCAGCGCTCAGTCAGGCAGCAGCTGCAAACAGATGTATAAAAAGAGAGATTAGATTAGTCACTTGTAAGGCCACATCTGGAATATGGGATCCAGTTTTGGGCTCCACATTTTATAAAGAACATTCAGAAGTTACAGTGAAGTTCAAAGACTGCAACTAGATTATTACAAGGAGTGGCCCGTATGATGAGGAGTGGCGGCTGCCCGTATGTTGAGGAGTGGCGGCCGCCCGTGTGATGAGGAGTGGAGGGCGCCCGTATGTTGAGGAGTGGCGGCGGCCCGTATGATGAGGAGTGGCGGCGGCCCGTATGATGAGGAGTGGCGGCGGCCCGTATGATGAGGAGTGGCGGCGGCCCGTATGATGAGGAGTGGCGGCGGCCCGTATGATGAGGAGTGGCGGCGGCCCGTATGATGAGGAGTGGCGGCGGCCCGTATGATGAGGAGTGGCGGCCGCCCGTATGATGAGGAGTGGAGGCCGCCCGTATGATCAGAGGAGGAAAAAAACGTCTCAGAGGAGATCTCATTATATGTATAAATACATGTGGTGAATATAAAGGACTGCACAGGACTTATTCCTCCCAAAGATGACTGCGTCACTGCGGAGGAAGAAAAGCGATTCCGGCAGCTAAATAGGAAGGGTTCTTTACAGTTAGAGCAGTCAGACTGTGGAATGCGACCACAAGAGGCAGTAATGGCCGATACTATAACAGCTTTATATCAGGGCGGAGGATTTCATCACTACACAACATTGTGGGTTATACATGATTTAATGACATAATATATTAACACTGGTCTACAAAAAAAATAAAACATTTTCAGGCATGGACTTTAAGAACAGTTTTGACTGGCTCGCCCCAATACTCCCCAATTCCTACCTCTGGGGCACCTCCTCTAATAAGCCTGACCCACATACTCTGGGCCCTATAGCCTTCACTAAGAAGATCTGGGACTGTTGTGTCAAAAAGTTTCCACTTAAATCTGAACACTCTCCATTGACTTCTTTTCTTTGTAACCCCAGAATGCCGGACGGTGTGCAGGGTGCAGCGACTAAGACATGGTTTCACAGGGAACTCTTCTGCTTTGCTGACATAGTAGACGCACGCTCCAGAGTCCTTCTCCCCTATGCCACCATAGCTGATGAATGTAATCTCCCTGCAAATTCCCAATATCGGTACATACAAGTTAGACACCTGATGCACTCCCTTTTTACCTCCTTAGAAGTCTCTATCCCTACACTTTTTGAGAGATTATGCAGAGCTGGGGCCTCTACTAAAGGCCTCATCTCAGATATATACCGTACTTTAATTACCCCCTGCCCAGAAGACAAGCCAGATCATACATATATGAGGAAATGGGAAGATTTCCTTGGTGAGACCATTCCCCTGTGTATGTGGTAGCGGATCTGGGATACGGCCTCTAAGACATCCTCATGCTATGTCTATAAGGACAATCAGTATAAATTACTCATGTAATTTATGTAGTGGTATCACACCCCACTACATAAACTAAACCCAGCTATACCCGGCAATTGTTGGAGGTGTGGAGCTACCGGAGGAGACATACCGCACATATTCTGGGTATGCCCCATTATCCAGCGCTTCTGGAGGTTGGTGCAATCCCTTATATATAAAGTAACTGGCCTTCGGGTTCCCCTGGATCATAAATTCTATATATTAAATATACCACTTGTTCAGCTGGGGAAAAGAGTGAAGCGGTTATTGTTACATATAACTACAGCAGCTCGATGTCTGCCCGTAACTGGAGATCGGCCCATCCACCCTCACTTACAGATCTCCATTCTCGGATCCAAGATGTGAGAAGGATGGAGGATCTGTCTGCCCTGTCAAATAACACGGTAGATCATGTTGAGAGCGTTTGGTCACTTTGGGACACCTATTGGGCCAATAAAGAATAATAGTAAGGTATGGTTTTGATGGAAGCCTGCTATATCCACCCCCTCCACTTCACCCCCCCCTTATATCTTCTTGTCTAGTATTGTTTTGTTTGTCACATTCCATGTTTTTCTTGTATTAGTGCATAGTATGATATATAGTATATGTACACTGATTCTCGGTTTACAGTTATTGCTCATATGCTTGTGAGACATATCTATGCATTCATGTACTTTTTCCGTGTCTGTTTAAAAAATGTAATAAAACATTCAGTTATAAAAAAAAAAAAAAGAACAGTTTAGACTAATCTGAGGGTGCTGAATTCAAATCTGATCTTGTAATCTCCCTATCACATCACGTGTTTGCGCTATAGGTATATAAACCATTTTCATAAATTACACTACTTATAGTTTCAATGCATCAAAAGTGCCGGTTTATACGGTTCACGAAGGTAAATTTAGTTTTCATTTAGTCTCCCAATAAATGTGAGAATATCTTTTTCTTTGAACATGCAGAATTCCCATTTGTTATGATAAAGTAACCAGTCGTGTGCAGATACTGTTTTATTTATTGAAATTTTCAATGAATTTTGATATTTATTGTTTTTATCCTGCTGTTTTTCTGTTTTTTTGTTTGTGAATCAATACCTAAGGTGTGGGGGGGGGGATTCAATGAACAACTCAGGTAGCTAACAACTTTTATCTCATATCTTATTCAAGGGATTGGAGGCTGTTTATTGATAGTTCCAAAAGAAGTTTAAAATGTGTTCTGTAACACAATGAAATAAGTATGGCTCTGGACCAATAGGTCATTCTGCAAAACTAAAAGAAGAATATAAAAACATCAAGATTGTTCTAGAGAGGTTACAATATAATGTTCATAAGTGGTTAATTTGTGCTGATTTGAAAATGGTTAACTTTCTTTTGGGTCTGCAAGGAGGGTGCACAAAACACTGGGACAGCAGAGCTACAGCAGAGCATTGGGTGAAAACTGAACGGCCTCAGCGACAGAGTTTGGCATCTGGCGATAAGAAGGTCATCCATGATCCTCTAGTGGATAGGAAGAACATTGTCCTTCCTCCCTTGCACGTAAAACTTGGATTGATGAAGCAGTTCGTCACAGCTCTCAATCACAGTGGAGAATGCTTTAACTGTATATGTTCAACTTTTCCTGGTCTTAGTGAAGAGAAGAAAAAGGCTGGAATATTTGATGGACCTCAAATAAGAACACTTATGAGAGACCCACATTTTATCACATCAATGAATGAGAGAAGAAAGGGCTTGGAATGCATTGTGTAATGTGGTGCAGAGTTTTCTAGGGAATAAGAAGGCAGACAACTATGAAGAGATTGTGGAAGAGCCACTAATGAGTCTGCGAAATCTTGGGTGTAGAATGAGTATCAAGAGTCACTATTTACACAGCCATTTGGACTTTTTTCCAGAGAACTTTGGGGATGTGAGCGAGGAACAAGGGGAGCGTTTTCATGAGGACATTAAAACAATGGAAGAACGGTATCAAGGCCGGTGGGACTCACATATGATGGCTGACTATTGCTGGAGCTTGATGAGACACAACCCAGAAGCTGCACATCACAGATCAGCCAAGAAAAGAAAGTGCAAATAACTGCCATTTGCCATTCATCTGTGCGCCATATATATACGTGTTTTATATTTTGGTGTTTAATTCTGTAAGTATATTTGATTTGCTGTACATAGACTTTGTAATCTTTGTTATTCCCTGATTAAAAATATACAAAATGTACCTAAAATCATGTGTTTTTATCATAAAACATTCAATATGAGTAATTGTCATCAAAAATTGAAAATATATCGAAATCCTGATGTGATAGCCAAAAACGGAGTTCATATTCGTAATTAGCAGGCAAAATTGACTTAAAATATGTTTTAAACCTTTTGCCAGAAAAATTGCGTTGCCCAGTGTAATTGGTGCAGGAAGGTGAAGTACATGGACCAGGGGCTTTCTTCATCCTATTGAACCCCCCGGGGTGACCTTCCCTGGGACAGCCTCTGAGCTGTAGGATTGTGCAGTATTTTCTCCTTTACCGTCTTGTAATAAGGTAATATGAAGCATTGCAGTGTAATACGTCTGCCGCTGTATTATACAAAAGAAGCGGCCACCTGTCACAGCACAGCATGGGCTGAACGCTTCGCTGTGATTGGTTGCTGAAGGCAGTTTTCTTTTGTAAACTTTCCAATATCTGATCCCATGGTGAAGGTTTTCTGCGTTCGCTACTCCACAGTTTCGGTTTTTCGGCCGTCACCACATTGTGGGGTCCCGTTATCCAGTTGTTTTAAGCTGAAAGCCGCACATTTAATTGCTTTGTGTTTTTCTGAAGATTAGTTACTATTTTATGCTGCTCTTCCCACACGAGAAATGAGTGCAATGTTGGGGGTTGTTGTCACTCAAAGAAAGTTAAGTGAATGTTATGAATTGCAAAAAGTGTCAGAAGCCCACTGTGGAGACAATGGGCTCAGTGGGTGCTCTCGTCCACTAAAACCCGCCGCCTTTAGAAAGACAGCGTGGCTCAGGGCTCATGCCAACTGAACGCCGGCCTCCCTAACCATGGGCGTAACACTACTCAGACAACACAGGGTGAGGGAAACACAATAATTAGACTTTATTGGATCCCCAAACAATTAACGGCACATAACACATAACCAGCAAAACATACAAATGTAACAGGCAACAGTCTCACCCTTCCGCTGGTCACCAGGGATTTAGAATGTCCATGCCTCAGAGCTTCCAGGGCCGCTTACTCCAGTCCAGCAGCACCCCGCTTTTGGCGGGCACCCACCGAGAAAGGAATAACGCCAGATTTAGGAAGCTGTGTGAGGTCTGCAAAGTCTGTAACAGGTGACTGAACTGTCCCAACCTGAGTGTCCTCCTTAGGTAGTCCTGGTATGATGTTACAATCCTGGCAGCCGGAGTCGAAATCCCTAGGCTGTGGATATGGTCTCCAACCGGATCCGGAGTCCCTAGATTGAAGCCATAAGATATCCTGATCCTCTAGTCAGCTCCAAAGAGCTTAGACTGGATCCATCAGCATCCATCAATCCTGGTGGCTTAAAGAAGTCCCTTTTATAGCCATAACCTTCCCTTAGGATACACTGCGTCCTCATCGATTAGTTGGACAAGATTGCTTCTCCCATTGGATGAATTTCAAGCTGCATGGATAATGTTCATTTAAATGATGTGCATAGAAAGACTCAGTATATCTACATGGAGTCGGCAAGTCACCGACTAGACAATGGCTACTAAGGTAATTACATTATCAATTCACAACTACAATACAATGAATGCTCCAAGGGTCTGGTCCCAAACAATAGTTAAGCAAACATGAGTTACCACACAGTAGAACAATAGTCTGGCTGAATGTTAAGAAACTTTAACCCATGAGAGTCAATGTCGTCACACCCACATCATCAGTGGTGTACAAATGGAGTGCCTGAATGATATATCCAAGGGTGCGCCAAACTCCGCTAACTGCAACTGTCACCAGGAAAACTGACAACTTTTTTTTACTTGTTTGAATTATAAAACCGTGCACCATGGCTTGTTGTGTATCGCCCCGCCTGCACTGCGGCTTGTTGTGTATCGCCCCGCCTGCACTGCTGCTTGCTGTGTATCGCCCCGCCTGCACTGCTGCTTGCTGTGTATCGCCCCGCCTGCACTGCTGCTTGCTGTGTATCGCCCCGCCGGCACTGCGGCTTGCTGTGTATCGCCCCGCCTGCACTGCTGCTTGCTGTGTATCGCCCCGCCGGCACTGCGGCTTGCTGTGTATCGCCCCGCCTGCACTGCTGCTTGCTGTGTATGGTTCCGCCTGCACTGCTGCTTGCTGTGTATCGCCCCGCCTGCACTGCTGCTTGTTGTGTATCGCCCCGCCTGCACTGCTGCTTGCTGTGTATCGCCCCGCCTGCACTGCTGCTTGCTGTGTATCGCCCCGCCTGCACTGCTGCTTGCTGTGTATCGCCCCGCCTGCACTGCTGCTTGCTGTGTATCGCCCCGCCGGCACTGCGGCTTGCTGTGTATCGCCCCGCCTGCACTGCTGCTTGCTGTGTATGGTTCCGCCTGCACTGCTGCTTGCTGTGTATCGCCCCGCCGGCACTGCGGCTTGTTGTGTATCGCCCCGCCTGCACTGCGGCTTGCTGTGTATCGCCCCGCCTGCACTGCTGCTTGCTGTGTATCGCCCCGCCTGCACTGCGGCTTGTTGTGTATTGCCCCGCCTGCACTGCTGCTTGTTGTGTATCGCCCCGCCTGCACTGCTGCTTGCTGTGTATCGCCCCGCCTGCACTGCGGCTTGTTGTGTATCGCCCCGCCTGCACTGCTGCTTGCTGTGTATGGTTCCGCCTGCACTGCTGCTTGCTGTGTATCGCCCCGCCGGCACTGCGGCTTGCTGTGTATCGCCCCGCCTGCACTGCTGCTTGCTGTGTATCGCCCCGCCTGCACTGCTGCTTGCTGTGTATCGCCCCGCCGGCACTGCGGCTTGCTGTGTATCGCCCCGCCTGCACTGCGGCTTGTTGTGTATCGCCCCGCCTGCACTGCTGCTTGCTGTGTATCGCCCCGCCTGCACTGCGGCTTGCTGTGTATCGCCCCGCCGGCACTGCGGCTTGCTGTGTATCGCCCCGCCTGCACTGCGGCTTGCTGTGTATCGCCCCGCCTGCACTGCTGCTTGCTGTGTATCGCCCCGCCTGCACTGCTGCTTGCTGTGTATCGCCCCGCCTGCACTGCGGCTTGTGTATCGCCCCGCCTGCACTGCTGCTTGCTGTGTATGGTTCCGCCTGCACTGCTGCTTGCTGTGTATCGCCCCGCCGGCACTGCGGCTTGCTGTGTATCGCCCCGCCTGCACTGCGGCTTGCTGTGTATCGCCCCGCCTGCACTGCTGCTTGCTGTGTATCTCCCCGCCTGCACTGCTGCTTGCTGTGTATGGTTCCGCCTGCACTGCTGCTTGCTGTGTATGGTTCCGCCTGCACTGCTGCTTGCTGCGTATCGTTCGTATCGTTCCGCCTGCACTGCTGCTTGCTGTGTATCGTTCCGCCTGCACTGCTGCTTGCTGTGTATCGTTCCGCCTGTACTGCGGCTTGCTGTGTATCACCCCGCCGGCACTGCTGCTTGCTGTGTATCGCCCCGCCGGCACTGCTGCTTGCTGTGTATCACCCGGCCTGCACTGCTGCTTGCTGTGTATGGTTCCGCCTGCACTGCTGCTTGCTGTGTATCGTTCCGCCTGTACTGCGGCTTGCTGTGTATCGCCCCGCCGGCACTGCGGCTTGCTGTGTATCGCCCCGCCTGCACTGCTGCTTGCTGTGTATGGTTCCGCCTGCACTGCTGCTTGCTGTGTATCGCCCCGCCTGCACTGCTGCTTGCTGTGTATCGTTCCGCCTGCACTGCTGCTTGCTGTGTATCGTTCCGCCTGCACTGCTGCTTGCTGTGTATCGTTCCGCCTGCACTGCTGCTTGCTGTGTATCGTTCCGCCTGCACTGCTGCTTGCTGTGTATCGTTCCGCCTGCACTGCTGCTTGCTGTGTATCGTTCCGCCTGCACTGCTGCTTGCTGTGTATCGCCCCGCCTGCACTGCTGCTTGCTGTGTATCGTTCCGCCTGCACTGCTGCTTGCTGTGTATCGCCCCGCCTGCCCTGCGGCTTGCTGTGTATCACCCTGCTCGCTCCGTGGCTTGTTGTGTACCTTGTGTAGTGACAGAGAGCTGCTAATCACTGCTGAGGGCGGTTGGACCAGGAAGCACCTGACACCTAGTCCTGTACTGATGACCTCCTGATAAAACACTGATTGTAGTGATACAGCAAAACCCAGCCAGTGAGTGACACATCGCTGGAATTGGGGTCTCTTCCACTACATCATGCTGCTCTCACATTACATAGCAAAAACCTGCTGACAGATTCTCTTAACATGTGGTATTTAATCTCTCTAAAAAAAAAGCCCAAAACAATCCTGGATTTCCTCCCCCCATCCTTGATAGAAGATATAAAAGATGTACTTTATATGTCTAAAAAAACAAAGCAAACACCCGAGTGTGGAGCGCTGAAGGTTTTGTCCACATTGGTGTGTGGGCCGGGAGGCAGAACAGGCGGGCGCTGATTGTGTCGCTTCCAGCTTTCTGGAGTTCAGAGCTCGGCCGGCTGTGAGAAAGCGGCATGTCTGCTGTCCGCTGCCTGCGCCCCATTTACAGGGGCAATTTGGGGCATATGTGACATATTCTGAGCTGTGAATCCACCCTGGAGAATCCTGGGAAGTAACATTAGGAAGAAATGTATAAATTGCTCAATGAAAAGCAGCAAAGATTGCAAATTACGTTCAACTTATCAAAACCCTGTGCGTGGCTGGATAACGCCACTCTGCCTCCGTACCCCACCCCCAGACTGGTCCATACATGCCTGTGTAGTGGCCGTGTGATGCGGGGGCTGCTCGGAGTGCAGCTTCGGGGGAAAGTGCCCCATGGGACCATCGTATAGACCGGACACTGAGGGGACAGTTTTCTTGGTGAGCCCCCCCCATGGGCCCCTCGTATGGACAGGACGCAGGGGGCAGTTTTCTTGGTGAGTCCCCCCATGGGCCCCTCGTATAGACAGGACGCAGGGGGCAGTTTTCTCGGATGCTGTGGCATGATCGTAGCACGGAGCAGCACATTCTTCTCGGCCTCTACAAGTTGGGAGAATAGCCTTGTAATGAGCCGGCTCCGGACATGCACAGTCTGGCGGTTCGTTCACTCTCTGTCGGATTTTCCAGCCCCAGTTACATAGTAATGTTCCAGGGAGCACTCGCTGTGGTGTTTACACAGAATAATACTAATGTTCACCTTTCTTGACCGATCATACATTACTTATTATCCGGAGTACAAACACCTTCCATCTTGTACTAATATTTTGGCAGTTAACTAAAACATAGCACTTAAAACGACATCATAATTCTGCGCTATAACTTCAGAGCTGCGCCTCTGGCCGAGGCGCCTGGAAAATGTTCAGTGTTCTGCAATGTAAGAGAAGGGAACAGCAGCGGAGGCTCCGCTCTGCACCGCGGCGTGTGAGGGGCTCATTAACACCCGAAACAAAGACTGTATCGCGTGTAATAGAGGAGGCCGTCACTGTAATAGGACACGGCCAGGGACGTGTGAGAATTTGGCTCTGTGACCACCGTCCTCTGCGGTTCCTCTTACATTGGCCGATGTTGTGCCTAATACGAGGCGGCAGTCGACCAGATACATTTGATAGCTCCCTCTTCTATCCGTAGTTCCCCCGTATGCTGCGGGAGCTTGGTTTTCAGTGTGTTTAGTATGAGGCATGGGTTTATTCCGCAGCTTCTGCTGATGTAGATGGGAGTGAGGAAGAAAGCCGCTTCATCCCACTGATGGGCATTCCACCTCCTTTAGAGGGACTGAATTGTTTGGCTCGGCTCTCCAGACCGAGTCCTTGGATCCCAAACAGCTTGTTTAGGGTAAAATCATATAGTCCGGCTGCAGTCAAAACTCCAGTCACCTGCAGTTAGCTAACAGAAGCACCATTTTCATAATTTTATGCACCCCGAATGTCAGCTTCTCACTTTCTAACGTCGCTGTCCAGCACCCCGGGTGCTGTCCGGTGCCTTCAGCCCAGTGTCTGCTCGGCACTGTCCGGTGCCCTCAGCCCATTTGTCGGTGCGCCCCTGTCCGGTGCCCTCAGTCCAGTATCGGTGCGCCCCTGTCCGGTGCCCTCAGTCCAGTGTCGGTGCGCCCCTGTCTGGTGCCCTCAGTCCAGTGTCAGCTCTGCACTGTCCGGTGCCCTCAGCCCAGTGTTGGTGCGCCCCTGTCCGGTGCCCTCAGCCCAGTGTTGGTGCGCCCCTGTCTGGTGCCCTCAGTCCAGTGTCGGTGCGCCCCTGTCTGGTGCCCTCAGTCCAGTGTCGGTGCGCCCCTGTCTGGTGCCCTCAGTCCAGTGTCGGTGCGCCCCTGTCCGGTGCCCTCAGTCCAGTGTTGGTGCGCCCCTGGCCGGTGCCCTCAGCCCAGCGTCGGCTCTGCACTGTCCGGTGCCCTCAGCCCAGCGTCGGCTCTGCACTGTCCGGTGCCCTCAGCGCAGCGTCGGCTCGGCATTGTCCGGTGCCCCCAGCCCAGCACTGTCCGGTGCCCTCAGCGCATCGTCGGCTCGGCACTGTCCGGTGACCTGAGCCCAGCACTGTCCGGTGCCCTCAGCCCAGCGTCAGCTCAGCACTGTCCGGTGCCCTCAGCCTATTGTCGGTGCGCCCCTTTCTGGTGCCCTCAGTCCAGTGTCGGTGCGCCCCTGTCCGGTGCCCTCAGTCCAGTGTCGGTGCGCCACTGTCCGGTGCCCTCAGTCCAGTGTCAGCTCAGCACGGTCGGGTGCCCTCAGTCCAGTGTCGGTGCGCCCCTGTCCGGTGCCCTCAGTCCAGTGTCTGTGCGCCCCTGTCCGGTGCCCTCAGTCCAGTGTCGGTGCGCCCCTGTCCGGTGCCCTCAGTCCAGTGTCGGTGCGCCCCTGTCCGGTGCCCTCAGCCCAGCACTGTCTGGTGCCCTCAGCGCAGCGTCGGCTCGGCACTATCCGGTGCCCTCAGCCAGGCACTGTCCGGTGCCCTCAGCGCAGCGTCGGCTCGGCACTGTCCGGTGACCTGAGCCCAGCACTGTCCGGTGCCCTCAGCCCAGCGTCAGCTCAGCACTGTCCGGTGCCCTCAGCCCATTGTCGGTGCGCCCCTGTCCGGTGCCCTCAGCCCATTGTCGGTGCGCCCCTGTCCGGTGCCCTCAGCCCATTGTCGGTGCGCCCCTGTCCGGTGCCCTCAGTCCAGTATCGGTGCGCCCCTGTCTGGTGCCCTCAGTCCAGTGTCAGCTCGGCACTGTCCGGTGCCCTCAGCCCAGTGTCGGTGCGCCCCTGTCCGGTGCCCTCAGTCCAGTGTCGGTGCGCCCCTGTCCGGTGCCCTCAGTCCAGTGTCGGTGCGCCCCTGTCCGGTGCCCTCAGTCCAGTGTCGGTGCGCCCCTGTCCGATGCCCTCAGTCCAGTGTCGGTGCGCCCCTGTCCGGTGCCCTCAGTCCAGTGTCGGTGCGCCCCTGTCCGGTGCCCTCAGTCCAGTGTCTGTGCGCCCCTGTCCGGTGCCCTCAGTCCAGTGTCGGTGCGCCCCTGTCCGGTGCCCTCAGTCCAGTGTCGGTGCGCCCCTGTCCGGTGCCCTCAGTCCAGTGTCGGTGCGCCCCTGTCCGGTGCCCTCAGTCCAGTGTCGGTGCGCCCCTGTCTGGTGCCCTCAGCCCAGCGTAGGCTCAGCACTGTCCGGTGCCCTTAGCCCAGAACTGTCTGTTTTCTCAGTCCAGTGTCGGTGTGCCCCTATCCGGTTCCCTCAGCCCAGCATCGGCTCGGCAGTGTCTGGTGCCCTCAGCGCAGCTTTGGGTCGGCACTGACCGGTGCCCTCAGCCCAGCGTCGCCTCGGCACTGTCCGGTGCCCTCAGCCCAGCGTCGCCTCTGCACTGTCCGGTGCCCTCAGCCCAGCGTCGCCTCTGCACTGTCCGGTGCTTTTCAGCCCAGCGTCGCCTCTGCACTGTCCGGTGCCCTCAGCCCAGCGTCGGCTCTGCACTGTCCGGTGCCCTCAGCTCAGCGTCGGCCCGGCACTGTCCGGTGACCTGAGCCCAGCACTGTCCGGTGCCCTCAGCTCAGCACTGTCCGGTGCCCTCAGCCTATTGTCGGTGCGCCCCTGTCCGGTGCCCTCAGTCCAGTGTCGGTGCGCCCCTGTCCGGTGCCCTCAGTCCAGTGTCGGTGTGCCCCTGTCCGGTGCCCTCAGTCCAGTGTCAGCTCGGCACGATCGGGTGCCCTCAGCCCAGTGTCGGTGCGCCCCTGTCCGGTGCCCTCAGTCCAGTGTTGGTGCGCCCCTGTCCGGTGCCCTCAGTCCAGTGTCGGTGCGCCCCTGTCCGGTGCCCTCAGTCCAGTGTCGGTGCGCCCCTGTCCGGTGCCCTCAGTCCAGTGTCGGTGCGCCCCTGTCCGGTGCCCTCAGCCCAGCACTGTCTGGTGCCCTCAGCGCAGCGTCGGCTCGGCACTGTCCGGTGCTCTCAGCCCAGCACTGTCCGGTGCCCTCAGCGCAGCGTCGGCTTGGCACTGTCCGGTGACCTGAGCCCAGCACTGTCCGGTGCCCTCAGCCCAGCGTCGGCTCAGCACTATCCGGTGCCCTTAGCCCAACACTGTCTGGTGCCCTCAGTCCAGTGTTGGTGCGCCCCTGTCCGGTGCCCTCATTCCAGTGTTGGTGCGCCCCTGTCCGGTGCCCTCAGTCCAGTGTCGGTGCGCCCCTGTCCGGTGCCCTCAGCCCAGCACTGTCTGGTGCCCTCAGCCCAGCACTGTCTGGTGCCCTCAGCCCAGCACTGTCTGGTGCCCTCAGCGCAGCGTCGGCTCGGCACTATCCGGTGCCCTCAGCCAGGCACTGTCCGGTGCCCTCAGCGCAGCGTCGGCTCGGCACTGTCCGGTGACCTGAGACCAGCACTGTCCGGTGCCCTCAGCCCAGCGTCAGCTCAGCACTGTCCGGTGCCCTCAGCCCATTGTCGGTGCGCCCCTGTCCGGTGCCCTCAGCCCATTGTCGGTGCGCCCCTGTCCGGTGCCCTCAGTCCAGAATCGGTGCGCCCCTGTCCGGTGCCCTCAGTCCAGTGTCGGTGCGCCCCTGTCTGGTGCCCTCAGTCCAGTGTCTACTCGGCACTGTCCGGTGCCCTCAGCACAGTGTCTGTGCGCCCCTGTCCGGTGCCCTAGGCCAGTGTCGGTGCGCCCCTGTCTGGTGCCCTCAGTCCAGTGTCTGCTCGGCACTGTCCGGTGCCCTCAGCCCAGCGTCGGTGCCTCCTGTCCGGTGCCCTCAGTCCAGTGTCGGTGCGCCCCTGTCCGGTGCCCTCAGCCCATTTGTCGGTGCGCCCCTGTCCGGTGCCCTCAGCCCATTTGTCGGTGCGCCCCTGTCCGGTGCCCTCAGTCCAGTATCGGTGCGCCCCTGTCTGGTGCCCTCAGTCCAGTGTCGGTGCGCCCCTGTCTGGTGCCCTCAGTCCAGTGTCGGTGCGCCCCTGTCTGGTGCCCTCAGTCCAGTGTCGGTGCGCCCCTGTCTGGTGCCCTCAGTCCAGTGTCGGTGCGCCCCTGTCTGGTGCCCTCAGTCCAGTGTCAGCTCGGCACTGTCTGGTGCCCTCAGCCCAGTGTCGGTGCGCCCCTGTCCGGTGCCCTCAGTCCAGTGTCGGTGCGCCCCTGTCCGGTGCCCTCAGTCCAGTGTCGGTGCGCCCCTGTCCGGTGCCCTCAGTCCAGTGTCGGTGCGCCCCTGTCCGGTGCCCTCAGTCCAGTGTCGGTGCGCCCCTGTCCGGTGCCCTCAGTCCAGTGTCGGTGCGCCCCTGTCCGGTGCCCTCAGTCCAGTGTCGGTGCGCCCCTGTCCGGTGCCCTCAGTCCAGTGTCGGTGCGCCCCTGTCCGGTGCCCTCAGTCCAGTGTCGGTGCGCCCCTGTCCGGTGCCCTCAGTCCAGTGTCTGTGCGCCCCTGTCCGGTGCCCTCAGTCCAGTGTCGGTGCGCCCCTGTCCGGTGCCCTCAGTCCAGTGTCGGTGCGCCCCTGTCCGGTGCCCTCAGTCCAGTGTCGGTGCGCCCCTGTCTGGTGCCCTCAGCCCAGCGTAGGCTCAGCACTGTCCGGTGCCCTTAGCCCAGAACTGTCTGTTTTCTCAGTCCAGTGTCGGTGTGCCCCTATCCGGTTCCCTCAGCCCAGCGTCGGCTCGGCAGTGTCTGGTGCCCTCAGCGCAGCTTTGGGTCGGCACTGACCGGTGCCCTCAGCCCAGCGTCGGTTCGGCACTGTCCGGTGCCCTCAGCCCAGCGTCGCCTCTGCACTGTCCGGTGCCCTCAGCCCAGCGTCGCCTCTGCACTGTCCGGTGCCCTCAGCCCAGCGTCGCCTCTGCACTGTCCGGTGCCCTCAGCCCAGCGTCGCCTCTGCACTGTCCGGTGCCCTCAGCCCAGCGTCGCCTCTGCACTGTCCGGTGCCCTCAGCCCAGCGTCGGCTCTGCACTGTCCGGTGCCCTCAGCTCAGCGTCGGCCCGGCACTGTCCGGTGACCTGAGCCCAGCACTGTCCGGTGCCCTCAGCTCAGCACTGTCCGGTGCCCTCATCCTATTGTCGGTGCGCCCCTGTCCGGTGCCCTCAGTCCAGTGTCGGTGCGCCCCTGTCCGGTGCCCTCAGTCCAGTGTCGGTGCGCCCCTGTCCGGTGCCCTCAGTCCAGTGTCAGCTCGGCACGATCGGGTGCCCTCAGCCCAGTGTCGGTGCGCCCCTGTCCGGTGCCCTCAGTCCAGTGTTGGTGCGCCCCTGTCCGGTGCCCTCAGTCCAGTGTCGGTGCGCCCCTGTCCGGTGCCCTCAGTCCAGTGTCGGTGCGCCCCTGTCCGGTGCCCTCAGTCCAGTGTCGGTGCGCCCCTGTCCGGTGCCCTCAGCCCAGCACTGTCTGGTGCCCTCAGCCCAGCGTAGGTTCGACACTGTCCGGTGCCCTCATTCCAGTGTTGGTGCGCCCCTGTCTGGGGCCCTCAGTCCAGTGTTGGTGCGCCCCTGTCTGGTGCCCTCAGTCCAGTGTCGGTGCGCCCCTGTCTGGTGCCCTCAGCCCAGCGTCGATTCGGCACTGTCTGGTGCCCTCAGCCCAGCGTCGGCTCAGCACTGTCCGGTGCCCTCAGCCCAGCACTGTCCGGTGCCCTCAGCCCATTGTTGGTGTGCCCCTATCCGGTTCCCTCAGCCCAGCGTCGGCTCGGCAGTGTCCGGTGCTCTCAGCCCAGCGTCTGCTCGGCAGTGTCTGGTGCCCTCAGCGCAGCGTCGGCTCGGCACTGTCAGGTGCCCCCAGCCCAGTGTCGGTTCGGCACTGTCCAGTGCTTTCAGCCCAGCACTGTCCGGTGCCCTCAGTGCAGCGTTGGCTCTGCACTGTCCGGTGCCCTCAGTCCAGTGTCGGTGCACCCCTGTCTGGTGCCCTCAGTCCAGTGTCGGTGCGCCACTGTCTGGTGCCCTCAGCCCAGCGTTGGTTCAGCACTGTCTGGTGCCCTCAGCCCAGCGTCAGCTCAGCACTGTCCGGTGCTCTCAGCCCAGCACTGTCCGGTGCCCTCAGCCCATTGTCGGTGCGCCCCTGTCTGGTGCCCTCAGCCCAGCGTTGGCTCGGCAGTGTCTGGTGCCCTCAGCGCAGCGTCGGCTCGGCACTGTCCGGTGCCCTCAGCCGAGCGTCGGTTCGGCACGGTCAGTTGCCCTCAGCCCAGTGTCGGCTCGGCACTGTCCGGTGCTTTCAGCCCAGCACTGTCCGGTGCCCTCAGCCCAGCGTCGGCTCTGCACTGTCCGGTGCCCTCAGCCCAGCGTCTGCTCTGCACTGTCCGGTGCCCTCAGCCCAGCGTCTGCTCTGCACTGTCCGGTGCCCTCAGCCCAGCGACGCCTCTGCACTGTCCGGTGCCCTCAGCCCAGCGTCGCCTCTGCACTGTCCGGTGCCCTCAGCCCAGCGTCGCCTCTGCACTGTCCCGTGCCCTCAGCCCAGCGTCGGCTCAGCACTGTCCGGTGCCCTCAGCCCAGCACTGTCCGGTGCCCTCAGCCCATTGTCGGTGTGCCTCTATCCGGTTCCCTCAGCCCAGCGTCGGCTCAGCAGTGTCCGGTGCTCTCAGCCCAGCGTTGGCTCGGCAGTGTCTGGTGCCCTCAGCGCAGCGTCTGCTCGGCCCTGTCCGGTGCCCTCAGCCCAGAGTCGGTTCGGCACTGTCCGGTGCCCTCAGTGCAGCGTTGGCTCTGCACTGTCCGGTGCCCTCAGTCCAGTGTCGGTGCGCCCCTGTCCGGTGCCCTCAGTCCAGTTTTGGTGCACCCCTGTCCGGTGCCCTCAGTCCAGTGTCGGTGCGCACCTGTCCGGTGCCCTCAGTCCAGTGTCGGTGCGCCCCTGTCCGGTGCCCTCAGTCCAGTGTCGGTGCGCCCCTGTCTGGTGCCCTCAGTCCAGTGTCGGTGCGCCCCTGTCTGGTGCCCTCAGTCCAGTGTCGGTGCGCCCCTGTCTGGTGCCCTCAGCCCAGCGTTGGTTCAGCACTGTCTGGTGCCCTCAGCCCAGCGTCGGCTCAGCACTGTCCGGTGCTCTCACCCCAGCACTGTCCGGTGCCCTCAGCCCATTGTCGGTGTGCCCCATCCGGTTCCCTCAGCCCAGTGTCGGCTCGGCAGTGTCTCAGCCCAGCGTTGGCTCGGCAGTGTCTCAGCCCAGCGTTGGCTCGGCAGTGTCTGGTGCCCTCAGCGCAGCGTCGGCTCGGCAGTGTCTGGTTCTCTCAGCGCAGCGTCTGCTCGGCACTGTCCGGTGCCCTCAGCCCATTGTCGGTGTGCCCCATCCGGTTCCCTCAGCCCAGCGTCGGCTCGGCAGTGTCTCAGCCCAGCGTTGGCTCAGCAGTGTCCGGTGCTCTCAGCCCAGCGTTAGCTCGGCAGTGTCTGGTTCTCTCAGCGCAGCGTCTGCTCGGCACTGTCCGGTGCCCTCAGCCCAGCGTCGGTTCGGCACTGTCAGGTGCCCTCAGCCCAGCGTCGGCTCGGCACTGTCCGGTGCTTTCAGTTCGGCACTGTCCGGTGCTTTCAGCCCAGCACTGTCCAATGCCCTCAGCTCAGCGTCGGCTCTGCACTGTCCGGTGCCCTCAGCCCAGCGTCGCCTCTGCACTGTTCGGTGCCCTCAGCCCAGCGTCGCCTCTGCACTGTCCGGTGCCCTCAGCCCAGCGTCGCCTCTGCACTGTCCGGTGCCCTCAGCCCAGCGTCGCCTCTGCACTGTCCGGTGCCCTCAGCCCAGCACTGTCCGGTGCCCTCAGCCCATTGTCGGTGCGCCCCTGTCCGGTGCCCTCAGCCCATTGTCGGTGTTCCCCTATCCGGTGCTCTCAGCCCAGCGTCTGCTCGGCACTGTCCAGTGCTTTCAGCCCAGCACTGTCCGGTGCCCTCAGCCCAGTGTCGGTGCGCCGCTGTCCGGTGCCCTCAGTCCAGTGTTGGTGCGCCCCTGTCCGGTGCCCTCAGTGCAGCGTTGGCTCTGCACTGTCCGGTGCCCTCAGTCCAGTATTGGTGCGCCCCTATCTGGTGCCCTCAGTCCAGTATTGGTGCGCCCCTGTCTGGTGCCCTCAGTCCAGTGTCGGTGCGCCCCTGTCTGGTGCCCTCAGTCCAGTGTCGGTGCGCCTCTGTCTGGTGCCCTCAGTCCAGTGTCGGTTCGGCACTGTCTGGTGCCCTCAGCCCAGCGTCGGCTCAGCACTGTCCGGTGCCCTCAGCCCAGCACTGTCCAGTGCCCTCAGCCCATTGTCGGTGTGCCCCTATCCGGTTCCCTCAGCCCAGCGTCGGCTCGGCAGTGTCCGGTGCTCTCAGCCCAGCGTCGGCTCGGCAGTGTCTGGTGCCCTCAACGCAGCGTCGGCTCGGCACTGTCTGGTGCCCTCAATCCAGTGTCCGTGCTCTCCTGTCTGGTGCCCTCAGTGCAGTGTTGGTGTGCCCCTGTCCGGTGCCTTCAGTCCAGTGTCAGCTCGGCACTGTCTGGTGCTCAGTCCAGTGTCTGTGCGCCCCTGTCCGATGCCCTCAGCTCCGCGTCGGTGCGCCCCTGGCCGGTGCCCTCAGCCCAGCGTCGGTATGCCCCTGGCCGGTGCCCTCAGCCCAGCGTCGGCTCTGCACTGTCCGGTGCCCTCAGCCCAGCGTCGGCTCGGCACTGTCCGGTGCCCTCAGCCCAGTGTCGGTGCGCCCCTGTCCGGTGCCCTCAGTCCAGTGTCGGTGCGCCCCTGTCCGGTGCCCTCAGTCCAGTGTCGGTGCGCCCCTGTCCGGTGCCCTCAGTCCAGTGTCGGTGCGCCCCTGTCCGGTGCCCTCAGTCCAGTGTCGGTGCGCCCCTGTCCGGTGCCCTCAGTCCAGTGTCTGTGCGCCCCTGTCCGGTGCCCTCAGTCCAGTGTCGGTGCGCCCCTGTCCGGTGCCCTCAGTCCAGTGTCGGTGCGCCCCTGTCCGGTGCCCTCAGTCCAGTGTCGGTGCGCCCCTGTCCGGTGCCCTCAGTCCAGTGTCTGTGCGCCCCTGTCTGGTGCCCTCAGCCCAGCGTAGGCTCAGCACTGTCCGGTGCCCTTAGCCCAGAACTGTCTGTTTTCTCAGTCCAGTGTCGGTGTGCCCCTATCCGGTTCCCTCAGCCCAGCATCGGCTCGGCAGTGTCTGGTGCCCTCAGCGCAGCTTTGGGTCGGCACTGACCGGTGCCCTCAGCCCAGCGTCGCCTCGGCACTGTCCGGTGCCCTCAGCCCAGCGTCGCCTCTGCACTGTCCGGTGCCCTCAGCCCAGCGTCGCCTCTGCACTGTCCGGTGCTTTTCAGCCCAGCGTCGCCTCTGCACTGTCCGGTGCCCTCAGCCCAGCGTCGGCTCTGCACTGTCCGGTGCCCTCAGCTCAGCGTCGGCCCGGCACTGTCCGGTGACCTGAGCCCAGCACTGTCCGGTGCCCTCAGCTCAGCACTGTCCGGTGCCCTCAGCCTATTGTCGGTGCGCCCCTGTCCGGTGCCCTCAGTCCAGTGTCGGTGCGCCCCTGTCCGGTGCCCTCAGTCCAGTGTCGGTGTGCCCCTGTCCGGTGCCCTCAGTCCAGTGTCAGCTCGGCACGATCGGGTGCCCTCAGCCCAGTGTCGGTGCGCCCCTGTCCGGTGCCCTCAGTCCAGTGTTGGTGCGCCCCTGTCCGGTGCCCTCAGTCCAGTGTCGGTGCGCCCCTGTCCGGTGCCCTCAGTCCAGTGTCGGTGCGCCCCTGTCCGGTGCCCTCAGTCCAGTGTCGGTGCGCCCCTGTCCGGTGCCCTCAGTCCAGTGTCGGTGCGCCCCTGTCCGGTGCCCTCAGCCCAGCACTGTCTGGTGCCCTCAGCGCAGCGTCGGCTCGGCACTGTCCGGTGCTCTCAGCCCAGCACTGTCCGGTGCCCTCAGCGCAGCGTCGGCTTGGCACTGTCCGGTGACCTGAGCCCAGCACTGTCCGGTGCCCTCAGCCCAGCGTCGGCTCAGCACTATCCGGTGCCCTTAGCCCAACACTGTCTGGTGCCCTCAGTCCAGTGTCGGTGCGCCCCTGTCTGGTGCCCTCAGCCCAGCGTCGGCTCAGCACTGTCTGGTGCCCTCAGCCCAGCACTGTCCGGTGCCCTCAGCCCATTGTCGGTGTGCCCCTATCCGGTTCCTTCAGCCCAGCGTCTGCTCGGCACTGTCCGGTGCCCTCAGCGCAGCGTTGGCTCGGCACTGTCCGGTGCCCTCAGCCCAGCGTCGGTTCGTCACTGTCTGATGCCCTCAGCCCAGCGTCGGCTCGGCACTGTCCGGTGCTTTCAGCCCAGCGTCGCCTCTGCACTGTCCGGTGCTTTCAGCCCAGCGTCGCCTCTGCACTGTCCGGTGCTTTTCAGCCCAGCGTCGCCTCTGCACTGTCCGGTGCCCTCAGCCCAGCGTCGCCTCTGCACTGTCCGGTGCCCTCAGCCCAGCGTCGCCTCTGCACTGTCCGGTGCCCTCAGCCCAGCGTCGCCTCTGCACTGTCCGGTGCCCTCAGCCCAGCATCGCCTCTGCACTGTCCGGTGCCCTCAGCCCAGCGTCGCCTCTGCACTGTCCGGTGCCCTCAGCCCAGCGTCGGCTCTGCAGTGTCCGATGCCCTCAGCCCAGCATCGGCTCAGTACTGTCCGGTGCCCTCAGCCCAGCACTGTCCGGTGCCCTCAGCCCATTATCGGTGCGCCCCTGCCCGGTGCTCTCAGCCCAGCGTTGGCTCGGCAGTGTCCGGTGCTCTCAGCCCAGCGTCGGCTCGGCAGTGTCTGGTGCCCTCAGCCCAGCGTAGGTTCGACACTGTCCGGTGCCCTCATTCCAGTGTTGGTGCGCCCCTGTCCGGTGCCCTCAGTCCAGTGTCGGTGCGCCCCTGTCCGGTGCCCTCAGCCCAGCACTGTCTGGTGCCCTCAGCCCAGCACTGTCTGGTGCCCTCAGCCCAGCACTGTCTGGTGCCCTCAGCGCAGCGTCGGCTCGGCACTATCCGGTGCCCTCAGCCAGGCACTGTCCGGTGCCCTCAGCGCAGCGTCGGCTCGGCACTGTCCGGTGACCTGAGCCCAGCACTGTCCGGTGCCCTCAGCCCAGCGTCAGCTCAGCACTGTCCGGTGCCCTCAGCCCATTGTCGGTGCGCCCCTGTCCGGTGCCCTCAGCCCATTGTCGGTGCGCCCCTGTCCGGTGCCCTCAGTCCAGTATCGGTGCGCCCCTGTCCGGTGCCCTCAGTCCAGTGTCGGTGCGCCCCTGTCTGGTGCCCTCAGTCCAGTGTCTGCTCGGCACTGTCCGGTGCCCTCAGCACAGTGTCTGTGCGCCCCTGTCCGGTGCCCTAGGCCAGTGTCGGTGCGCCCCTGTCTGGTGCCCTCAGTCCAGTGTCTGCTCGCCACTGTCCGGTGCCCTCAGCCCAGCGTCGGTGCCTCCTGTCCGGTGCCCTCAGTCCAGTGTCGGTGCTCCCCTGTCCGGTGCCCTCAGCCCATTTGTCGGTGCGCCCCTGTCCGGTGCCCTCAGCCCATTTGTCGGTGCGCCCCTGTCCGGTGCCCTCAGTCCAGTATCGGTGCGCCCCTGTCCGGTGCCCTCAGTCCAGTGTTGGTGCGCCCCTGTCTGGTGCCCTCAGTCCAGTGTCGGTGCGCCCCTGTCTGGTGCCCTCAGTCCAGTGTCGGTGCGCCCCTGTCTGGTGCCCTCAGTCCAGTGTCGGTGCGCCCCTGTCCGGTGCCCTCAGTCCAGTGTTGGTGCGCCCCTGTCCGGTGCCCTCAGTCCAGTGTTGGTGCGCCCCTGTCCGGTGCCCTCAGTCCAGTGTCGGTGCGCCCCTGTCCGGTGCCCTCAGTCCAGTGTCGGTGCGACCCTGTCCGGTGCCCTCAGTCCAGTGTCGGTGCGCCCCTGTCCGGTGCCCTCAGTCCAGTGTCTGTGCGCCCCTGTCCGGTGCCCTCAGTCCATTGTCAGCTCGGCACTGTCTGGTGCCCTCAGCCCAGTGTCGGTGCGCCCCTGTCTAGTGCCCTCAGTCCAGTGTCGGTGCGCCCCTGTCTGGTGCCCTCAGTCCAGTGTCGGTGCGCCCCTGTCTGGTGCCCTCAGTCCAGTGTCGGTGCTCTCCTGTCTGGTGCCCTCAGTGCAGTGTCGGTGTGCCCCTGTCCGGTGCCTTCAGTCCAGTGTCAGCTCGGCACTGTCTGGTGCTCAGTCCTGTGTCTGTGCGCCCCTGTCCGATGCCCTCAGCTCCGCGTCGGTGCGCCCCTGGCCGGTGCCCTCAGCCCAGCGTCGGTATGCCCCTGGCCGGTGCCCTCAGCCCAGCGTCGGCTCTGCACTGTCCGGTGCCCTCAGCCCAGCGTCGGCTCGGCACTGTCCGGTGCCCTCAGCCCAGCACTGTCTGGTGCCCTCAGCGCAGCGTCGGCTCGGCACTGTCCGGTGCCCCCAGCCCAGCACTGTCCGGTGCCCTCAGCGCATCGTCGGCTCGGCACTGTCCGGTGACCTGAGCCCAGCACTGTCCGGTGCCCTCAGCCCAGCGTCAGCTCAGCACTGTCCGGTGCCCTCAGCCTATTGTCGGTGCGCCCCTTTCTGGTGCCCTCAGTCCAGTGTCGGTGCGCCCCTGTCCGGTGCCCTCAGTCAAGTGTCGGTGCGCCCCTGTCCGGTGCCCTCAGTCCAGTGTCAGCTCAGCACGGTCGGGTGCCCTCAGTCCAGTGTCGGTGCGCCCCTGTCCGGTGCCCTCAGTCCAGTGTCTGTGCGCCCCTGTCCGGTGCCCTCAGTCCAGTGTCGGTGCGCCCCTGTCCGGTGCCCTCAGTCCAGTGTCGGTGCGCCCCTGTCCGGTGCCCTCAGCCCAGCACTGTCTGGTGCCCTCAGCGCAGCGTCGGCTCGGCACTATCCGGTGCCCTCAGCCAGGCACTGTCCGGTGCCCTCAGCGCAGCGTCGGCTCGGCACTGTCCGGTGACCTGAGCCCAGCACTGTCCGGTGCCCTCAGCCCAGCGTCAGCTCAGCACTGTCCGGTGCCCTCAGCCCATTGTCGGTGCGCCCCTGTCCGGTGCCCTCAGCCCATTGTCGGTGCGCCCCTGTCCGGTGCCCTCAGTCCAGTATCGGTGCGCCCCTTTCCGGTGCCCTCAGTCCAGTGTCGGTGCGCCCCTGTCTGGTGCCCTCAGTCCAGTGTCAGCTCGGCACTGTCCGGTGCCCTCAGTCCAGTGTCGGTGCGCCCCTGTCCGGTGCCCTCAGTCCAGTGTCGGTGCGCCCCTGTCCGGTGCCCTCAGTCCAGTGTCGGTGCGCCCCTGTCCGGTGCCCTCAGTCCAGTATCGGTGCGCCCCTGTCCGGTGCCCTCAGTCCAGAGTCGGTGCGCCCCTGTCCGGTGCCCTCAGTCCAGTGTCTGTGCGCCCCTGTCCGGTGCCCTCAGTCCAGTGTCGGTGCGCCCCTGTCCGGTGCCCTCAGTCCAGTGTCGGTGCGCCCCTGTCCGGTG